>NW_024070207.1:74978556-75528895 GCF_014754425.2 Oryx dammah
ATATATCAGGAATCCAAGGAAATCATCTTTAGAAATCAGTCACTGTAGGGAAAATTCTTAACTTGATAATGGTTATATAGATATTCCTCAACTTAGTAACGACATTCAGCTTTACAGTGGTTCAATACTCATTCAGTAGAAGCAATACTTCAAATTTTGAGTTTTGATGTTTTCCCTGGCTAGCCATATGTCAAACAGTACTCTTTTTCAATACTGGCAAGCTTCAGCTCCCAGTCAGCTATATATACATTCATGAGAGTAAACAACTGATACACTTACATCCATTTTGTACCCACACAACCATTCTGTTTCTCACTTTTAGTATTCAGTTCAGTACAGTCGCTCAGTCGTGTCCGACTCTTTGTGACCCCATGAATCACAGTATGCCAGGCCTCCCTGTCCATCACCATCTCCCGGAGTCCACTCAGACTTAGATCCATCGAGTCCATGATGTGATCCAGCCATCTCATCCTCTGTTGTCCCCTTCTCCTCCTGCCCCCAATCCCTCCCAGCATCAGAGTCTTTTCCAATGAGTCAACTCTTCTCATGAGGTGCCCAAAGTACTGGAGTTTCAGCTTTACCATCATTTCTTCCAAAGCAATCCCAGGATTGATCTCCTTCAGAATGGACTGGTTGGATCTCCTTGCTGTCCAAGGGACTCTCAAGAGTCTTCTCCAACACCACAGTTCAAAAGCATCAATTCTTTGGTGCTCAGCCTTCTTCACAGTCCAACTCTCACATCCATACATGACCACTTGAAAAACCATAGCCTTGACTAGATGGACCTTTGTTGGAAAAGTAATGTCTCTGCTTTTGAATATGCTATCTAGCTTGGTTCTAACTTTTCTTCAAAGGAGTAAGCGACTTTTAATTTTATGGCTGCAGTCACCATCTGCAGTGATTTTGGAGCCCCCCATAATAAAGTCTGACATTGTTTCTACTGTTTCCCCATCAATTTCCCATGAAGTGATGGAACTGGATGCCATGATCTTTGTTTTCTGAATGTTGAGCTTTAAGCCAACTTTTTCACTCTCCTCTTAAACTTTCATCAAGAGGCTTTTTAGATCCTCTTCCCTTTCTGCCATAAGGGTGGTATCATCTGCATATATGAGGCCATTGATATTTCTCCCAGCAATCTTGATTCCAGCTTGTGTTTCTTCCAGCCCAGCATTTCTCATGATGTACTCTGCATATAAGTTAAATAAGCAGGGTAACAATATACAGCCTTGACGTACTCCTTTTCCTATTTGGAACCAGTCTGTGTCGTTCCATGTCCAGTTCTAACTGTTGCTTCCTGACCTGCATACAGATTTCTCAAGAGGCAGGTCAGGTGGTGTGGTGTTCCCATCTCTTTCAGAATTTTCCACAGTTTATTGTGATCCATACAGTCAAAGGCTTTGGCGTAGTCAACAAAGCAGAAATAGATGTTTTTCTGGAACTCTCTTGCTTTTTCCATGATCCAGTGGATGTTGGCAATTTGATCTCTGGTTCCTCTGCCTTTTCTACAACCAGCTTGAACATCTGGAAGTTCACTGTTCACATATTGCTGAAGCCTGGCTTGGAGAATGTTGAGCATTAGTTTACTAGCATGTGAGATGAGTGCAATTGTGTGGTAGTTTGAGCATTCTTTGGCATTGCCTTTCTTTGGGATTGAAATGAAAACTGACCTTTTCCAGTCCTGCGGCCACTGCTGAGTTTTCCACATTTGCTGGCATATTGAGTGCAGCACTTTCACAGCATCACATTTCAGGATTTGAAATAGCTCAACTGGAATTCCATCCCCTCCACTGGCTTTGTTCAGAGTGATGCTTTCTAAGGCCCGCTTGACTTCACATTCCAAGATGTCTGGCTCTAGATTAGTGATCACACCATTGTGATTATCTGGTTTGTGAAGATCTTTTTTGTACAGTTCTTCTGTGTATTTTTGTCACCTCTTCTTAATATCTTCTGCTTCTGTTAGGTCCATACCATTTCTGTCCTTTATCGAACCCATCTTTGCATGAAATATTCCCTTGGTATCTCTAATTTTCTTGAAGAGATCTCTAGTCTTTCCCATTCTGTTCTTTCCTCTATTTCTTTGCATTGATCACTGAAGAAGGCTTTCTTATCTCTTGTTGCTATTCTTTGGAATTCTGCATTCAGATGCTTATATCTTTCCTTTTCTCCTTTGCTTTTCTCTTCTCTTCTTTTCACAGCTATATGTAAGGCCTCCCCATACAGCCATTTTGCTTTTTCTGCATTTCTTTTCCATGGGGATGGTCTTGATCCCTGTCTCCTGTACAGTGTCACGAAACTCATTCCATAGTTCATCAGGCACTCTATCTATCAGATCTAGTCTCTTAAATCTATTTCTCACTTCCATTGTATAATCATAAGGGATTTGATTTAGGTCATACCTGAATGGTCTAGCGGTTTTCCCTACTTTCTTCAATTTAAGTCTGAATTTGGCAATAAGGAGTTCATGATGTGAGCCACAGTCAGCTCCTGGTCTTGTTTTTGCTGACTGTATAGAGCTTCTCCATCTTTGACTGCAAAGAATATAATCAATCTGATTTCGGTGTTGACTATCTGGTGATGTCCATGTGTAGAGTCTTCTCTTGTGTTGTTGGAAGAGGGTGTTTGCTATGGCCAGTGCATTTTCTTGGCAAAACTATCAGTCTTTGCCCTGCTTCATTCCACATTCCAAGGCCAAATTTGCCTGTTACTCCAGGTGTTTCTTGACTTCCTACTTTTTCATTCCAGTCCCCTATAATGAAAAGGACATCTTTTTTTGGGTGTTAGTTCTAAAAGGTCTTGTAGGTCTTCATATAACCATTTAACTTCAGCTTCTTCAGCGTTACTTGTTGGGGCATAGACTTGAATTACTGTGATATTGAATGGTTTGCCTTGGAAACGAACAAAGATCATTCTGTTGTTTTTGAGATTGCATCCAAGTACTGCATTTCAGACTCTTTTGTTGACCATGATGGCTACTCCATTTCTTCTGAGGAATTCCTGCCCGCAGTAGTAGATATAATGGTCATCTGAATTAAATTCACCCATTCCAGTCCATTTTAGTTCGCTGATTCCTAGAATGTTGACGTTCACTCTTGCCATCTCTTGTTTGACCACTTCCATTTTGCCTTGATTCATGGACTGGACACTCCAGGTTCCTATGCAATATTGCTCTTTATAGCATCAGACCTTGCTTCTATTACCAGTCACATCCACAACTGCATATTGTTTTTGCTTTGGCTCCATCCCTTCATTCTTTCTGGAATTTTTTCTCCACTGATCTCCAATAGCTTGTTGGGCACTACTGACCTGGGGAATTCCTCTTTCAGTATCCTACCATTTTGCCTTTTCATACTGTTCATGGGGTTCTCAAGGCAAGAATACTGAAGTGGTTTGCCATTCCCTTCTCCAGTGGACCACATTGTGTCAGACCTCTCCACCATGACCCGCCTGCCCTGGGTTGCCCCGCGGGCATGGCTTAGTTTCATTGAGTTAGACAAAGCTGTGATCCTAGTGTGAGTAGATTGACTAGCTTTCTGTGAGTATGGTTTCAGTGTGTCTGCCCTCTGATGCCCTCTTGCAACACCTACCATCTTACTTTGGTTTCTCTTACCTTGGGTATGGGGTGTCTCTTCACGGCTGCTCCAGCAAAGCGCAGCTGCTGCTCCTTACCTTGGCCGAAGGGTATCTCCTCACTGCCACCCTTTCTGACCTTCAATGTGGGATAGCTCCTCTAGGCCCTCCTGCGCCCACGCAGGCACTGCTCCTTGGACATGGGGTTGCTCCTCCCAGCCGTCACCCCTGGCCTCGGGTGTGGGGTTGCTCCTCCCGGCTGCCTCCCCAGACTTTGGTCGCCGGGTGGCTCCTCCCGGCCATTCCTGCACCGTCACAGCCTGGCACTGTCAGCTGCTGACCCTGACCTCGGACGTGGGTAACTCCTCTTGGCTGCCACCCTTTGGGCATGGGGTCCTCCCAGCTTCTGCCCCTGACTTCGGACATGGGGTAGCTCCTCTTGGCCACGCTTAGTGCGCTGGTTGCAGCCGCCTGCGCTTAGTGCGCTGGTCGCACCTGCATTGCATGAGATATTCAACACTTTATTAGAAAACAGGTTTTGTGTTAGATGATTTTGCCTAACTGTAGGCTAATGTAATTGTCCTGGGCACGTTTAAGGTAGGCTAAGCTAAGGTATGATGTTGGTAGTTTAGATGTATTAAATGTGTTTATGACTTTTGATATTTTCAATTTATAATGAGTTCATTGGGACATAACCACATTGTATGTTGAGGAAGATATGTCTAATGAAAACTTATAGCAAACTTTATACTTAAAAGAGAAACTTTATATTCCTCTTAATATGAGGAATAAGGCAAGGATGTCAATCACATATTGCTTTTAGCCTAATCCAGGAGCGCTTGACCAGTTTTACAAGAATGAAAATTGAGTAAATGTATAAAGACATGAAGGAAAAATGTAAAATTGGCTTTATTTGAAGATGATACAATGATCTTAAGTACAAAAATCAATAAAAAAAACTTACTAGGCCTAATAAGAAATTCAGCCAAAATGGTAATTACCAGTAGTTATTGTTTAGTTTCTAAGTTTGTGTCTGACCCTTTGTGACTCCATGGACTGTGATCTCCTAAGGTCCACTGTCCATGGGATTTCCCAGGCAAAAATACTGGATTGGGTTTCCATTTCTTTCTCCAGAGGGTCTTCCCGAGCCAGGGATTCTAATTCTGATTCTCCTGCACTGGCAGATGGATTCTTTTCCACTGAGCCACTAGGGAAGCTGGTAATTACCAGAGTAATATACAAAAATCAATATTATATTCAGCATGCAATAACCATCCAGTAAGTGTAAGTTAAGATAGCATTAATATTAGCAACAAAAAGTATGAAATAAGAACAAGTTATTTTAAACAGGAATACATAAAAACATTAAGAAAGAAATTAAACGCTAGTGAAGGCCATGGAAGAAAACAGAATCTGAATAAAGTTGAGACGTTTCATTCTCTCTACTGTGTTTCTTTGGGTCTTCCCTGATAGCTCAGTTGGTAAAGTATCCACCTGAAATGCAGGAGACCCCAGTTCAATTCCTGGATTGGGAAGAGCCTCTGTAAAAGTGATAAGGCACCCACTCCAGTATTCTTTGGCTTCCCTGGTGGCTCAGCTGGTAAAGAATCTGCCTACAATGCAGGAGACCTGTTTTCAATCCCAGGGCTGGGAATATCCCCTGGGGAAGGGAAAGGCTACCCACTCTAGGATTCTGGCCTGAAAATTCCATACGGTCCATAGGGTCGCAAAGAGTCAGACATGATTTGACTTTCACTTACTCACTGACTGTGTTTCTTTAATATTCACTTCAGTTCAGTTCAGTTCAGTCACTCAGTCATGTTGAACTCTTTGTGAACCCATAGACTGCAGCATGCCAGCACTCCCTGTCCATCACCAACTCCCCGAGTTTACTCAAACTCATCTTCATTGAGTGGGTGATGCCATCCAACTATCTCATCCTCTGTTGGCCCCTTCTCCTCCTGCCTTCATTCTTTCCCAGCATCAGGGTCTTTTCCAATAAGTCGGTTCTTCGCATCAGGTGGCCAAAGTATTGGAGCTTCAGCTTCAGCATTGGTCCTTCCAATGAACACCTAGGACTGAGCTCCTTTAGGATGGACTGGTTGGATCTCCTTGCAGTCCAAGGGACTTTCAAGACTCTTCTCCAACACCACAGTTCAAAAGTATCAATTCTTTGATGTTAAGCTTTCTTTGTAGTCCAACTCTCATACCCATACATAACTACTGGAAAAGCCATAGCTTTGACTAGACAAGACCTGTATTGGCAAACTAATGTCTTTACTTTCAAATATGCTGTCTAGGTTTGTCATAACTTTTCCTCCAAGGAGCAAGCGTCTTTTAATTTCATGGCTGCAGTCACCATCTGCAGTGATTTTGGAGCCCAAAATAATAAAGTCTGTCACTGTTTCCACTGTTTCCTCATCTATTTGCCATGAAGTGATGGGACTAGATGCCATGATCTTCGTTTTCTGAATGTTGAGCTTTAAGCCAACTTTTTCACTCTCCTCTCTCACTTTTACCAAGAGGCTTTTTAGTTCTTCAGCTTTTGCTTCATCCAGTCCAGCATTTCTCATGATCTACTCTACATAGGGTGACAATATACTGCCTTGCCATACTTGTTTCCTGATTTGAAACCAGTCTGACAGTCCATGTCCCGTTCTAACTGATGCTTCTTGACCTGCATACAAATTTCTCAGGAGACAGGTCAGTGGGCCTGGTATTCCCATTTCTTGAAGAACTTTCCAGCTTGAACAGCTGGAAGTTCACAGTTCATGTATTGCTGAAGCCTGGCTTGGAGAATTTTGAGCATTATTTTACTAGCGTGTGAGATGAGTGCAATTGTGTGGTAGTTTGAGCCTTCTTTGGCATTGCCTTTCTTTGGGATTGGAATGAAAACTGACCTTTTACAGTCTTGTGGCCACTGCTGAGTTTTCCAAATTTACTGGCATATTGAGTGCAGCACTTTCACAGCATCATCTTTTAGGATTTGAAATAGCTCTGTCGGGAGCCAGTGTGGGGAATCCAGCCCATGGCAAAGGTCTTGAGGGAAGGGGCCTGACAAAACGCAAAGGCGAGATCAGGCCTTGAGGAAAACTCCCTGGGCTTTCTCGAGCATCTACCCCCAAAACCAGAGTCTGCCTGCCTTACTGCATTATGCTTTCCACCTATTCTTTTGACATTACAGGGAATGCTATCCCGAACCACCTTTCTCTGGAAAAAGTTAACTTAGAGCTCCAGTTAACTCTCCTGCATATAAAAGGCGTGTTTCAGCTCAAACCCCTCTGATGGCTAACTTGCCTTACCCGGACTTTTACAACTATGCATGCGATTGTTTACAGCCCCCCAATGTGAGAGGCATGGGAAGCCTAAAACATAAAGCCTTTCAAAGTGTTAAAAGTTATAGTAGTGCAGTGGCACCCCACTCCAGTACTCTTGCCTGGAAAATCCCAGGGACACAGGAGCCTGGTGGGCTGCAGTCCATGGGGTCGCGAAGAGTTGGACATGACTGAGTGACTTCACTTTCACTCTTCACTTTCATGCATTGGAGAAGGAAATGACAACCCACTCCAGTATTCTTGCCTGGAGAATCCCAGGGATGGGGGAGCCTGGTGGGCTGCTGTCTATGGGATTGTACAGAGTCGAACACGGCTGACGCGACTTAGCAGCAAAGTAGTGCTGGTGTAGGATTTCATTATTGGGCCAATGCTTTTTGCTAAGTTCCCATATCTCTTATCCACTGTGCACCTGGGAGTACATTAGTTAACATAGTTAGAATGTAAGAAAAAAACAAATGTAGCCTTGAAACTAACCACATCAGACCTTTGAGCTAATTGGTTCTTTCTTTGTTGTAACTCCCTGTACCTTTGCTTCGTGAAAATGTAACTTTGTTTGATACTTTCTGAGGCTGACATAAATTAGAAATATAAAGAAAAAACACTTCAAGGGAAAATAAGTTTTCTGTTTGAGCAGCCTTTATCAAAAGAGGGTCATAAAATGTTTCACAGGCCTCCAAGGCCAGAAGATAATGTACACATCATTTGTGGGAAAGGTATAAAAGTCCTTTTGAAAATAAAGTTATGGGGCCTCACTCACCGAAGCAGCTTGGTCTTCCCGTGTCAATCATTCTCTCTCTCTACCTCTCATTCTCTTTTTCAGGCTGATCCCTTGGAGCATAGAGGCTCCCTGCATTCACTTATCTGCCCAGGTTTCTAAGATCTGAATGGGAAGACGTTCTGCGTCTTCACTCCCTCGGGAGACCGGGAGGGCACCTGTGGCCTCTGTGAACAGGGCAAACTTCTTGTCTTGAAGTTTTATTGGTTCTCTATGTAAACAAAGGAATATCAGCCTCTTTCTCTCTATTTTCTTATCTACAATGTTTTTTCCTAATCTCTCTTTTCTAATTAAATAGTTCTTTCTTAGGATGCCAACACTGTCTCCCCTTCGAATTCCCTGGATCCACCGGGACTGGACCCCAGCATAGCTCCACTGGAATTCCATCACCTACACTAACTTTGTTTGTAGTGATGCTTCCTAAGTCCCACTTGACTTTACATTCTTTAATATTATAGAATATTAATTCTCTTCCAGTTGAATGTAAACTAAAATTTATTATTATTTAGTTTTTATCCTAATTCGTTTGGAGCATTGCTAAATCAACCTTTAAAAACATAGACAAAGGAATGAGATTTGCCTTGCCAAATACTAAAACATACTACAAAGTCAGTGGAATAAAACCATGTGGTCTTGACTCCCAAACAGGAGACTGGTGGATCAGAATAGAGAGTTCTATATTTAGTGACAAATAATAGGCTGAGACAAATAATAGGCTTCCTCTTGGAGAAGGTCATGACTAACCCCACCATAGAGCTGCCAGAAATTACACAGCCCTGGGGAAACAGATTGTTGGAGGGCACAAACAAAACCTTGTGCATACCAGGAGAAAGGAGCAGTGACCCCACAAGAGACTGACCCAAACTTGATTGTGAGTGTCCAGGAGTCTCCAGCAGAGGCATGGGTCAGCAGTGGCCTGCTGCAGGGTCAGAGGCACTGAGTGGGGCAGTGCATGTGTGGGACCTTTTGGAGGAGGTCACCATTATCTTCATTACTTCCACCATAGTTTGGCCTCAGGTCAAATAATAGGGAATGAACACAGCCCCTTCCATCAAACAGAAAATTGGATTAAAGATTTACTGAGAATGGCACCACCCATCAGAACAAGACCCAGTTTCCCTCTCAGTCAGTCTCTCCCATCAGGAAGCTTCCATAAGCCTCTTATCCTTATCCATCAGAGGGCAGATAGAATGAAAACCACAATCACAAAACTAACCAAACTGATCACATGGACCACAGCCTTGTCTAACTCAATTAAACTATGAGCCTTGCTGTGTAGGGCCACCCAAGGTGGATGGGTCATGTTGGAGAGTTCTGACAAAACGTGATTCCTTAGAGAAGAGAATGGCAAACCACGTCAGTATTCTTGCCTTGAGAACCCCATGAACAGTGTGAAAAGGCAAAAAGATACGACACGGATGAACTCCCCAGGTCTTTCGGTGCCCAATAGGCTACTGGAAATGGGTGGAGGAATAACTCCAGAAAGAATGAAGAGATGGACCCAATGAAAAAGCACCCTGTTGTGGATGTGACTGCTGATGGAAGCAAGGTCCGATGCTGTGAAGAGCAATATTGCATAGGAACCTGCAATGTTAGGTCTATGAATCAAGGTAAATTGGAAGTAGTCAAGTACCATCAGGAGATGGCAAGAGTAAACACCAACATTTTAGGAATTAGTGAACTAAAATGGACTGGAATGGGTTTAACTCAGATGACCATTTTATCTACTACTGTGGGGAAGAATCCCTTAGGAGAAATGGAGTAGCCATCATAGTCAATAAAAGAGTCTGAAATGCAGTACTTGGATGCAATCTCAAAAATGATAGAATGATCTCTGCTCTCTTCCAAGGCAAACCATTCAATATCACAGTATTCCAAGTCTATGCACCAAACACTAATGCTGAACAATCTAAAGTTGAACAATTCTATGAAGACGTACAAGACCTTCTAGAACTAACACAAAAAAGCTGCCCTTTTCATTATAGGGGACTGGAATGCAAAAGTAGGAAATCAAGAGTTATCTTGAGTAACAGGCAAGTTTGGCCTTGGAGTACCTAACGAAGCAGGGCAAAGGGTAACAGAATTTTGCCAAGAGATCGCACTGGTCATAGCAAACACCCTCGTCCATCAACAGAAGAGAAGACTCTACACGTGGACCTCACCAGATGGTCAATACCCAAATCAGATTGATTATATTCTTTGTAGCCAAAGATGAAGAACCTCTTTTCAGTCAGCAAAAACAAGACTGGGAGCTTATTGTGCCTCAGATTATGAACTGATCATGACCAAATTCAGACTTAAATTGAAGGAATTAGGAAAAACCACCAGGTCATTCAGGTATGATCTAAATCAAATCCTTTACCTTTATACAGTGGAAATGGCAAATAGATTCAAGGGATTAGACCTGATAGAAAAAGTGTCTGAAAAACTATGGATGGAGGTTTGTGATATTGCACAGGGGGCAGTGATCAAGACTATCCCCAATGAAAAGAAATGCAAAAAGGCAAAATGGTTGGCTGAGGAGGCCTTACAAATAGCTGAGACAAGAGAAGTAAAAGGCAAAGGAGAAAAGGAAAGATATATCCATGTGAATGCAGAGTTTCAAAGAATAGCATGGAGAGATAAGAAAGCCTTCCTCAGTGATCAATACAAGGAAATAGAGGAAAACAATAGAATGGGAAAGACTAGAGATCTTTTCAAGAAGATTAGAGATACCAAGGGAACACTTTATGCAAAGATGGGCACAATATAGGACAAAAATGGTATGGACCTAACAGAAGCAGAATATATTAAGAAGAGGTGGCAGGAATACCCAGAAGAACTGTACAATAAAGATCTTCATGACCCAGATAATCACGATGGTGTGATCACTCACCTAAAGCCAGACATCCTGGAATGGGAAGTCAAGTGGGACTTAGGAAGCATCACTACGAACAAAGCTAGTGGAGGTGATGGAATTCCAGTGGAGCTATTTCAAATCCTAAAAGATGATGCTGTGAAACTGCTGAACTCAATATGCCAACAAATTTGGAAAACTCAGCAGTGGCCACAGGACTGGAAAAAGTCAGTTTTCATTCCAATCCCAAAGAAAGGCCAAAAAATGTTCAAACTACCTTACAGTTACACTCGCCAAATATTAGCAAAGTAATGCTCAAAATCTAATGATTCTATATTTTTTAGACTGTATTCCGTTTAAAGTTTTTAAATACTGAATATATTCCCCGTGCTCTACATTACATCCTTTTATCTTATTTATTTTATACTTAGCAGTTTGTACCTCTTAGTCCTCATGCCCTATCTTGCCCCACATCTCCCAGCTAGTATCCACTAATCTTTTCTGTATTTGTGAGTCTGTTTTGTTATATCCATTTTCTTTATTCCACATAGATGTGAAAACATTCAATATTTGTCTTTCTTTGTATGACTTTTATCACTAAGCATAATACCCTCCACATCCATCCATGTTGTTACAGGATGCTAGATTTCATTTGTTGCTATGACTGTGTAGCATTCCATTTATATATATATACATAGCATATCTTCGTTTTCCATTCATCTGTTATTGGACACTCAATTTGCTTCCATATTTTGGGTCTTGTATATAATGTTGTGAATATTGTAAATGCTGCTGTGAACATTGGGGTGCATGTATCTTTTTGAATTAGTGTTTTCATTTTCTTCAGATTATACCTAGGAACGAAATTGCTGGGTCATATGGTAGCTGTATTTTTAGTTTTTTGAGGAATATTCATGCTGGTTTTCATAGTGGCTGTACAAACTTGCATTCCCACGAACAGTGTATGAGGGTTTGCTTTTATCTACATCCTTGCTGTTGCTCGTTATTTGTTGTGTTTTCAACAATAGCCATTCTGCCATATGTGAAGTGATATTTCATCTTGGGTTTAATTTACATTTCCCTCATAATTAGTTGATGGTGCATATCTTTTCTTGTGCCTGTTGGGCATCTGTATGTCTCCTTTGGAAAAATAGCTACTCAAATATTCTGCCCATTTTTTAATTGAATTGTTTGATTTTTGATGTTGAATTTTATAACCTCTTTATATAGTTTGGAAATGAACCCCTATCTATGATACCTTACCTTATTCTAAATACTTTATTCCATTCAGTAGGTTTCCTTTTTATTTTGTTTCCTCATTTTTTAAGTTTTCAATCTAGTGGGGAAGTGCTTTCTCATTAGAGAAAAGAATGCTGAGTATATAAGTCTGTTTTCTGGAGCATTTCTACCTTGTGGAATTTAAGAATTGCTGATAAGAGTCATTCATTTATTGTTATCATTTTGTTGTAGAAGGTATGTAGTGTTCATCATACAGAAGACATATTGGGTGGATTTGCACAATATTTAAATTACGCATATCTTAGAAAAACTTTAAATTGAATTACAAATTGGGTGCTATTGCCAGAGAAAATTTGAATAGTAAGTTGCATTTGGCAGACACAAAAGAATCTACTCATTTCATACTGAAAGCTTTTGGCCAAAGGATAGCCTTTGTCTAGTCTACCAAATGGATCTCTGATCTGTCATAAGATTCAGTTCAGTTCAGTTCAGTCCAGTCACTCAGTCGTGTCCGACTCTTTGCGATCCCATGAACTGCAGCATGCCAGACCTCCCTTACCATCACCAACTCCTGGAGTCCACCCAAACCAATGTCCACTGAGTCGCTGATGCCATCCAACCATCTCATCCTCAGTTGTCCCCTTCTCCTCCTGCCCTCAATCTTTCCCAGCATCAGGGTCTTTTCCAGTGAGCCAGCTGTTTGCATCAGTGGCCTAAGTATTAGAGTTTCAGCTTCAACATCAGTCCTTCCAAAGAATACCCAGGACTGATCTTTAGGATGGACTGATTGGATCTCCTTGTAGTCCAGGGGACTCTCAAGAGTCTTCTCCAACACCACAGTTCAAAAGCATCAATTCTTCGGTGCTCAGCTTTCTTCACAGTCCAACTCTCACATTCATACATGACCACTGGAAAAACCATAGCCTTGACTAGATGGACCTTTATTGAGAAAGTAATGTCTCTGCTTTTAAATATGCTGTCTAGGTTGGTCATAACTTTCCTTCCAAGGAGTAAGTGTCTTTTAATCTCATGGCTGCAATCACCATATGCAGTGATTTTGGAACACAGAAAAATTAAGTCAGTCACTGTTTCCCCATCTATTTGCCATGAAGTGATGGGACTGGATGCCATGATCTTAGTTTTCTGAGTGTTGAGTTATATAAGCCAGAGTTTTCACACTCCTCTTGCACTTTCATCAAGAGGCTCTTTAGTTCCTCTTCACTTTCTGCCAGAAGGGTGGTGTCACCTGCATATCTGAGGTTATTGATACTTCTCCCAGCAATCTTGATTCCAGCTTGTGCTTCCTCCAGCCCAGCGTTTCTCATGATGTACTCTGCATATAAGATAAATAAGTTGGCTGCCAATATACAGCCTTGACGTACTCCTTTTCCTATTTGGAACCAGTCTGTTGTTCCATGTCCTATTCTAAATGTTCCTTCCTGACCTGCATACAGATTTCTCACAGGCAGGTCAGGTGGTCTGGTATTACCATCTCTTTCAGAATTTTCCACAGTTTATTGTGATCCACACAGTCAAAGGCTTTGGCATAGTCAATAAAGCAGAAATAGATGTTTTTTCTGTAACTCTCTTGCTTTTTCAATGATCCAGCAGATGTTGGCAATTTTATCTCTGATTCCTCTGCATTTTCTAAAACCAGCTTGAACACATGGAATTCACAGTTCACGTTTTGCTTAAGCCTGTCTTGGAGAATTTTAAGTATTAGTTTACTAGCGTGTGAGATTGGAGAAGGCAACGGCACCCCACTCCAGTACTCTTGCCTGGAAAATCCCATGGACGGAGGAGCTTGGTAGGCTGCAGTCCATAGGGTCCGCAAAGAGACAAGACTGAGCGACTTCACTTTCACTTTTCACTTTCATGCATTGGAGAAGGAAATGGCAACCTACTCCAGTATTCTTGCCTGGGGAATCCCAGGGATGGCGGAGCCTGGTGGGCTGCCATCTATGGGGTCGCACAGAGTCGGACATGACTGAAGCGACTTAGCAGCAGCAGCAGCAGCAGCAGCAGCAGTAGCAGAAGCAGCAGCAGCGTGTGAGATGAGTGCAATTGTGTGGTAGTTTGAGCCCTCTTTGGCATTGCCTTTCTTTGGGATTGGAATTAAAACTGATCTTTTCCAGTCCTGTGGCCACTGCTGAGTTTTCCAAATTTGCTGACATATTGAGTGCAGCACTTTCACAGCATCATCTTTTAGAATTTGATATAGCTCAACTGCAATTCCATCACGTCCACTAGCTTTGTTCATAGTGACGCTTCCTAAGTCCCCCTTGACTTCACATTCCAGGATGTCTGGCTCTAGGTGAGTGATCACACCATCGTGATTATCTGGGTCGTGAAAATCTTTTTTGGTATAGTTCTTCTGTGTATTCTTGTGACCTCTTCTTAATATCTTCTGCTTCTGTTAGGTCCATACCATTTCTGTTCTTTATCGTGCCTGTCTTTGCATGAAAGGTCCCCTTGGTATCTCTAATTTTCTTGAAGAGATCTCTAGTCTTTCCCATCTATTGTTTTCCTCTATTTCTTTGTACTGATCACTGAAGAAGGCTTTCTTATCTCTCCTTGCTATTCTTTGGAACTCTGCATTGATATGGGTATATCTTTCCTTTTCCCCTTTGATTTTCACTTCCCTTCTTTTCATAGCTATTTGTAAGGCCTCCTCAGACAGCCATTTTGCTTTTTTGCATTTCTTTTTCTTAGGGATGGTCTTGATCCCTGTCTCCTGTACAATGTCACGAACCTCATTCCATAGTTCATCAGGCACTCTATCTATCAGATCTAGTCCCTTAAATCTATTTCTCACTTCCACTGTATAATCATAAGGAATTTGATTTAGGTCATTCCTGAATGGTCTAGTGGGTTTCTCCACTTTCAGTCTGCATTTGTCAATAAGGAGTTCATGATGTGAGCCACAGTCAGCTCCTGGTCTTGTTTTTGCTGACTGTATAGAGCTTCTCCATTTTTGGCTGCAAAGAATATAATCAATCTGATTTCAGTGTCAACCATCTGGTGATTGATGTCCATGTGTAGTCTTCTCTTGTATTGTTGGAAGAGGGTGTTTGCTATAAGCAGTGCGTTCTTTTGTCAGAACTCCATTAGCCTTTGCCCTGCTTCATTCTGTACTCCAAGGTCAAATTTGCCTGTTACTCCAGGTGTTTCTTGACTTCCTACTTTTGCATTTCAGTCCCCTATAATGAAAAGGACATTTTGGGGAGGTGTTAGTTCTAGAAGGTCTTGTAGGTTTCGTTATAACTGTTCAACTTCAGCTTCTTCAGCATTACTGGTTAAGGCATAGACTTGGTTTACCATGATATTGAATGATTTGCCTTGGATATGAATAGAGATCATTCTGCCGTTTTTGAGATTGCATCCAAGTACTGTATTTTGGACTCTTTTGTTGACTATGATAGCTAGTACATTTCTTCTAAGGGATTCTTGTCCACAGTAGTAGATATAATGGTCATCTGAGTTAAATTCACCCACTTCAGTCCATCTTAGTTCACTGATTCAGAGAATGTCAATGTTCACTCCTGTCATCTCCTGTTTGACCACTCCAATTTGATTCATGGACCTACTATTCCAGGTTCCTATGCAATATTGCTCTTTACAGCATCGGACCTTGCTTCTATCACCAGTCACATTCATAACTGGGTATTGTTTTTGCTTTGGCTGCAGCCCTTCTTTCTTTCTGGAGTTATTTCTCCACTGATCTCCAGTAGCATACTGGGCACCTACCAACCTGGGGCTTTCATCTTTCAGTGTCCTATCTTTTTGCCTTTTCATACTCTTCATGGGTTCTCAAGGCAAAAATACTGAAGTGGTTTTCCATTCCCTTCTCCTGTGGACCACATTCTGTCAGACCTCCCCACCATGACCCGTCTGTCTTGGGTGGCCCCACACTGCATGGCTTAGATTCATTGTGTCATAAGATTAATAACTATATTTCTAGGACATGTATTTTTGCAGTGAAAAGTAAACTTTAGATGGTGACCCCTTACTCAGTATTTTTGAGAACAAAGAAATATTTTATATATCAGAATTCTCATTTTTTTTTGGATCACTTAAAATACTTATTGCCCAATCAATTCAGTCCAGTTGCTCAGTTGTGTCCGACTCTGTGACCTCAATAGCACAACATAGGGCTGCGAAAAACAAGATTGTTTGGAAAATAGTAAAGATTAGGCTCAGGGTTAAGAAACCAAGTTGGAAAAATGAGCACCGCTCCCCCTAACTGAGATAAAGTACCTTTCATGATCACATATATGATATTCTTTAATTGTCCTTTGTTGAAGAAGTTGTGAGAAAAACACAAATTATATTTTTTTAAATTTGAAGACTGACTTGAGATATCATGACACTCAAGAATAGTTAAAAATAATTAAAAATAATCTTCTCATCATGAGTTTAAAGTTTGATTTTAACCATGAATTTCCCTTTCTAACGCCTGATTACCTTGCCCCAAATCCTCCTCTAAAATCATTTGAAAGTACAGGGTCACATATTATGTTATTTACAGGAAGTTTGTTAACTTGCCTGAGCCTTAGTTGTCTCATTTACAAAGGGAAGATAACAAAAAGTTATCTTACACTCAGAAAATAAACCCTTCAAAATGTTTAACCATAATAGTTACCTTTATCCATCTGCCTTTTTACACTTTGTACACTTTTGAATTGTTTGAACTTATTTTATTTCAAAAATGTGTTGATTTCATAATTTTTAAGATTAAAAAGTAAGTTAAGAAAAGATCATAGTCAATTTGCAATTAAAATTATGTATGAAGCATGGGGATCAATTTATACTCTATCAGGAATCCTAACTGAAAATATCCTAAATATAGGCAAAGTTTAGATAGAAATGTTGCAAATTCAGTTCCAGACCAGTACAATAAAGTGAATATCACAATAAAATGAGTTATACAAAGTTTTTGGTTTCTCAGTCCATATAAAAAGTAAATTTAACACTGTACTCTTAAATGAACAATAGTGTTATCTAAAAGATGTAAATATCCTAACTAAAAACTAGTTTATTACTTTAAAAATGCTAATCATCATCTGAGCCTTATGTGAGCTATAGTAGCAACATCAAGGATCACTGAACACAAATCACCATAATGAATACAATAATAATTTAAAATTTTGAAATATTGCAAAAATTACCAAAATGTGACACACAAACAAGAAGTGGGCCAATACTGTTGGATAGTTGGTTCTGAAATATTTGCTTAACACAGGGTTGTCATAAAACTTCAATTTGTTAAAAAATATAATATCTGTGAAACACAAGAAAGCAAAGTAAAATAAGGGATACATGTAGTGGAAAATCCTTGTGCTCATTCACTCAGTCATGTCTCACTCTTTGTGACCCATGGACTGCAGCCTGCCAGCCTCTTCTGTCCATGGGAGTTTCTAGGCAAGAATACTGTAGTGGGCTGCCATTTCCTCTTCCAGGGGATCTTCCTGACCTAGGGATTGAACCCATCTCTCCTGCATCTTCTGCATTGTTGCTGCTGCTGCTGCTAAGTCACTTCAGTTGTGTCTGACCTTGTGCAACCCCATAGACGGCAGCCCACCAGGCTCCCCCATCCCTAGGATTCTCCAGGCAAGAACACTGGAGTGGATTGCCATGTCCTCCAATGCATGAAAGTGAAAAATGAAAGTGAACTCGCTCAGTCCTGTCTGACTCTTAGCGACCCTAAAGACTGCAGCCCACCAGGCTCCTCCATCCATGGGATTTTCCAGGCAAGAGTATTGGAGTGGGGTGCCACTGCCTTCTCTGCTTCTGCATTGTTAGGATGATTCTTTACCACTGAGCCACCTAGGAAGCCCAAGATTACAGAATCCTCAAGATTCAAGAACTGACAGCAACAGAAAACTCTGGAAATGGTAGTAGGCATAGGACTAAGGAAAAAAAAAAGATTTATGTCAGTTTTTCTGAAAAATCAATCAGTGAAATGAGGCCCAAAATAAACAATTATCATACATGCAGGTGTTGTTCATTCGCTAAGTTGAGTCCAACTCTTTGCACCCCCATGGATTGCAGCATGCCAGACTTCAATGTCCTTCACTATCTCCCAGAGTTTGCTCAAACTCATGTCCATTGAATTGATGATGCCATCCGACCATCTCATCCTCTGCTGCCCCCTTCTCCTTTTACTTTCAGTCTATCCCAGTATCACGGTCTTTTTCAATGAGTCAGCTCTTAGTATCAGATAGTCAAAGTATTGGAGCTTCAGCTTCAGCTTCAGCATCCGTCCTTCCAATGAATATTCAGAAATGATTTCCTTTAGGATTGAGAGGTTTGATCTCTTTGCAGTCCAAAGGAGGAGTCTTCTCAGGAGTCTTCTCCAGCACCACAGTTCAAAAGCAGCAATTCTTCAGTGCTCAGTCTTCTTTAGGTCCAACTCTCACATCTGTTGCCTGCAAATTTGGAAAACTCAGCAGTGGCCACAGGACTGGAAAAGATCAGTTTTCATTCCAATCCCAAAGAAAGGCAATGCTAAAGAATGTTCAAACCGCACAATTGCACTCATCTCACACACACTAGTAAAGTAATTTTCAAAATTCTCCAAGCCAGGCTTCAGCAATATGTGAACCGTGAACTTCCAGATGTTCAAGCTGGTTTTGGAAAAGGCAGAGGAACCACAGATCAAATTGCCAACATTCGCTGGATCATCGAAAAGCAAGAGAGTTCCAGAAAAACATCTATTTCTGCTTTATTGACTATGCCAAAGCCTTTAACTGTGTGTATCACAATAAACTGTGGAAAATTCTGAAAGAGATGGGAATACCAGACCACCTGACCTGCCTCTTGAGACATCTGTATGGAGGTTAGGAAGCAACAGTTAGAACTGGACATGGAACAACAGACTGGTTCTAAATTGGAAAAGGAATACTTGAAGGCTGTGTATTGTCACCCTGCTTACTTAACTTATACACAGATTATATCATGTGAAATGCCGAGCTGGATGAAGCACAAGCTGTAATCATGATTTCCAGGAGAAATATCGATAACCTCAGATATGCAGATGATACCACCCTTATGGCAGAAAGTGAAGAAGAGCTAAAAAGCCTCTTGACAAAAGTGAAAGAGGAGAGTGAAAAAGTTGGCTTAAAAGTCAACATTCAGAAAACTAAGATCATGGCATCTGGTCCCATCACTTCATGGCAATTAGATGTGGAAACAGTGACAGACTTTATTCTTTTGGGCTCCAGAATCACTGCAGATGGTGACTGCAGCCATGAAATTAAAAGGCACTTGCTCCTGAAGAAAAGGTATGACCAACCTAGATAGCGTATTAAAAAGCAAAAACACAACTTTGCCATCAAAGGTTCCATCTAGTCAAAACTGTGGCTTTTCCAGTAGTCATGTATGGATCTGAGAGTTGGACTACAAAGAAAGCTGAGCATCCAAGAATTGATGCTTTTGAACTGTGGTGTTGGAGAAGACTCTTGAGAGTCCCTTGCACTACAAGGAGATCCAACCAGTCCATCCTAAAGGAAATCAGTGCTGAATATTCACTGGAAGGACTGATGCTGAAACTGAATCTCCAATACTTTAGCCTCCTGATGTGAAGAACTGACTCATTGGAAAAGACCCTGATGCTGGGAAACACTGAATGTGAGAGAAGGGGAAGACAGAGGGTGAGACTTTTGGATGGCATCACCAGTCAATGGACATGCATTTGAGTAAACTCCAGGAGTTGGTGATGGACAGGGAAACCTGGCATGCTGCAGTCCATGGGAGCACAAGTAGTGAGACATGACTGAGCGACTGAAAGGAACTGAGGCAATATGAGAAAGAGGGCTAATGATTGCTTCTTGTCTTAATCTCCTACATGAAACTAGATGATTATTTGAATAATGTAAAACTTTAATAAATAGTCCTAACCATGAATACTGAAGTGGTCATGTGAGCATTGAGTGTGATGATGCAGTCAAGTTCCTAGGCTCTATTTCCTCTCTTCAGTCTGTGATTCTGAATAAATTTCTATTCAATAATAAAATTTGAAAATAAACCTAACATTCAGAGTTGATATGAATATTTCAATTAAATAACATTATTAAAGTGTCTCACATTGTGCTTGGCAAATGTGTCTTCTCAACGATTTCTTTCCTTTATCCATCAGTCCAGTAGTGTCTTAATGTAGTGCTTTGACCTGAGGATAAAAAGTGACTCTTGATTAGAGCCTCTGTTACATTTGGCACTTTCATTCAAACTGACCCTGAAATGAAAGTTCTTTTTTTAACTGAAGTATACTTGATGTACTGGCTTCCCAGGTGGCCATAGTGGTACAGAACCCGGCTTACAATGGAGGAGAACTAAGAGACAGGGTTTTGATCCCTGGGATAGGAAGATCCCCTGGAGGAGGGCATGACAACCCATTCCAGTATTCTTGCCTGAAGAATCCTATGGACACAGGAGCCTGGCAAGCTACAGTTCATAGGGTTGCACAGAGTCGGATATGACTGATGTGACTTAGCATGCATGCATATTTGATGTACAATATTATATGTTGCATGCATACTCAGTTACTTCAGTTTTGTCCGATTCTTTGAGACCCCACAGACTCCTCTGTCCATGGGATTATCCCAGCAAGAATACTGGAGTGGGTTGCCATTTCCTCCTTCAGGGGATCTTCCCAAACCTGGGATTAACCCACATCTCCTTTGGCTCCTGAATTAGCAGGCAGATTCTTTACCACTGAGTCACCTGGGGAGCCCCCACAATATTATATGTTACAGGTGTACAATATAGTGATTCACAACTTTTAAAGGTTATACCTCATGTATATTTATTATGAAAATTGACTGTATTTCCAGTGTTGTACCATATACATGAGTAGCTTATTTTATACGTAATAATCTGTATTTCTCAATTCCCTCCTCTTCTCTCTCCCCACTAGTAATCACTAGTCAGTTATATGTATCTGTGAGCCTATATTCACTACTTTGTTTTAATTTTTGCATTCCACATATAAGAGGTACCATACAGTATTTATTATTCTGTGTATGGCAAAACCAATACAGTATTGTGAAGTAATTAACCTCCAATTAAAATAAATAAATTAAAAAAAAGAAATAGACCTGCAAGTAAACTAATAGAGATGATATGCTCTGGGGGGGGGATGGTTATAAGCAGGAAATTTACTCAATAAAGCACCTTGCAAGATCAAAAAAAAAAATAAAACTCACTATTTGCAAATGACTTTATCTTATATATAGAAAATCCTAAGGAATACACACACAATTAAAACTAATAAAGGAGTTTAACAAGGTTACAGGGTACAAGATCAATATACAAAAATACATTGTTTTCCTATGCACTATTAATGAACAAACTAAAAATTAAATTAAGAAAACAATCTTGTTTACAGTAGTATCAAAAAGATTCAAGTACTGACACAAAAATTTAACAGAATAAATGTAAGACTTGTATACTAAAAAGTGCAAAACATCATTAAAAGAAATTAAGGGGGTCCTCAATAAATAGAAAGACATTCCATGTTCATGAATTGAAAGGTGCTGTTGTTAAGATGGTAATACAAAATATCTATAAATTTAGTGTAAATCTCTAGCAAAATAGCAACTGGCCATTTTGCACAAATAGATATGGTGACCCTAAAATCTGCATAGAACCAAATGGAAAAAGAAATCCTGAAAAAGATTCACAATTGTTAAATTTAAACCTTACCACAAACCTATTGTAATCAACATAATCTGGTGCTGACATAAAGATAGATTTATAGATCAATAGAATAGAACTGAGTCCAGAAATAAATGGATACACTTATGGTTAATTGATATTTCAGAAAATGCCAAAACAATTCAGTGGGAATGAATGATCTTTTGGGCATGTGATGGTAACACTACTAGATTTTCACCTGCAAAAGTATGAAGTTGGAGCCCTACATCATACTATGTTAAAAATTTAGAACTGAAAATTATAAAACTCTCATCTAGGTGAGAAAAACATAGGGGCAAATCTTCATGACCTTATATCAGGCAAGTTTCTGACATAGTACACGAAAACACCGGCAACCAAAGGAAAAAAATAGGCCAGTTAGACTTCACAAATTTAAGAATGTTTATGCTTCAAAGGATGCTACCAACAAACTGCCGAGACAGCCCAAAGAATGTGATAAAATTCTTGCACATCTAGTATTCAGAATATATAATACATTCTCCCTTTATATAGTTTAATTTTATTGGAGTATAGCTGATTTACAATGTTGTGTTAGTTTCAGGTGTACAGCAAAGTGATTCAGTTATACACACACACACACACACACACACATATGCTGCTGTTGCTGCTAAGTCACTTCAGTCATGTCTGACTCTGTGCGACCCAGTAGATGGAAGCCCACCTGGCTCCTCTGTCCCTGGGATTCTCCAGGCAAGAATACTGGAGTGGGTTGCCATTTCCTTCTCCAATGCATGCATGCATGCTAAGTCGCTTCAGTCGTGTCCGACTCTGTGTGACCCTATGGACAGCAGCCCACCATGCTCCTCTGTCCATGGGATTCTCTAGGCAAGAATACTGGAGTGGGTTGCCATTTCCTTCTCCAATATATACATATATTAGTTTTTGGATTGTTTCCTCATATAGGTTATCATGGAATATTGAATAGAGTTCTCTGTACTATGTAGTAGATCCTTGTTTCTTATTTATCTTATATATAGTAGTTTGTATGTGTTCACTCCAAGCTTCTGATTTATCCTGCCCCCATTATATTTTCCCTTTGATAACCATGTTTGTTTTTGATATCTGCTAAGTCTCTTATTTGTAAATAAGTTCATTTGTATCATTTTTTAAAAATTAGATTCCACATGAGTGATATCATATAATATTTGTTTTTTTCTGTCTTATTTCACTTAGTATTATAATCTCTAGGTACATCTATTAATATGTTGTGGCAACGGGCAACATTTCATTGTTTTATGGCTGAGGAATATTCCATTGTATATATGTACCACATCATCTTTATCCATTCCTCTGTTGATGGACATTTAGGTTTCTTCCATGTCCTGGCTGTTGTAAATAGTGCTACAATGAATATCAGCGTGCATGCATCTTTCCAAATTGTGTGTGTGTGTTTTTCTGGATATATGCCCAGTAGTGGGATTATTGGATCATATGGTTGCTCTTTCTGATGGCTCAGTGGGTAAAGAACCCGCCTGAAATGCAGGAGACACAGGTAGATGGGGGTTCAGTTCCTAGCTTGGGAGGAAGATCCCTTGGAAGATGAAATGGCAACCCACTTCAATATTCTTGCCTGAAAAATCCCATGGACAAAGGAGCATGGCAGGCTACAGTCCACGAGGTCACAAAGAGTCAGACACAACTGAGCACACACAAGCACATGGTAGCGCTATAGTTTTTTAAGGAACCTTCATGGGCTTCCCAGATGGCTCAGTGGGTAGGGAATCTGCCTCCAATGCAGGAGACGCAGGAGACTTGGCTTTGATTCCTTGATCAGGAACATCCCTTGGAGGAAGACATGGCAACCCACTCCAGTATTCTTGCTTGGAGAATCCCATGGATAGAGAAGCCTGGTGGGCTAGGGTCGATAGGTTCCTAAAGAGTCAAACATGACTAAAGTGACTGAGCACACGCACATGCAAGGAACCTTCATAGTATTCTCCATAGCGGTTGTACCAATTTACAACAGTATAGGAGAGTTCCTTTTTCTCCACACCCTCTCCAGCATATATTGTTTGTAGATTTTTTGATGATGGCCGTTCTGGCCCATGTGAGATAATACCTCATTGTAGCTTCGATTTACGTTCCTCTGATTATTAGTGATGTTGAACATCTTTTCATGTACTTTTTGGCAATCTGTGTGTCTTTGGAGAAGTATAAAGGTAGAAGCAAATTTAAAAATGGGCAAAATAATTCAATAAACATTTCTCCAAGGAATATATAGTTGACCCTTCAATAACATTGGTTTGAACTTCATAGGTCTGCTTATATGCCAATATTTTTGATATTTAATATTACAGTGCTACAAAATCTGTTGGTTGAATCTGTAGATGTGGAACTGTAAATGTGGAGGATCCATGTGTTCAGAGGATGGACTATAAGTTATACACAGATTTTTGATTATAGGGAGGTTTGGCGTGCCTAACCCCCATGTTGTTCATGGGCTAACTTCATATACAAAGGGTCAGTAATCTTAGGAAAAGACATTTCATGCTGTTAGTCATTAGGGAAATGAAATGTGAATGCAGCCACAGTGAATGCATCTTTGCATCACACCCGCTGGATTCTGTATAGTCAAAAAGTAAGAATTGATGAGTATGTGGAGAAATTGAAACTTTTATTCATTGTTGTGGGGAATGTAAAATGAAACACCAACTTTGGAAAACAGTTTGATGGTTCCTCAAAAAATTAAAAATAAAGTCACCCATATGACTAATTTTACTGAGCATATGTATATGCTCAAAGCAATTTAAAACATAACCACATAAAGTCTTGTATGTGAATATTCATAGCAGCATTATTTATGACCACCCCCAAATGGAAATAACTTGTGTCCATCAACTGAAGAATTCATAAAGAACATATGGTATATCCATTTAGTCATATAGTCAAATATTGTTTTGCCATAGAAAGGAATGAAGTACTGATACATGCTACAATAAGGATAAACATTAAAAGCATTATTTTAAGTGTAAGGCAACATATTGTATGAGTCCAGTTATATGAAATGTCTAGAATAGACAAATTCAGAGAGACACAAAGTAAGTTGTGGTTTTTGAGGAGAAAAAGAGGAAAACAGGGAATGATTATTAGTAGGTATGGGATTTATTTTTGAGGTGATTGAAGTATACTGGAATTAAGAGTGATGGTTGGACAACTTTGTTGATATACTAAAAACTGAATTATTTACTTAAAAAGGGTGAATTTTATGATACATGAATTCTTTCTCATAGTTTTTAATTTTAAAAATGGAAGTGGAGGAAAAAGTGATGCACAGAACTTTATCTATTCTTAGAGAAGTTACTGACATTTTCTGGCTTTCATGCTTTCTTCAAACAATTGCTACTTTAAACAGATTCAGCACCTGGAGGAACAGTTTTGCCTACCTATCTTTTGTGTGAAAATCTCTATCTCCAGTGTTTGGTATCTGAGTTGGGGCTAAGTCATTTGTCAAGGCTCCTCAATTATTAATAAGTCTCCTAAAAAACTATTTTCATGATTATCTGAACTTTATTTGACAATGTAAAATGAAGTTCATTTCAGTTCATTCACTCAGCCGTGTCTGACTCTTTGTGACCCCATGAATTGCAGCACACCAGGCCTCCCTGTCCATCACTAATTCCCGGAGTTCTCCCAAACTCATGTCCATCGAGTTGGTGATGCCATCCAGCCATGTCATCCTCTGTCATCCACTTCTCCTCTTGCCCCCAATACCTCCCAGCATCAGAGTCTTTTCCAATGAAACAACTCTTCACATGAGGTGGGCAAAGTACTGGAGTTTCAGCTTTAGCATCAGTCCTTCCAAAGAACTCCCAGGACTGATCTCCTTTTGAATGCACTGGTTGGATCTCCTTGCAGTCCAAGAGACTCTCAAGAGTCTTCTCCAACACCACAGTTCAAAAGCATCAATTCTCTGGCGCTCAGCTTTCTTCACAGTCCAATTCTCACATCCATACATGACCACTGGAAAAACCATAGCCTTGACTAGATGCACCTTAGTTGGCAAAGTAATGTCTCTGCTTTTGAATATGCTATCTAGGTTGGTCATAACTTTCCTTCCAAGGAGTAAGCGTCTTTTAATTTCATGGCTGGAATCACCATCTGCAGTGATTGTGGAGCCCCCAAAAGTAAAGTCTGACACTGTTTCCACTGTTTCCCCATCGATTTCCCATGAAGTGATGGGGCCGGATGCCATGATCTTTGTTTTCTGAATGTTGAGCTTTAAGCCAACTTTTTCACTCTCCTCTTTCACTTTCATCAAGAGGCTTTTTAGTTCCTCTTCACTTTCTGCCAGAAGGGTGGTGTCATCTGCGTATCTGAGGTTATTGATGTTTCTCCTGGCAATCTTGATTCCAGCTTGTGCTTCCTCCAGCCCAGCATTTCTCATGATGTACTCTGCATATAAGTTAAGTAAGCAGGGTGACAATATACAGCCTTGACGTACTCCTTTTCCTATTTGGAACGAGTCTGTTGTTCACGTCCAGTTCTAATTGTTGCTTCCTGACCTGCATATAGGTTTCTCAAGAGGCAGGTCAGGTGGTCTGGTGTTCCCATCTCCTTCAGAATTTTCCCCAGTTTATTGTGGTCCACACAGTCAAAGGCTTTGACATAGTCAGTAAAGCAGAAGTAGATGTTTTTCTGGAACTCTCTTGCTTTTTCCATGATCCAGCGGATGTTGGCAATTTGATCTGTGGTTCCTCTGCCTTTTCTAAAACCAGCTTGAACATCAGGGAGTTCACGGTTCACGTATTTCTGAAGCCTGGCTTGGAGAATTTTGAGCATTAGTTTACTAGCATGTGAGATGGGTGCAATTGTGTGGTAGTTTGAGCCCTATTTGGCATTGCCTTTCTTTGGGATTGGAATGAAAACTGATCTTTTCCAGTCCTGTGGCCACTGCTGAGTTTTCCAAATTTGCTGATATATTGAGTGCAGCACTTTAACAGCATCATCTTTCAGGATTTGAAATAGCTCAACTGGAATTCCATCACCTCCACTGGCTTTGTTCAGAGTGATGCTTTCTAAGGCCCACTTGACTTCACATTCCAGGATGTCTGGCTCTAGATTAGTGATCACACCATCATGATTATCTGGTTTGTGAAAATCTTTTTTGTACAGTTCTTCTGTGTATTCTTGCCACCTCTTCTTAATATCTTCTGCTTCTGTTAGATCCATACCAGTTCTGTCCTTTATTGAGCCCATCTTTGCATGAAATGTTCCCTTGCTATCTCTAATTTTCTTGAAGAGATCTCTAGTCTTTCCCATTCTGTTGTTGTACTCTATTTATTTGCATTGATCACTGAGGAAGGCTTTCTTATCTCTCCTTGCTCTTCTTTGGAACTCTGCATTCAGATGCTTACATCTTTCCTTTTCTCCTTTGCTTTTCTCTTCTCTTCTTTTCACAGCTGTTTGTAAGGCCTCCTCAGACAGCCATTTTGCTTTTTTGCATTTCTTTTCCATTGGGATGGTCTTGATCACTAACTCCTATACAATGTCATGAACATCTGTCCATAGTTCATCAGGCCCTCTATCTATCTGATGTAGTCTCTTAAATCTATTTCTCACTTCCACTGTATAATCATAAGGGATTTGATTTAGGTCCAATAAAGTAGACTGGGATATAATGCAACCTTCAACAAGTTACTTCACCTTCTTTGAACCTTAATTTTCTTTACAGTGTGTACTTTTCAGGGTTGTGAAGACTTAATGAGATAAAGATTTTAAATACCTAGCAAACTGCCTGGCCTGATTTAGGCCTGAGATAATGTTAGCTTCCTCTCTGACATTTTTCCCTCTGGTTAAAATACATATTCCTCTTTAAAAAAAAATGAATTATCTCTATTTTTTAAATTAATTAGTTGAGTTTTTAATTGAATGATAATTGCTTTACAGAATTTTGTTGTTTCCTTTCAATCCTCAACATGAATCAGTCATAGGTATACATTGTCCCCTCCCTTTTGAACCTCCCTTCAGTCTCCTTCCCTATCCCACCCCTCTTGGTTGATACAGAGTCCCTGTTTGAGTTTCCTGAGCCATACAGCAAATTTCCATTGGTCATCTATTTTACATATGGTAATGTAAGATTGCAGGTGGTGATTACAACCATGAAATTAAAAGATACTTACTCCTTGGGAGGAAAGTTATGACCAACCTAGATAGCATATTAAAAAGCAGAGACATTACTTTGTCAACAAAGGTCCGTCTCGTCAAGGCTATGGTTTTTCCAGTAGTCATGTATGGATGTGAGAGTTGGGCTGTGAAGAAAGCTGAGAACCAAAGAATTGATGTTTTTGAAGTGTGGTGTTGGAGAAGCCTCTTGAGAGTCCCTTGGACTGCAAGGAGATCCAACCAGTCCATTCTAAAGGAGATCAGTCCTGGGTGTTCTTCGGAAGGACTGATGCTAAAGCTGAAACTCCAGTACTTTGGCCACCTCATGCTAAAAGTTGCCTCATTGGAAAAGACTCTGATGCTGGGAGGGATTGGGGGCAGGAGGAGAAGGGGACGACAGAGGATGAGATGGCTGGATGGTATCACCAACTCGATGGACATGAGTTTGAGTGAATTCTGGGAATTAGTGATGGACAGGGAGGCCTGGTGTGCTGCAATTCATGGGGTCACAAAGTCGGACACGACTGAGCAACTGAACTGAACTGAATGTAAGTTTCTGTGTTTCTCTTTCCTTGTATCTCACCCTCTCCTCCCCTCTCCCCATGTCCATAAGTCTATTCTCTATGTCTGTTTCTCCATTGCTGCCCTGTAAATAAATTCTTCAGTACCATTTTTCTTGATTCCGTATATATGCATTAGAATATGGTATTTATCTTTCTCTTTCTGACTTACTTCACTCTGTATAATAGGCTCTAACCTCATCCACCTCACTAGAACTGTCTGAAATATGTTCCTTTTTATGGCTGAGTCATATTCCATTGTGTATATGAACCACAGCTTCTTTATCCATTTATCTGTCAATGGACATCTAGGCTGCTTCCATGTTTTAGCTATTATAAATAGTGCTGCAGTAAACAATGGGATACATATGTCTTTTTCAATTTGGTTTTCTCAGGGTATATACCTAGGAGTGGAATTGTTGGGTCATATGGTGGTTTCATTCCTAGCATTTTTTAAAATTAATTTATTTTTTATTGATGGATAATTACTTTACAGAATATTGCTGTTTTCTGTCAAACCTCAACATGAATAAGCCATAGATTTACATATATCCCCTTCCTTTTGAACCTCCCTCCCATCTCCCTCCCCATCCTACCCCTCTAGGTTGATACAGAGCCCCTGTTTGAGTTTTCTGAACCATATAGCAAATTCCATTGGCTATCTATTTTACATATGGTAATGTAAGCTTCTATGTTACTCTTTCCAGTGTTCTTGCCTGGAGAATCCCAGTGACAGGGGAGCCTGGTGGGCTGCCGTCTGTGGGGTCGTACAGAGTCGGACACGACTGAAGCGACTTAGCAGCAGTAGCAGCATGTTACTCTTTCTACTCTTCCCATACATCTCACCCTCTCCTCCCCTCTCCCCATGTCCATAAGTCTATTCTCTATGTCTGTTTCTCCATTGCTGCCCTGTAAGTAAGTTGTTCAGTACCATTTTTTCTAGATTATGTATATATGTGTTAGAATAAGGTGTTTATCTTTTTCTTTCTGACTCACTTCACTCTGTTCTAGGTTCTAAGTTCATCTACCTCATCAAAACTGACTCAAATGTCTTCCTTTTTATGGATGAGTAATATTCCATTATGTGTATATACCACGGCTTCTTTATCCATTTCTGTCGATAGACACCTAGGTTGCTTCCAGGTTCTAGATATTGTAAATAGTGCTGCAATGAACAATGGAATACATGTGTCTCTTTCAGTTTTGATTTCCTCAGGGTACATGCCTCGGAGTAGGATTGCTGGGTCATATGGTGGTTTTATTCCTAGTATTTTAAGGAATCTACATGCTATCTTTCATAGTGGGTGTATCAATTTACATTCCCACCAACAGTGTAAGAGCATTCCCTTTTCTCCATACCCTCTCCAGCATTTGTTGTTTGTAGACTTTTTGAGGATGGCCATTCTGGCTGGTGTGAGATGATATCTAATTATAGTTTTGATTTGCATTTCTCTAATAATGAGCAATGTTATACATCTTTTCATGTGTTTGCTAGGCTTCTGTCTGTCTTCTTTGGAGAAATGTCTGTTTAGGTATTTTTCCCACTTTTTGATTGGGTTGTTTGTTTTTCTGGTATTGAGTTGTATGTGCTGCTTGTATGTTTTGAAAATTAATCCTTTGTCAGTTGTTTCATTGATTTTCTCCCATTCTAAGGGTTGTCTATTTACCTTGCTTATAGTTTCCTTTGCTGGGCAAAAGCTTTTAAGTTTAATCAAGTCCCACTTGTTTACTTTTGTTTTTATTTCCATTATTCTAGGAGGCGGATCAGAGAGGATCTTACTTAGATTTATGTTATTGAGTGTTCTGCCTATATTTTCCTCTGAGTTTTATAGTTTCTGGTCTTACATTTACGTCTTTAATTCATTTTGTGTTTATGTAAAAAGCACATTCTTGACACATAAGAGGTCACTCAGTTTTGCCCTGGCTTCCTGTCCAGCAGTAGATTGTCTCTAGAAATAAACCACGGGTGAGGTATATATATATTTTTTCTGTGTGTCACTTGCTCTGCCTCATCTAATACTTGGCACGCTATAGGTACTCAGTGAGTTTAGATTTCCTATGTGACAACACAAGCCTTTTACATGAATTTCCCAATGTGGTGCTGAGAGCATTGCAGGATGTCAGCATTAGTCTGTGACAAGCTAGCATTCTTAGTGCTCCTTTGGAGACTGTGTGATTTCTATTAATTGTTGTGCTGAGAGGCAGAGAGCTCAACACAAATAACAAGTGAGTCATCCATCCCTGATAAGGCTTTTCAACTCCTGATTTTCAGTGAAGCCTTGCAGGATTTTTCCATATCTTTAACATCATCTTTTAACATGTAGTACTGAAATGCTTAAACAGTATCAAAGAACTTATAATTTACAGAGTCAGTCTTACATTCCAATTTTCTTGGAAATGTTTTACTTATTATTAGACTGTCTAAATGCATTGTAGATTAACATTTGAAAGGCATATTCACTGTTGAATATTGTGTTCCTTCTTCTTCTTTTCAAAAATTAATGTAGTTAATACATGTGAAAAATATTGAGGAGAGAAAAAAGTTAACTGGTATATAGGTGAATTTTAAGTGCCATTGTCTGAGCACTAGCTCCCAGAGCCTTTAGCTATACCAATAGTAACTACCCTTTGCGTAGGTGAAGTTGTTCAAGGTTATATTTGAAGAAGCTGAAACTGCTGAGACAAAATCCTGACTTGCTTTTCTGACACTGTGTTGTTCATTCTCATTTCTGAGCAGATTGAATTAAAATCACAGACATCTTACTCTTTACCTTCTCTCTCACCTCTAGGAGCGGAAAAAGAAATTTGAAAAGGATGGAGAGAGGTTTTATTCCTTGCTGGATCGGCACTTACATCTGTCTTCAAAAAAGAAAGAATCTCAGTTACAAGAGGTATGTTCAAAAAGCCTGTCCCTGCCTTCTATTACCAGGTATGCCTTGGTACATGGCAGCTTCCTATTGCAAGGGTTTTCTCTTACTCTGCCTCAGCAGAGAACCATGTATAATGGTTGTGCTTGCAGATTCAACTATGGCCAGGGTCTCAGGACTCCTGAGTTCTTAAGTCAGCTCCTCCACAAACTCACAGTGTGACTTTGGATAAGATATTTCTTTCCTGGCCTCAGTTTCTCTGTCAAAGGAAGTGTGGTACTACTCACAGATCCCTTCCAGTTCTAAGTTTCTGATTCCAGATGGGGTTATAGAGTTAAACTAGCATTGTAGGACAGAAGAAGATGGTGGAGGAGTAAAATGGGGAGATCATCCGCCTCCCCACAAATACATAAAAAATTCATCACAATATGGAACAAGTCCTAGAAAACAACTTCTAAATGAAAGCAGAAAACCCCAAACCTCCAATAAAGGCAAGCATATCTCCTCTGAATGAGGTCACACACACACACACACGACTTCAGGGCGGGAGCTTGTGCCCCAAGAGAGGGAGGGAATCATGAAGGAAGAAAAGTTTCTGAGCACTTATAAAACCCCTCACAGGTGAGACCAAGAAGGGAGCTGTGAAACCTCAGAGTGCTGTGCAACAGCAGCGACTCAGAAGGCAAAATACTGAGAAAGCTGCCTAACAGCACTTTTCAGCCCATAAGCAGCTCACAAGCCCCAACCTGGAATGGGGGAGTGGCCGTGCAAGGAGCCAAGGCTCCAATGAAGATTCCAGGGAGAGGTAGGGGGCTGGTGGCCATGACGATATGTGCTGAGAGTGCTACTTTGACAAGGCTGTGGAATTAGACATGCCTGCCACTGCCAAAGCCAGGAAAGGTGCTGGAAGCAACAGACAAAACACTACTGATATGTTCCCAATCCCAGAGGTTGCAGCTAGCACCAGGCGATGAGCAGGCACAGGTTACTGCCCACACCTTGCAGGGAACTTAAACAGCTTGGCTCTTTCTAGAGACCCATCAACTGGGGTCCCTAGACCCCAGTTTTCTCTGGGAAAATTCACAAGCTGCCTTAGACTGTAACAGCATCAAACAGCTTACTACTTTTACAGGCATTCCCCTGTACAACTTATATGTGGCTGCCATATCCTCCTCTCTCCCCAGCCCAAGAGAGCAAGTGAGCATTAATGAGCCTCAGCCTTCACTCTCTTTTGTCCAGGTGGGGAACAGACTGTGGACTGTAGGAGAAACTGTGAACTTTAGGAGCAACTGTAAACTGAAATGAGGCCAGATGTGATACTGACTCCATGCTGCCCACAAGTTTCAGAGACCTTCCTAGAAGTATTAGAAAACTTTGGTGTAGGTTTCACTGAGTATTCTGGGCTGCTGAGTGTTGCCTTAACCACTAGTATAGGGAACTTGTCTTTTGTGTTGTGTGGCTTGTGAGGTCTTGGAGCTAAAATAGGCAATGAGCCTGAACCCCTGAGGTAGAGACGCAAGCTCAAAGCTTTGAACCACTAGAGTACACCTGACCCTAGGGAACATTAATGGATGAGAGACCCCCAAAAGGCCTCCATCTCAACACCAAAGCCAAACCCACCCAAAGGACAGCAAGCACCAATACCCAGATACGCCATGCTAATCCTTCAAGAAAATAGAAACAAAACATTACACACTAGCAGACAGGCTTCCCAAAGTGACACTGAACCCACAGATATCCCAAAACCTACTACTGGACATGGTGCTACCCATCAGAGAGATGAGATCCAGCTCCATCAACCAGAACACAGGCACAAGTGCCCCCAACCAGGAAACCTTTACATGGCACTGGTCCAACCTCATTCATGGGCAACTGACTCCACAACTAAGAATAATGACCTTGAGACTTTATTATTTTTTAAAAAATCACAATCTTCATTTCCATTATATACTTTTACCTCTGCACTGGCCTTCTGTGGTGCTGTGGATTTTTTTTTTCCTTTTTGAATGTTTTGTTTTTCTTCTGTTTGAATTTTTAAAAAATTACTCTTTTCCTGCTGTAGTGGTTTAATATATTTAAATCATTTTTGCATATTTCTATTTAATCTCACTTTTCTTTTTTCTTCTTTTCTTCCTTTTCTTTTTCTTTTTTCCCTTATTTAATTCTTCTTTTTTCATCATGTTTGTTAATTTGTTTTGTTTTCTTTGCTTTATTCCCCAAATGGCACTCTGCTTTGGTTCTGTTTTCCAGTTTAAGTTTTAATTGACTCTGTTTTTAATTGATTGATATATTTTTGGTTTCCTTTGCTTGCCAAGTCAATCTCTTGTACTTTCATTTATTTGGAATATTTTTGTTATGTTTGTGTGTGTGTAAGTATGTATACATGTTCCACTGTTTTTGTAATTATCTGTCTGATTTGTATTTACCATTTGTCTGGGTTGGTCTTTTGTTTCTTTTAATGTTTTGTTATTTATCTCTGTGTGTTTGTTTTAATCCCATTTAATGCCATAACAAACAACTTGAGGAATCTCAGTCCCTTGACCAGGGATTGGGCTTGAGCCTTTAGAGTGGGAGTACTGAATCCAGGACCTCAGAGTGCCAGAGAACTCCTAATCCCAGGGAGTATTAATTAGTGAGAAATTCCATGAAGGCCTACACCTGTATACAAAACCTAGTATCACACAGCTGCTGATGGCACCCAGTGCAGGATGCCTCACCCAAGCAACAAAGAAGACAAAAACACAAAAATAATCATCAGCAGACAGTATTCCCTCAGACACTCCAAAATATACCACCTCACACAACCCTGCCTATCAGAGGGGAGAAAATGCAGGCACAAGTCACCCCCAACATGAAGGTAACACCAACCACTAGACCAATCTTAACGATTGAGGGCAGAACCCAAAAGGAAGAAGAAATACAACCGTAAAGCCTTGGAAAAGAAGACCTCAAACACATTAAGTTAGAAACAAATGAAAAAACAGAGAAATACAGCACAAATGAAGGAACAAGGTAGAATTTCACAAGACCAAATAAATGAAGAGGAAGTAGGCAAACTACCTGAAAAAGAATTCAAAGTAATGACATTAAAGACATACTAAGGCCTCAAAAATAGAATGGAGAAAATGCAAGAATAAATTAACACAATTAACAAGGACCTAGAGGAAATAAAGAGACAAATAGCACAATTACTGAAATTAAAAGTACTCTGGAAGGAATCAATACTAGAATAACTGAGGCAGAACAGATAAGTGAGCTGGAAGATAGAATGGTGGAAATAACTGCTGAAGAGCAGAATAAAGGAATGGAATCAAAATAATTAAGGATAACCTCAGAGACATCTGGGACAATGTTAAATGTACCAACATTCTAATTATAGTGGTCTCAGATGAAGAAGAGAAAAATAAGGGCTCTGAGAAAATTTTTGAAAAGGCTATGGTAAAAAAAAACTTCCCTAATATGGGAAAGAAAATAGTCAATCAAGTCCAAGAAACGCAGAGAGTTCCATACAGGATAAACCCGAGGAGAAACATGTCAAGACACATACTAATCAAACTAACAAATAGTAAATACAAAGAAAAAAAATTAAAAGCAGCAATGGAAAAGGAACAAGTAATGTACAAGGGGAAACCCATATGATTAACAACTGATCTTTCAGTAGAAACTGCAGGCCAGAAGGAAATGGCAGGATATATTTGAAGTACTGAAAGAAAAAAAAGATCTATAACCAAGATTGCACTACCTGGCAAGGATCTTATTCAAAACTGATAGAGAAATCAAAAGTGTTACAGACAAGCAAAATTTAAATGAGTTTAGCACCACCAAACCAGCTTTACAACAAATGTTAAAGGTATTACTATAGGCAAGAAACACAAGAGAGAGAAGAGACCTACAAAAACAAACCAAAACAATTATGAAAATGCCAGTAGGAACATATATAAAAATAATTACTTTAAATGTAAACAGATTAAACACCACAACTAATAAACTCAGACTGGCTGAATGGATACAAAAACAAGACCCATATATATAATGTCTACAAGAAACCCACTTTAAGATCTAGCGACAGATAAAGACTGAAAGTAAGAGGATGGAAAAAGATGTTCTATGCAAATGGAAATCAAAAGAAAGCCAGAGTGTCAGTTCTCATATCAGACAAAACAGGCTTTAAAATAAAAAAATATTACAAGAGATAAAAAAGGACAATATATAATGATCAAGGGATCAATCCAAGAAGACATAAAAATTTTAAATATTTATGCACCCAACATTAGAACACCTCAATACATAAGGCAAACTCTAACGGACATACAAGAGGAAATTGACAGTAACACAATAATAGTAGGCGACTGTAACATCCCCCTTATACTATAGGACATATCATCAAATAAGAAAATTGATAAAGAAACACAAACCTTAATTGAAACTTTAGACAAAATGGACCTAATTGATATATTCAGGACATTCCATCCAAATACACTTTCTTCTCATGTGAACATGGAACATTCTCCAGGGTAGACCACATCTTGGATCACAAATCAAGCCCAAGTGAACTGAAGAAAATTGGGATCATATCAAGCATCTTTCCTGACCACAACACTGTGAAACTAGATATCAGTTACAGAAGAAAAAAGACTGTGAAAGCACACATATGGAGATTAAACAATACATTTCTAAGTAACGAATAGGTTACTGAAGGAAGAAGGGAAGTTAAAATATTCCTAGGTAAAAAATGACAGCAAAAATATGACAACCCAAAGCCTGTGAGATGCAGCAAAAGCAGTTCTAAGAAGGAAGTTTATAGCAATACAAACTTACCTCAAAAAAATAAGAAAAACATTGAATAGACAAATTAACTTTACATGTCAAATAACAGCTGGAAAAAGAATAACACAAAATACCAAAGTTAGTAGAAGGAAAGAAATCATAATGATCAGAGCAGAAATAAATGAAAAGAAATGAAGGAAACAATAGTAAAGATGAATAAAACTAAAAGCTGGTTCTCTGAGAACATAAACAATATTGAAAAAAAAACATTGTCCAGACTCATCAAGAAAAAAAGGGAGAAAAGTCAAACGAACAAAATTAGGAATGAAAAAGGAGAGGTTACAACAGGCAATGCAGAAATACAAAGGATCATAAGCGATAATTAAGAGCAACTATATGCCAAATATGGACAAGCTAGAGGAAATGGATAGATTCTTTGAAAATTTCGGCCTTCCAAGATTGAACCAGGAAGAAATAGAAATTATGAATAAGCCAATCACAAATATTGAAATCGAAACTGTGATAAAAAGTCTCCCCAAAAAACAAAAGCCCAGGGCCAAATGGCTTCAGAGAATTCTGTCAAACATTTAGAGAAGAGCTAATGCCTATTCTTCTGAAACTCTTCTAAAAAATTGCAAAGAAAGGAATACTTGTGAATACATTCTGTGAGGTCACCATCACCCTGATGCCAAAACCAGACAAAGACATCACACACTAAAAAGAAAATTACAGGCCAATATCACTGATGAACATAGATGCAAAATTCTAGCAAACAGAATTCAACAAAAGATTAAAATATCATATACCATGATCAAGTCAGGTTTATCTCAGTTATGCAAGGATTCTTCAATAGATACAAGTCAATCAATGGGAGACATCATATTAATAAATAGAGAGATAAAATCCATATGAAAATCTCAATAGATACAGAAAAACTTTAACAGAATTTAATACCCATTTATGATAAAACTCTTCAAAAATTGGACATAAAAGGAACTTATATACAGCAAACCCACAGCAAACATTATTCTCAGTGGTAAAAAACTGAAAGCATTCCCTCTAAGATCAGGAGCAAGACAAGCCTGCCTACTCTCACCACTATTATTTAACATAGTTTTGGAATTCTCAACTATGGCAATCAGAGAAGAATGAGAAATAAGGGGAATCCAGATTGGAAAGGTGACTGAGATTGGAAAGGAAGAAGTGAAACTCTATCTGCAGATGACATGATATTGTATGTAGAAAATCCTAAAGATACTATAGCAAAATTATTAAAGCTAATCAGCAAATTTAGTATCACAGGATACAAGATCAATACACAGAATGCCCACTGTCAAAAAATCCACAAACTAGTGCTGGGGAGGATGTGGAGAAAAGGGAATGCTCTTGCACTGTTGGTGGGAATGTAAATTGATACAGACACTATGGAGGACAGTATGGAGATTCCTTATAAAACTAGTAATAAAACTACCATATGACCCAGTGATACCACTTCTAGGCATATACTGTGAGGAAACCAAAATTGAAAAAGACACATGTACCCCAATGTTCACTGCAGCACTATTTACACTAGCTGAGACATGGAAGAAACCTAGATGTCCACTGACAGATGAGTGGATAAGGAAGCTGTGGTACATCTATACAATGGAATATTACTCGGCCATAAACAGGAACACATTCGAGTCAGTTCTAATGAGGTGGATGAACCTAGAGCCTATTATTCAGAGTCGATTAAGTCAGAAAGAGAAAAACAAATATCATATATTACACACACACACACACACACACACACATATGGAATCTAGAGAGATGGTACTGATGAACCTATTTGCAGGGCAGAAATGAAGACACAGATAGAGTGATGGATGTATGGACACGGTGGAGGGGAGGAAAGAGAGGGTAAGACAAATGGAGACAGTAGCATGAAAGCATGTATGCTATGACTTGTAAAATGGATAGCCATTGGAAATTTCCTGTATGACTCAGGGAACTCAAACTAGGTGTCTGTAACAACCTAGAGGGGTGGGAAAGGGTGGGAGATGGGAAGGAAGTTCAAGAGTGCAGGGACATATGTGTACTTATGGCTATTTCATGTTGATGTTTGGCAGAAAGCAAATCAATATTGTAAAGTAATTATTCCTCAATTTGAAAAATTTAAAAAGATAACTAGCATTGCATTTGATAGGTCAGGAATAGATATGCTTTTTTCTATGAGGTTTTCCAACAGTCAGTTTTTTATTTTAGGTTCTGCACTAGGTCTACAATCACAGAAAACTAAACAAACTGATCATATGGATTGCAATCTTGTCTAACTCAATGAAACTATGAGCAGTGCTGTGTAGGGCCACCCAAGACAGATGGGATATGGTTGAGAGTTCTGATAAAACATGTTGGACTAGAGAAGGGAATGGCAAATCACTTCAGCATTCTTGCTGTGAGGACCCCATGAATAGTATGAAAAGGCAAAAAGATGTGACAATGAAAGATGAACTCCCCAGGTTGGTAGGTGCCCAATATGCTATTGTAGAAGAGCAGAGAAATAGCTCCAGAAGGAATGAAGAGGCTGAGCCGAAGCAGAAACAGTGCCCAGTTGTGCATGTGTATGGTGGTGAAAGTAAAGTCCTATGTTGTAAAGAACAACATTGCATAAGAACCTTGGATGAGGTCAGTGAATCAAGGTGAATTGGAAGTGTTCAAACAGGAGAAGGCAAGAGTGAACATTGATATTTTAGGAATCAGTGAACTAAAATGGATGGGAATGGTCCATTTAATTTAGATGACCATTTTATTATACTGTGGGCAAAAATCCCTTAGAAGAAATGGAGTAGCCCTCACAGTCAACAAAAGTGTCCAAAATGCAGTACTTGGGTGCAATCTCAGAAACGATAGAAAGATCTTAGTTTGCTTTCAAGGCAAACCATACATCACAGTAATCAAATCTATGCCCTAACCACTAATGCCAAAGAAGGTGAAGTAGAGCAGTGCTATGAAGAACTACCACACATTCTAGAACTAACAACAAAAAAGATGCCCTTCTCATCATAAGGGACTGGAATGCAAATGTAGGAAGTCAAGAGATACCTGCAGTAATAGGAAACTTTGACCTTGGAGTACAAAATGAAGCAGGGCAAAGCTAACAGAGTTTTGCCAAGAGAACACATTGGTCATAGCAAACACCCTCTTCCAACAAAACAACAGAAGACTCTAAACATGGACATCACCAGATGGTCAATACCAAAATCAGATTGATTATATTCTTTGCAGCTGAAGATGGAGAAATTCTATTCAGTCAGAAAAAACAAGACCTGGAGCTGACTGTGACTCAGATCATGAACTCCGTTTTGTAAAATTCGGACTTAAATTGAAGAAAGTAGGGAAAACCACTAGACCATTCAGGTATGACCTAGGTCAAATCCCTTACGATTATACAGTGGAAGTTACAAATAGATTCAAGGGACTAGATCTGATAGAGAGAGTATTCTAAGAACTATGAATGGAGGTTCATAACATTGTATAGGAGGTGGTGATCAAAACCATCCCCAAGAAAAAGAAATGCAAAAGAGCAAAATGGTTGTCTGCGGAGGCCTTACAAATAGTTGAGAAAAAAAGAGATTCAAAAAGCAAAGGAGAAAACGAAAGATATACCCATCTGAATACAGAGTTCCAAAGAACAGCATTACTTTGCCAACGTCTTAGAAGTGTTCTTTTTGTCTTAAAAGTGTTCCATGTGAGTAAAATCAGATTGTGTGAGCTCCACAGAACTATCAGAGTCCCACATTACTTTGCCAGCAAAGGTCTGCCTAGTCAAGGCTATGGTTTTTCCAGTAGTCATGTATGGATGTGAGAATTGGACTATAAAGAAAGCTGAGTGTCGAAGAATTGATGGTTTTGAACTGTGGTGTTGGAGAAGACTCTTGAGAGTCCCTTGGATTGCCAGGAGATCCAACCAGTCCATCCTAAAGGAGATCAGTCCTGAGTGATCATTGGTAGGACTGATGTTGAAGCTGAAACTCCAATACTTTGGCCACTTGATGTGAAGGGCTGACTCATTTGAAAAGACCCTGATGCTGGGAAAAATTGAAGGTGAGAGGAGAGGGGAACTGCAGAGGATGAGGTGGTTGGATGGCATCACTGACTCAATGGATATGAATTTGGGTAAATTCTGGGAGTTGGTGATGGACAGGGAGGCCTGGTATGCTGCAGTCCATGGGGTCGCAAAGAGTTGGACATGACTGAGCAACTGAGCTGAACTGAACTGATGCTGGTTCTTTAGACTGTGTTTATTGGTGTATTTCACTTTTTTGTACACTTTGTAACATTTTGTTGAATGCTGAACATGATGCCCTGGGTAAAAGGAACTGAGATAAAAGGATGTTATTATGTGGTTTTATGCTTATCTGACTGGGATTTAGACTGTGCTTAATTTGCTATAACTGCTCTTGCTAGAAGTGAAAATCTCCTCTGGTATCTTTGTGTTTTGTCTTCCCTATTGTCTTTGGATTTTTTAATTGATTAATTTATTTATTTTACTTTACAATATTGTATTGGGTTTTTAAGAGATCTTAAATAAGGTCTGACACTTGTTGCAGCAACAGGCTTCTGCTTCTGGGCTTCTGCTCTGATAATCTCAGATTCTCTATATTCAACTATCTATCCAATTTTTGAGAGTTGTTTTTCCTTTGACTTCAGTGGTCTGTTGGTTCTAAGAAGAGTGGTTGATTCTCAGTTTAGCTTTTCCTTGTATGAGGATGAGCACAATAACTTCCAAGCTTCTTATTTGTTAGGCCAGAAATCAGATATCGTGCATCAGTCACTTTTTCTATCTTGGCTTCATGTTTCCTATTTGTAAAATAAAGGGATAAGATCACTGCTTGGTAGCATAATTCTCTTCCAGCCCTAGCATTCTGTTGAATCCATAAACACTGACTTGCACGAATGACTATGCCAATATGTGACATTTATTACCCTTCTTCTTCAGGCAGACCTCCAGGTGGACAAGGAGAGGCACAATTTCTTTGAGTCGTCCCTTGATTATGTTTATCAAATCCAGGAAGTTCAAGAGTCTAAGAAGTTCAATATTGTGGAGCCAGTAAGTTCTAATGATGAATGGTCTAAAAATATTTACCAAATGTCAAGTAAATGTAGAGAATTTTGATTATAAAATTGGAATCTCAAAGAATATGAATATAGTCAATGCTTAATAATGAATGTCAAAGAAATAGACATACTGGCTTGTGTTATTCTTGCTCTCCAACCGATGTTCTCTCTCTCACTCTTCCTCACTCTTCCCCACATTCCTTCCTCCTCCGATTTCTCTCTATAGCTATGATTTTTCTTTATATTTCTTTTTCTCCTCTCCTTTCTCCTGTTCCTTGATTTTTCTGTCACCCTTCATTTTACCTTGTTCTCCTCCCTTCCTTTCTCTCACACTTTCATAAGGTTTCTGAAAATACCCATCATATCCCAGACACTGTTCTAAGAATGCATGTTTCTTGCATTCAATGATTTCCCGTTCTATTTTTACTTATATTCTTTGAATATTTTTCTAATTAAATATCCTTAATATATTATAGAAGATGATGTACTGTGGTTTGATAAGGATTTTGATTTTTAGCAACTTTCTTTTTTATTATAAAAACAATGTAAAAACAGTTGCAGAAAAAGCTAGAAAAAATTGTTAATATGTGTAAAACAAATACAACATATCCCCATACAGAGATGATCACTGTTAATATTGTGGTGTTTACCTCCTGAATTCTGTGTGTCTGTTATATTCTTTTGTTTATCTATTATGCCTATGTACTTATTGGTGTGGGTGTGTGTACACATGTGCATGTGTGTGTACACATATTACACATAAGCATGTATATCTGTGTACATGTTATCTGTGATCACAGCTGTATATATCTGTATATGTACATTTGCAAACAAATATTTATTCATTTATCCAATAATCATTTATTGAGCCTCTGTTATATGCAGGCACTGTGCTAAACACTGGGTATCATACAGTGAAAAAGACTCAGTTTCTGTCTTTGTGAAGACTACATTTTCATGGGGTGGAAAGATGGATACACATAAATAAAATAATTTGTGTTATGCTGCTGCTGCTGCTGCTGCTAAGTCACTTCAGTTGTGTCCCACTCTGTGTGACCCACTAGACGGCAGCTCACCAGGCTCCCCCATCCCTGGGATTCTCCAGGCAAGAACACTGGAGTTGGTTGCCATTTTCTTCTCCAATTTGTGTTATGATAATGGCTATAACAAAGAACAGGAGCAGACAGCTACTTTAGGTCCAATGGTCAAGGGGGATCTCTGAAAGTGTCATGTAAGATGAGATCTAAAGAAGGAAAAGATAAGGCAATGTGAATAATGGGAAGAGAACTTTCGAGGCACAGAAAAAAACACATGTACATAGTCCTTAAGTTAGTAAAGAATGGTGAGAATGGTATTAGTAAGTCCTTAATGGTGTTAGTTAGAACAACACCATTAAGGAACAACACTCAAGCAACAGTTAGAACTGGACATGGAACAACAGACTGGTTTCAAATAAGAAAAGGAGTATGTCAAGGCTGTATATTGTCACCCTGCCTATTTAACTTATGTGCAGAGTACATCATGAGAAACGCTGGGCTGGAAGAAGCACAAGCTGGAATCAAGATTGCCGGGAGAAATATCAATAACCTCAGATATGCAGATGACACCACCCTTCTGGCAGAAAGTAAGGAGGAACTAAAAAGCTTCTTGATGAAAGTGAAAGAAGAGAGTGAAAAAGTTGGCTTAAAGCTCAACATTCAGAAAACGAAGATCATGGCATCCGGTCCCATCACTTCATGGGAAATAGATGGGGAAACAGTGGAAACAGTGTCAGACTTTATTTTTTGGGCTCCCAAATCACTGTAGACGGTGACTGCAGGCATGAAATTAAAAGATGCTTACTCCTTGGAAGAAAAGTTATGACCAACCTAGATAGCATATTGAAGAGCAGAGACATTACTTTGCCAACAAAGGTGCATCTAGTCAAGGCTATGGTTTTTCCAGTGGTCATGTATAGATGTGAGAGTTGGACTGTGAAGACAGCTGAGTGCCGAAGAATTGATGATTTTGAAGTGTGGTGTTGGAGAAGACTCTTGAGTCCCTTGGACTGTAAGGAGATCCAACCAGTCTGTTCTGAAGGAGATCAGCCCTGGGATTTCTTTGGAAGGAATGGTGCTAAAGCTGAAGCTCCAGTACTTTGGCCACCTCATATGAAGAGTTGACTCATTGGAAAAGACTCTGATGCTGGGAGGGATTGGGGGCAGGAGGAGAAGGGGATGACAGAGGATGAGATGGCTGGATGGCATCACTGACTCGATGGATGTGAGTCTGAGTGAACTCCAGGAGTTGGTGATGGACAGGGAGGCCTGGTGTGCTGTGATTCATGGGGTTGCAAAGAGTCGGACACGACTGAGTGACTGAACTGAACTGAACTGAATGGTGTTAGTAAGTCCTTAATTTAGTAAAGAATGGTGAGTATCACTGATGAAAGAAAAGGAGGGTGGCAGGAAATAATATCTGACAAAAAGGCATAGGGCCTGTAGGCATGGTGAAGGGGTTAGATTTTAGTCTGAATTGTAGTAGAAAAATCACTGATGTATATTAAATAGGATATGACATGAACTGTTTTTGTTGTATGGAGAATAGCTTGGAAGAAGATAATGTTGGAAATTAGGAAATGAGTTAGGCTATCCCAGTGGTCTAGGCAAGTGAAAATATTTCTTTGGATTAGGGTGGTGGTAGTAGAAATAGAAAGAATGATTGAATTAGAGATATATTTTGGAAGCAAAACTGGCAGGGCTTACTGATTGATTAGACTAAGATGTGAGTGATAGAAAACCAGAATTATTTGCTTTTTGGCTTGATTGACTAAGTAAGTAGCTGGTGGTATCCTTTCTTTGGATGGGAAAATTTGAAAAGGAAAAGGAAGGATGTCTTCATAACTTTGTGTGTGGTACATACACTCATGTGCATTTATATATATGTTTGTACATGTACACATGTATAACTGTATGTATGTATGTATATTTAGGGCTTCCCTGGTAGCTCAGTCAGTGAAGAATCTGCTTGCAGTGCAGGAGACTGGGGATTGATCCCTGTGTCAGGAAGATCCCCTGGAGAAGGAAATGGCAATCCACTCCAGTATTCTTGCCTAGGAAATCCCATGGACAGAGGAGACTGGTTGGCTACAGTCCATGGGGTCACAAAAGTTGGACATGAATTAGTGACTAAACCATCACCACCACCATGTGTGTATATACACACACATATACACATGTATATAGTACATAAGTATGTACATAGTTTTTAATATGTTTATGTATATATACATATATTGGGTTACCCAGAAGATTTGTTCAAGTTTTCCCATAATAAAATCTTACAGAAAAATCCAAATAAACTTTTTGGCTAACCCAATATATTTAGTTTGTATTTGTGTGTTTTTGTGTGTGTTAGTCGCTCAGTCATTTTTGACTCTTTGCGACCTCATGGACTATAGCCCGCCAGGCTCCACTGTCCATGGGATTCTCCAGATGCATAACCTCAGATATGCAGATGACACCACCCTTATGGCAGAAAGTGAAGAAGAACTAAAGAGCCTGTTGATGAATGTGAAAGAGGAAAGTAAAAAAGTTGGCTTAAAATTCAACATTCAGAAAACTAAGATCATGACATCCAGTCTCATCGCTTTATGGCAAATAGATGGGGAAATAATGGAAACAGTGAGACTTTATTTTTCTGGGCTCCAAAATCACTGTATATGGTGACTGCAGCCATGAAAATAAAAGACACTTGCTCCTTGAAAGAAAAGCTATAACCAACCTAGACAGAATATTAAAAAGCAGAGACATTACTTTGCCAACAGAAGTCCATCTAGCCAAAGGTATGGTTTTTTCCAGTAGTCATGTATGGATGTAAGAGTTGGACTGTGAAGAAAGCTGAGCACCGAAGAATTGATGCTTTTGAACTGTTGTGCTAGAGAAGTTTCTTGAGAGTCCCTTGGACTGAAAGGAGTTCCAATCAGTCTATCCTAAAGGAAATCAGTCCTGAATATTCATTGGAAGGACTAATGCTGAAGCTGAAACTCCAATACTTTGGCCACCTGATATGAAGAACTAACTCATTGGAAAAGACCCTGATGCTGGGAAAGATTGAAGGCAGGAGCAGAAGGGGATGACAGAGGATGAGATGGCATCACCGACTTGATGGATATGAGTTTGAGTTTGTGATGGACAGGGAGGCCTGATGTGCTGCATTCCATGAGGTTGCAAACAGTTGGACATGACTGAGCCACTGAACTGAACATATATGTTAATACTCACATGTAGATGTATTTGTATGCATATAGTATATAAGTGCATATTTATATGTGCTTTGTAGTTTACTTTCTAAAAAGAATTCAGTTCAGTTCAGTCACTCAGCTGTGTCTGACTCTTTGTGACCCCATGAATTGCAGCACGCCAGGCCCCCCTGTCTATCACCAACTCCTGGAGCTCACCCAAACTCATGTCCATCAAGTCGGTGATACCATCCAGCCATCTCATCCTCTGTCGTCCCCTTCTCCTCCTGCCCCCAATCCCTCCCAGCATCAGAGTCTTTTCCAATGAGTCACCTCTTCGCATGAGGTGGCCAAAGTATTGGAGTTTCAGCTTTACCATCAGTCCTTCCAATGAGCACCCAGGACTGATATCCTTTAGGATGGACTGGTTGGATCTCCTTGCAGTCCAAGGGACTCTCAAGAGTCTTCTCCAATACCACAGTTCAAAAGCATCAATTTTTCGGTGCTCAGATTTCTTCAAAAAGAATAGAGCAGTTTTTACTACTTCCTCTTACACTTTACTCCCTGGTGGCTCAGATGGTAAACAGTCCTCCTGCAGTGCAGGAGACCTAGGTTTTATCCCTAGATCAGGAAGATCCCCTGGAGAAGGGAAGGGCAACTCACTCCAATATTCTTGCCTGGGAAATCCCATGGACATAGGAGCCTGGCAGTCTCCAGCCTATGTGGTCGCAAAGAGTCTGACACAACTGAGCAACCAACATACACACACACACACACACACACACACACATTGCACTTTAGTATTGCCAGCATTTAGCATTGATTTTTAATATGTTTGTATTTCACAGATGAATGTTTTTTCTGTTGTTGTTTGTATATATTTGATTTTTATTGGAGTGAACATTTGAAACATTAAAAGTATAGTTTATTGATCATTTCTGTGTCTTCTGCAATGTCCCACCCCCTCCCCAATACGTTTCTAATTTAAAGATTGTTTTTCAAAAAGAGATCCTTGGATATTTTAGCATTATGATATTGTTCATTATGATCATTTTTCCATTTTTACTTTTTGTTTTTATCAACAAATATTTGAGTCTCCTTCCTCAGTGGCTCAGCATTAATCTGCCTGCAGTGCTGGAGATGCAGGAGACAGTTGTTCAATCCTTGGGTCTGGAAGATCCCCTGGAGGAGGGAATGGCAACCCACTCCAGTATTCTTGCCTGCACAATCCCATGGACAGAGGAACTTGCAGACTACAGTCCATGGGATCACAAAGAACCCGACACTACTGAATTAACTGAACATGCATGTATTTATGAGTACTTACTCTGTGCCAGTCCTGAAGATATAAAAACAGCTATGCCCACATTATGTTCATCCTGTCCACATTTTGATTGGTTTCATATGCTATCTGAAAAGGGTATTATTGAATAAATTTGTTAGTAGTTCTTACTTTCTGGATTTGAGTCCAGTGTGAATGTTTAACCTCATGAAAGAATGGCTATGTGTAGACCTATTTGTGTTTGCATTACGCTTTTAACACTATACTGGTTAAACACTGTGAAGTTTCTTTTTTATCTTATTTCTCTTTATTTGATTAATGAGAAGATGGTGGTGATAAAGTTATTTTTATACATTTTCTCTAGGTCTTGGCCTTTCTTCATAGCCTCTTCATTTCCAACAGCTTGACTGTGGAACTAACACAGGATTTCCTCCCGTATAAACAACAGCTTCAGCTCAGTTTACAGAATGTGAGTTTGCATGTGGGTTTCTTCACCAGTCTTTGCATTGCAGTTGGATTTCACTCTCAATATCTTGACTTTGGAATTTTAGGTTATTATATCCCAGCTAATTTGTGAGGACCAACTGGTGTGGATCACAAATATTTTAGTGTAATAGATTGTTTTTACTCTTCCAGTTTCAACTATTCTTTATCTTTGAGGCTGTTGTTCAAACCCACCCTTCCACCCACTAACACATCTATCTATCCAATATTTATTAAATGTTGCTAATTTGCTATATCTCTCCCAGATTAGAACCCATCTATGGGCTTATTTAAGTACAGGTCAGGTCTTATGCTAGTTAGTCAAGATACTCTCTTTGTAGGTTTTATTAATATGAATGCCCATTCCTCCCTTCCTTTTCTCATTTCTTTTCTCATTACATTAATATAGTTAAATTATCTTTAAAGATTATTTCAACCTTCTTTCCCATGCTGTCCTTTATAGATGAGGATAGGCACAGCCTTCCCTTCCTTGTCGCATATCCTTTTTCTCATTTAGTTATTTAACCCACATTTAACAATTACTTATGCGGAGAAGGCAATGGCACCCCACTCCAGTACTCTTGCCTGGAAAATCCCGTGGACGGAGGAGCCTGGTAGGCTGCAGTCCATGGGGTCGCTAAGAGTCGGATACGACTGAGTGACTTCACTTTCACTTTTTACTTTCATGCATTGGAGAAGGAAATGGCAACCCACTCCAGTGTCTTGCCTGGAGAATCCCAGGGACGGGGGAGCCTGGTGGGCTGCCGTCTATGGGGTCGCACAGAGTCGGACACGACTGAAGTGATTTAGCAGTAGGTATATAATGAACATATATCTTGTGCCAGGCATTGTAAAATGCACTGAACATACCATAATGAGGCACGTTAGTTTTTGTTTTCAGGGATTATTCAGTCTCTTAGAGCTTAGAGAGAGAAACAGAGATACAGCATGATTACTTATTAAAAGTACTAAAATAGAGTTAAGACCAAAAAAGTTAAAAAAAAGCACAGAGTATAGAATAATTGTCTGATACAGTAAAAGAAGGCACCACTGAGGTAGTGATTTTGGACCTGTTACATTGCATAAAATTTGTAGATGAATTTTTAGATGAAAACAATTTGTTGTTTAGGAGATTCCTGACTTACACTTGTTTCTTTCTGGGTACTCTCTTTCACCAGAATGTTATAGTTCCTATCTTCTGCTGATTTACAAAATATTTCTATAACTAGGTCAATTACTTAATCTTCCTCCAAATATAACTTGAAAAGTCTGAGTTTAGCAACAAATATTTGCATATATATACACATATATTGGTCTTTATATATATATATATATATATACATATGTATATATATATGGCTTCCCTGGTGACTCAGAGTTTAAAACATCTGCCTCCAATGTGGGAGACCTGGGTTCAATCCCTGGGTTGGGAAGATCCCCTGGAGAAGGAAATGGCAACCCACTCCAGTATTCTTGCCTGGAGAATCCCATGGATGGAGGAGCCTGGTAGGCCACAGTCCACGAGGTCTCAAAGAGTCGGACACGACTGAGAGACTTCACTTTCACTTTCATATATATATATATATCAAACTCACAAGATAATCTACAGAGTGAGTTCAACTAGGTAGGACAGCCCACATCACCTTTATCAATGACATCATGTGACAATCTTGAGACTAAACACTAAAGACTTATCTCTAGTGATTCTGATACACACATTTCAAACTGTGTTTTGCCATTGTTTTTTAGTAATATACTTTTAAACATACTACTTCTTAATATTAGCTTTTCTTATTAATGAACATGAAAACATAGGTTTTCTGTTGACCTATGTTCAGAGAGAACACACTCTCATAGCCTTTATTCTAATGGCCAGGATTTGATTCAGTGTCAAGTAATCAGTAACTTTACTTGAGGTAGAATGTAGAAGTTGCCATGATAATATTATCCTAAGGAACGTTTTTTATAGCCTTCCTTTTTGTAAGGCAGAGTTAGTGTCATGCTCAGAATTCTTAGAGCTTTTATTTCTTGGAAGCTTTTGTGATTTCCATTAGAAAATGTCTCCCAGGTACATTGTTATTTACATTTCTCTCTCCCTTTTACCCTTTAGTACTGTTAAACTACACTAAATTGTTTTCTAGTTACTATGCCACTCAACACTTGTTTTTTGCTATGTTGTAGCACATGATAAAAGCTGAGAAAACTCTGCACTAAGTCTCTGATCATTGAATGCTTATTCATGATGATGGTCCTGATGATAATGATTATGATAATATCTTGACAGACCAGAAATCATTTCTCCAGTACCCGAGAAGAGATGGAAGAACTTAAGAAAAGGATGAAAGAAGCTCCACAGACATGCAAACTTCCAGGACAGCCAACCATTGAAGGCTATCTCTATACGCAAGAGAAATGTGTGTGGGAATACAGGGATAGCCACTGGGTTTAAGTAGGCTGATACACACTGCCACTTGGCCTCTCCAAACTCCAGGCACCCATATAGTTCATAGACCCCTTCCAGCTATACCTCTTTGGAAACCAGCATGAGAACAGAGAAAATAAAAAGGAGGGTGAAATTAAAGGGGGAGGTTAAGGATTTGTATTACAAAGGCTGTGGGATGATAAGACTTAAGATTTTCTCTGAGATTCAAAATGAGGGTTGTTAGTGGCTTAATGCTTTCAATGACTCTGACTTAGACTAAAAGGAGGGTAGGAGAGAGGAGGCATAAAATAATATTTATTATACGTATTATGTGCTAGGCATGGTGTTAAGTGCTTTAAATATACTACTTCATGTAACCTTTGAAAGCACTTTACCATACCCATATTCACATGAAGCCACAGAGGCTTAGAGAGATCACTAACTGGAAGTCACCTAACTATCAAGTAATAAGGCTAAGTGTAAAGTCAGGTTGGTGAAATGCCAAAACCTATGCTCCTACAACTGTACCCTATACCTTCCATTACCTTAGGATCACAAGGTTGCCTTTAAAGCACTACCCAACCATTGTGATTTCAGTGAACAACACAGTTGTTCATTACTAACTAAAGGAAATGGGTTATTTATTCAGTTACTGAATATTTCAGAGGTTTAAGCTTTTCTGCGTCCTAATGTTATGTAAACCTGTACGTGCTATTTGATTTCCTTTTGAACTGTGATACAATGTCTCCAAAGCCTGTGACTTCAGTCTCTGACCTAGTGAGTAGGTAGAAGAGACTATTCAGAGGTTACCAGTGGCAAAACCCACTGAAATCCACAAACCTTGGTATTTCAGCATTGGTATTATCATACTTTTCCTCCCTTAGAGCAGTCCACTTTGATGATTTTCAAAGGTGTGTTCTATTTGTCAGGTTCAGTTCTTCACCTCTCTGTTGCAAGATCTCTCAATCTCAGTGCTATTGACATTTCAGGTTGGGTAATTCTCTGTTTTAAGAGGTCATCCTATGCATTATAGGCTGTTTTGAAGCATCTATAGCCTCTCCCCACTTTATTCTGATAGTACTTCCCAACTACGATAACCTAAGATGTCTCTTGGCATTGCCAAATGTCCTCTGGGAGGCAAAACTGCTCCTAGTTGAGAACCACTGCTGTGTTATACAAGGGGCAGAGTAATGAGTATGTTGTCTTGACTAATATCAACTAACTATGTGATCTTTCTATTCCCCAGTTTTTTAAATTTTTAAAATGGATATGACATTCCTACTCAGTTGAATGTATGTTTACTAAAAATCCTTTTTGCCAGACAATGTGTAATGCATTGGGGGTACAAAAAATGGATCAAACTTAGTTTTTGACCTCAAGAAGTTTACAGTCTAATGAAGACACAAGTATATTCAGAATTATAATGAAGTGTGTTGAGCATTGCATTTGGAGAATATATCTATGGGCTTCACTGAGGAGGTGATATATGAACTGAAATGTGAATTAAGAGTGGGAGTTTGACAGGTAAAAAAAAAAGGCAAAGAAAATTCCAGGTGTATACCATTGCATGAGTCAAGGTACAGAGGTTATGTGAGAGTGTATTTTATTTGTAGGGTCTTGGTTATCCAGGAAGAGTCCTGGTTTATACTTGTTGTCCCTATACAATTATTAATAGTGCCCTGTTCACTATTAAATATGACCTGAACTTGGTCTATCAATTATATCCCCAACTATTTATTTGATAACTGAATGTAATTCAATGAGTCAGGGGCATAGAGGTGAAGGGGGCAAAAAGCCAAGTTGAAAAGCTAAATACAATCACATTATAAAAGGCTTTGTGAGCCAACCCAAGGAATTTGGAGAGAATAGGAAATCCATAGGTGGTTTATAATAAGAGGAATGATATAAATAGAGATATATACTTTTAAAATATTCTTTAACAAAAGAGTAGAGAATAGGCTAGAAAGGAGTGATCAGAGAAGGCTACTGAAATCATTAATTGGAGAAATAGTGAATTTTTGTTTTTCTTAGAATATCTTATAAAACATTTTTTTTTGCCAAACATCAGAAATAGAGTCTTGAATGAATTCAGCTATAAAAGGAGTGAAAAAAGAGACATGTAGGGGGTAGAATGAGCAGAACCCTACCACCAATCAAATAGGGCAGGTTATAGGGAAGGAAAAGCAGAAGATTACAGATGTTCCTAGCTCATACAATAAAATGTATAATGGGAGCATTCACAGGGAACACAGTAAGGAGAGTGGTTTGGAGCAAGCCAGAATAGATGTGGAAAGTAGTTGATGAGGATTACAATAGCCATATGTGTAGTGGGCTGGTGGTACTGCATAGCTGGAGCTCAGGAGAATGGTAGGACTAGATCTGGATCATGACCATGAAAAGTAAACTGTGCACAGGTTCTGTCTTACAGGTAAACTGACCATGCAGCCAAAATACTTATTCTATCATCTCATTGTTGCCTGTCTTTGTAGGGGCTTTGGGAATATCCTGGGTGAAATACTACTGCCAATATGAGAAAGAGACCAAAACGTTCACTATGACGCCTATGGATCAGAAACCAGGTGCTAAGCAGCAGGTCAGTTCTTTTGTGGGCCACATTTTTTTGAAATGTATCTGTGACTGAATCTCAGAAAAGAATATACATTGACTTCATGTCAAAGAATTGAGTCTGCCACTGTCACATGAACCGTTGTCTTCATATGTTTTCCTTGGCCTAAGTTTGCATTGGCCCAGATACTACTCAGTTGAGTGAAGAATCTCTGTTAATGATTTCAGGCCTTCTGAAAGGGCCTTTACTCTTTTAGATCATTGTTACAAGTGTCTATCTCATTGTACAAAGAAAATTTACAAAAAAATATGGATAAATTGAAGGAGGAGAGTATTACTTGCTTTTAAGAAGGCTCTACTGTGGATTCTTTTAAATAGTGTTTAAAAAGAAGCATTTTCCAAAATTCCTTTTTTAAAGGAGTATTCTGTCATCTAAATTTGAAATAACCTATATACTACATTTTATGCAATGCTCAAATATCTTTAAGCACTTAATTCTTCTGGAAAGGCCTCCAGACTTTCCTCTACTCCCCAAAATGGCAAGGTGCGTTCGACACACTGACATGATAGTTCACTTACTATCATGAGAAGGAATTTGATACTATTTATATTATATTATATTATAAATTCTATACTATTTCATGTATGACCACCCAGCTAAAAAATTTAGTCTGTCATCTCACTTTTTCCCATCTTTGTAGGGGTTTTGGGAACATACATACATAGAACCCTGAAGGTTTCTTAAGATAAAAGCTAATAGACTGACTATTCATATTCTAAAAGTAATATCGCTTTAACTGTCTTTCAGAAAGGGCCTTAGGGCATAATTTATAAAAGTTTCCATTATTTACAAATTGTTTACAAAATGAAACAAGGTTTACTTGTTAGCATTGAAAGTTGTGATGCATGAAGACCCAATTTTCATAGGCAGAAATTTGGAGACTTTTGGGGCCATTGCTGGTGATTTCCATGGAAGATTGCTCTTGTGTGGCTTGTTCATAGACTATACTACAAAGCTACAGTCAACAAGACAGTATGGTACTGGCACAAAGACAGAATTATGGATCAATGGAACAAAATAGAAAGTCCAGAGATAAATCCACATACCTAGAGACACTTTATCTTTGGCAAAGGAGATAAAAATATACAATGGACAAGAGACTGTCTCTTCAGCAAGTGGTACTCAGAAAACTGGCCAATTATATGCAAAAGAATGAAACTAGAAAAATTTCTAACACTAAACACAAAAGTAAACTCAAAATGGATTTTAAGACCTAAATGTAAGGTGAGAAACTATAAAACTCTTAAGAGGAAAACTGCTTTTCTTTTTTTGTCATTAATAAGAAATTTTGGAATTCTACTTTGAATGTGGTTTAGACATGGGATGCACCTCTCACAGAGCATACCAAATGGGGTTTTCACAGTCTTCACCCCTGTTTATATGTAGGTCAAGTTGCTCATTCATGACTTCAGTACTCTTTAGTTTCTGGTCTGCCAATTGCTGAAGAACTTTTAAATGTGGTTCCAGTAAGGTGTGTTGTCACATAGAATTTGTTCCATTTCTGTGAGAAGTTAGCTTAAGTATTAATATCTGACTAACAAATGCTTTTAAGCAACCTGTAATCTCTTCTTTCTCTTTTTCTACACATATTACTTTCCAAACCTTGGACTTCAAAATTGCTTTCTTAGGTCCTACAACAAAGATCAAGCCACAGGCAGCAGATATTAATACTACTTTCATAGTTTCTTAATATCTTCTGCTTCTGTTAGGTACATACATTTTCTGCCCTTTATTGTGCCCATTTTTGCATTAAATATTCCCTTGGTATATCTAATTTTTTAAAAAGAGATCTCTAGTCTTTCCCATTGTATTGTTTTCCTCTATTTCTTTGCGCTGTTCACTTAAAAAGGCTTTCTTATCTCTTTGTGCTATTCCTTGGAACTCTCCATTGAGATGGGTATATTTTTCCTTTTCTCCTTTGCCTTTCACTTCTCTTCTATTCTCAGCTATTTATAAGGTCTCTGAAGACAAGCATTTTGCCTTTTTGCATTTTTTTCTTGAGGATGGTTTTGTTGACTGCCTCCAATACAATGCTATGAAACTCTGTCCATAACTAGAGATGCCAAGGGAACATTTCATGAAAGATGGGCATAATAAAGGAGAGAAATGGTATGGACCTAAGAGAAGCAAAAGATATTAACAAGAGGTGGCAAGACTGCACAGAACTATACAAAAAAAAGGTCTTAATGACCTAGACAACCGTAATTGTGTGGTCATTCACCTAGAGCCAGCCTACCTGGAGTGTGAAGTCAAGTACACCTTCAGAATCATTACTACCAACAAAGCTAGTGGAGGTGATGGAAATCCAGCTGAGCTATTTCAAGTCCTAAAAGATGATGCTGTTAAAGTGCTGCACTCAATATGCCAGCAAATTTGGAAAACTCAGCAGTGGCCACAGGACTGGAAAGGTCAGTTTTCATTCCAGTCCCAAAAAAGGGCAATACCAATGAATGTTCAAATTACCTCAAAGTTGTACTCATTTCACATGCTAGCAAGGTAATGCTCAAAATCCTTCAAGCCAGGCTCTAGCAATACATGAATTGAGAACTTCCAGTTGTACAAGCTGGGTGTAGTGAGGGCAGAGGAATGAAAGATCAAATTGCCAACAACCACTATATCATAGAAAAAGCAAAGTGATTCCAGAAAAACATAGAAAAAGCAAAGAGATTCCAGAAAAACAACTGCTTCATTGAATACACTAAAGCCTTTGTGTGAATCACAGCAAACTGGAAAATCCTTATAGAGATGGGAATACCACCACCTTACCTGCCTCCTGAGAAAACTGTATGCAGGTAAAGTAGCAACAGTTAGAACTGGACATGGAACAACAGACTGGTTTAAAATTGGGAAAGGAGTATGTCAAGGTTATATTGTCACCATGTTTATTTAACTTCTCTGCAGAAGCACATCATGTGAAATGCTGGGCTGGATGAAGCACAAGCTGGAATCAACACATACTGGAGAAATATCAATGACCTCAGATAGGCAGATGACACTACCCTAATGGCAGAAAGTGAAGAGGAACTAAAGAGCCTCCTGATGAAGGAGAAAGAGTAGAGTGAAAAAGCTAGGTTAAAACTCAACATTCAAAAAACAAAGATCATGGAATCTGGTCCTATCATTTCATGGCACATAGATGGGGAAACAGTAGAAACAGTGACAGACTTTATTACCTTGGGCTCAAAAATCACTGTGGATGGTGACTGCAGCCAAGAAATTAAAACACACTTGCTCCTTGGAAGAAAAGCTAGACAACATATTTGCTGACATATTGAGGGCAGCACTTTCACAGCATCATGTTTTAGGATTTGAAATAGCTCAACTGGAATTCCATCACCTCTACTAGCTTTGTTCATAGTGATGCTTCCTAAGGCCCACTTGACTTTGCATTCCAGGATGTCTGGCTCTAGGTGAGTGATCACACCAATGTGGTTATCTGGATCATGAAGACCCAGATAGTTTTTTGCATAGTTTTTCTGTGTATTCTTGCCACCTCTTCTTAATATCTTCTGTTTCTGTTAGAGTGAAAGTGAAGTTGCTCAGTCGTGTCTGACTCCTTGCAACCCATGAACTGTAGCCCACCAAGCTCCTCCATCCATGGGATTCTCCAGGCAAGAATACTGGCGTGGGTTGCCATTTCCTTCTCCACTGTTGCTGCTGCTGCTGCTAAGTCACTTCAGTCGTGTCCGACTCTGTGCGACCCCATAGATGGCAGCCCACCAGGCTCCCCTGTCCCCGGGATTCTCCAGGCAAGAACACTGGAGTGGGTTAACATTTCCTTCTCCAATGCATGAAAGTGAAAAGTGAAAGTGAAGTCGCTCAGTCGTGTCTGATTTTTAGCGACCCCATGGACTGTAGCCCACCAAGCTCCTCCGTCCATGGGATTTTCCAGCCAAGAGTATTGGAGTGGGGTGCCATTGCCTTCTCCACTGTTAGGTCCATACAATTTCTCTCCTTTATTGTGCACATCTTTGCATGAAATGTTCTAATTTTCTTCTAAAGAGATCTCTAGTTTTTCCCATTCTATTGTTTTCCTCTTTCTTTGCATTGATCACTGAGGAAGGCTTTCTTATCCTTTGTGCTATTCTTTGGAACTCTGCATTCAAATGGGTATATCTTTCCTTGTCTCCTTTGCCTTTCACTACTTTTCTCAGCTATTTGTAAGGCCTCCTCAGACAACCATTTTGCCTTTTTGCATTTCTTTTTCTTGGGGATGCTCTTGATCACTGCCTCCTATACAGTGTCACAAACCTCTGTCCTTAGTTCTTCAGGCACTCTGTCTATCAGATCTAATCCCTTGAATCTATTTGTCACTTCCACTGTATAGTTGTAGGGGATTATATTTAGGCCATTCCTGAATGTCTAGTAGTTTTCCCAACTTTCTTCAAGTTAAGTCTGGATTTGGCAATAAGGAATCCATGATCTGAGCCACAGTTAGCTCCCGGTCTTGTTTTTGCTGATTGTATAGAGCTTCTCCATCTTTGGCTATAAAGAACATAATCTATCTGATTTTGGAATTGACCATCTGGTGAGGTCCATGTGTAGAGTCTTCGCTCCTGTTGTTGGAAGAGGGTATTTGCTGTGACCAGTGTGTTCTCTTGGCAAAACTCTATTAGCCTTTGCCCTGCTTCGTTTTGTACTCCAAGACCAAATTTGCCTGTTCTCCAGGTATCTCTTGACTTCCTACTTTTGCATTCCAGTCCTCTATAATGAAAAGAACATCTTTTTTTTGGGTGTTAGTTCTAGAAGGTCTTGTATGTCTTCATGGAACTGTTCAACTTCAGCTTCTTCAGCATTAATTGGTCGGGGTATAGACTTGGATTACTGTGATATTGAATGGTTTGCCTTGGAAACGAACAGAGATCATTCTGTCATTTTTGAGATTGCATCCAAGTACTGCATTTCAGATTCTTTTATTGACTATGATTGCTACTCCATTTCTTCTAAGGGATTCTTGCCCACAGTAGTAGATATAATGATCATCTGAGTTAAATTTACCCATTCCAGTCCATTTTAGTTCACTGATTCCTAAAATGTCAGTGTTCACTTTTGCCATTTCCTGTTTAACCTCTTCCAATTTGCTTTAATTCATGGATCTAACATTCCAGATTCCTATTCAATATTGCTCTTTACAGTCTCGGACTTTACTTCCGTCATCAGTCACATCCACATCTGGGTGTTGTTTTTGCTTTGGCTCTGTCTCTTCATTCTTTCTGAAGTTATTTCTCTACAGATCTCCAGTAGCATATTGGGCATGTACTGACCTAGGGAGTTCATCTTTCAGTGTTCTATATTTATTTCAAATACTAAAAGGTGATGCTGTGAAAGTACTGCACTCAATATGCCAGCAAATGTGGAAAACTCAGCAATGGCCACAGGACTGGAAAAGGTCAGTTTTCTTTCCAATCCCAAAGAAAGGCAATGCCAAAGAATGTTCAGTCTACTACATGACTGCACTCATCTCACATGCTAGCAAAGTAATGCTTAAAATTATCCAAGCCAGGCTTCAATGATACGTGATCTGTGAACTTCCATATGTTCAAGCTGAAATATAAAAGGTAGAGGAACCAGAGATTAAATTGCCAATATCCATTGGACCATCAAAAAAGCAAGAGAGTTTCAGAAAACCATCTACTTCTGCTTTATTGATTCTGCCTAACCCTTTGACTGTGTGGATCACAACAAACAGTGGAAAATTCTTCAAGAGATGGGAATACCAGACCAACTGACCTGCCTCCTGAGAAATCTGTATGCAGATTAAGAAGTAACAGTTAGAATGGGACACGGAAGAACAGACTGGTTCCAAATCGGGAAAGGAGTATGTCAAGGCCATATAATATCATCCTGCTTATTTATGTACAGAGTACACCATACGAAATGCTGGGCTGGATGAAGTACAAGGTGGAATCAAGTTTGCCAGGAGAAATATCAAGAACCTCAGATATTCAGATGACACTACCCTTATGGCTGAAGGTAGAGAACTAAAGAGCGTCTTGAGGAAAGTGAAAGAGGAGAGTGGAAAAGTTTGTTTAAAATTCAGTGTTACAAAAACTAGGATCATGGCATCTGGTCCTATCACTTTATGGCAAATAGATTGGGAAACACCAGAAACAGTGACAAACTTTATTTTTGGGGGCTGCAAAATCACTGCAGATGGTGATTGTGGCCATGAAATTAAAAGACCCTTGCTTCTTGATAGAAAAGCTATGATCAACCTAGACAGCATATTAAAAAACAGAGACATTACTTTGTCAACAAAAGTCCATCTAGTTAAAGTTATGGTTTTTCCAGTAGTCATGTATAGATGTGAGAGTTGGACTATAAAGAAAGCTGAGAGCTGAAGAATTGATGCTTTTGAACTGTGGTGCTGGAGAGAGTCTCTTGGACTGCAAGGAGATCCAACAAGTCCATCTTAAAGGAAATCAGTCCTGTATATTCATTGAAAGGATTAATGCTGAAGCTGAAACTCCAATATTTTGGCCATCTGATGTGAAGAACTGACTCATTGTAAAGGACCCTAATGCTGGGAAGTATTGAAGGTGGAAAGAGAAGAGGTAGACAGGGGATGAGATAGTTGGATAGCACCACCGACTCCATGGACATGAGTTTGAGTAAGCTCCGGGAATTGGTGGTGGACAGGGAAGCCTGCATGTTGTAGTCCATGGGGTCAAAAAGAGTCAGACACAATTGAGCTACTGAACTCAATTGAACTGAGACAGCATATTAAAAAGCTGAGACATTTATTTGCTGGCAAAGGTCCCTATAGTCAAAGCTATGGTTTTCCAGTGGTTGTGTACAGATATGAGAGTTGAACCATAAAGAAGGCTGAAAACTGATTTTTATGATTTCAAACTGTGTTGCTTGTGAAGACTCTTAAGAGTCTCTTGGAATTCAAAGAGATCAAAGCAGTCAATCCTTAAAGAATCAATTCTGAATATTCATTCAAAGGACTGATGCTGAAGCTGAAGCTCCAGTACTCTGGCCACCTGATGGGAAGAGTCAACTCAATTGAAAAGACCCTGATGCTGGGAAATATTGAAGGTAGAAGGAGAATGGGGTGACAGTGGATGAGATATTTCGATGGCATCATTGACGCAGTGGACGTGAGTTTGAGTTAAATCCAGGAGATAATGAAGGGCAGGGAAGCCTAGTGTGCTGCAGTCCATGGGGTTGCAAAGAGTTGGATATGTGAGTGACTGAACAACAAAAACAGCTTTTTAGCAGATTAGAGCAAGCCCTTCTTTTACTTGTTCTTTCCCTCTGCCCTTTTAATTGAGTTATTTGTGTTCGTTTTGATGATAATCATTCAGACAGATGTGAGGTGAAAGCTCATTCACTCAATGATTAGTGAAACTGAACATCTTTTAATGTTCCTGTTGGCCATTTGTTTGTATTTTTTTTTCCAAAAAAATTAGTTCCCTTGTGCACTCTTTAATATTTTCTTTGATTTCGAATTTTATGAGTTCCCTGTATATTTTACATATTTACCCTTTATCAGGTATATCATTTACAAATATTGTCTTCCATTCAGAAGGTGACTTTTTCATTTTGTTGATAGTTTCCTTTGCCTTGCAAAAGCTTTTTAGGTTGAGGAAGTCCCATTTGTTTATTTTTGCTGTTGTTACTTTTTCCTGAGAAGATTAAAAAAAAAAACAAAACTGGGATGACCCTAAGGGATGGGATAGGGAGGGAGGTGGGTGGGAGGGTCAGGATGGGGAACACATGTACACCCATGGCTGATTCATGTCAAGGTATGGCAAAAACCACTACAATATTGTAAATAATTAGTCTGCAATTAAAATAAATTAATTAACAAAACAAAAAATATTGCTAAAGCCCAGTGTCAAAGAGAACTGCTTATGTTTTCTTCTAGGATTTTTATGCTTTCAAATTCTCCACCTGAGTCTTTAATTCATTTTGCATTTAATTTTGTTTTCAGTGTGAAAAATAGCGCAGTTTAATTATTTTGCATGTAGCTGTCCAGGTTCCCAACACCATTTACTAAAGAGAATATTTATTTCCCATTGTATATTCTTGCATTCTTTGTCACAGAATAATTGGACTGTATAAGTGTGGGTTCCTTTCTGTTCTCTGTTCTGTTGCATTGATTTTTGTGTCTGTTTTTGTGCCAAAAAAAATACTATTTCGATTATTCTGCATGCATTCTTAGTTGCTTATTTGTGTTCGGCCCTTTGCATCCCCATGTACTGTAGCCCACCAGGCTCCTCTACCTGTCTGGAATACTGTAGTGGGTTGCCATTTATCTTTATAATATAGCTTGAAATCAGGGAGTATGTTAACTTCAGCTTTGTTTTTCCTTCTCAAAATTGTTTTTGCTATTCAAGGTCTTTGCATGTATGTACAAATTTTAGAATTACTTGTTGTAGTTATGTGAAAAATGGCATTGCTATTTTGATAGTGATTACATACAATCTGTAAATTATCTTGGATAGTATGTTCATTTTAATAATATTAATTCTTCTAATCCACGAGTATGGAATATCTTTCCGTTTGTTTGTATCATCTTCAGTTCCTTTCATTAGTGCCTTACACTTCTCTGAGTACAGGTATTTTACCTCCTTAGATTATCTCTAGGTTTTTTTTATTCTTTTTTATGTGATTCTAAATTGTTTTATTAGTTTCTCTTTCTGACAGTTTGTTTTCAGTGTGCATAAATGCCACAGATTTCATTTTAAATTATTTATTTTTAATTGAAGGATAATTGCTTTACAATTTTATGTTGGTTTCTGCCATACATCAACATGAATCACCCATAGGTATACGTATGTCCCCTCACTTTTGAACCTCCCTCCCAGCTTCCACCCCATCCCAACCCTCTAGGTTATCACAGAGCACCCATTTGAGGTCACTGAATCATATAGCAAATTCCCACTGGCAATATATTTTATAAGACCTTATAGAACTAACACCCCCCAAAAGATGTCCTTTTCATTATAGGGGACTGGAATGCAAAAGTAGGAAGTCAAGAGATACCTGGAAAACAGAAATTTTTGGTCTTGGAATACAAAATGAAGCAGGGCAAAGGCTAACAGAATTTTGCAAAAAGAACACATTGGTCATAAAAAACACCCTCTTCCAACAACACAAGAGAAGACTCTATACCTGGACATCACAATATGGTCAATACCAAAGACAGATTGATTATATTCTTTGTAGCCAAAGATGGAGAAGTTCCATACAATCAGCAAAACAAGACTGGGAGCTGACTGTGGCTCAGACCATGGATTCCTTATTGCTAAATTCAGACTTAAATTGAAGAAAGTAGAGAAAACCACTAGACCGTTCAGGAATGACCTAAATCAAATTCCTTATGATTATATAGTGGAAGTGACAAATAGATTCAAGGGATTAGTTCTGATAGACAATGTGCCTGAAGAAATATGGACAGAGGTTCGTGACATTATACAGGAGGCAGTGATCAAGACCATCCTCAAGAAAAAGAAATGCAAAAGGCAAAATTGTTAACTGAGGAGGCCTTACAAATAGCTGAGAAGAGAGGTGAAAGGCAAAGGAGAAAAGGAAAGATATACCCATTTGAATGCAGAGTCCCAAAGAAAGCATTCCTCAGTGATCATGCAAAGAAATAGAGAAAAAACAATAGAATGAGAAAGACTAGAAATCACTTCAAGAAAATTAGAGATACCAAGGGAATATTTCATGCAAAGATGTGCACAATATACGACAGAAATTGTATGGACCTAACAGAAGCAGAGATATTAAGAGGTGGCAAGAATACATAGAAGAGCTATACAAAAAATATCATCATGACCCAGATAACCACAGTGGTGTGATCACTCACCTAGAGCCAGACATCCTGGAATGTGAAGTGAAGTGGGCCTTAGGAAGCATCACTGTGAACAAAGCTAGTAGAGGTGATGGAATTCCAGTTGAGCTATTGCAAATCCTAAAAGATGATGCTGTGAAAGTGCTGCATTTAATATGCCAGCAAATTTGGAAAACTCAGCAGTGGCCACAGGACCGGAAAAGGTCAGTTTTCATTCCAATCCCAAAGAAAGGCAATGCCAAAGAATGCTCAAACTACTGCACAATTTCACTCTTCTCACATGCTAGCAAAGAAATAGTGAAAATTTTCCAAGCCAGTCTTCAACAATACGTGAACCATGAACTTCCAGATATCCAAGGTGGATTTTAAAAAGTCAGAGGAACCAGAAATCAAATTGCCAACATCCGTTGGATAATTGAAAAAGCACGAGAGTTCCAGAAAAACATCTACTTCTGCTTTATTGACTATGCCAAAGCCTTTGACTGTGTGGATCACAACAAACTATGGAAAATTGTTAACCACATGGAAATACCAGACCACATGTCCTGCCTCCTGTGAAATCTGTACGCAGGTCAAGAAGCAACAGTTAGAACTGGACGTGGCACCAGAGACTGGTTCCAAATCAAGAAAGGAGTACGTCAAGGCTGTATATTGTCACCTCACTTATTTAACTTCTATGCAGAGTACATCATGCGAAGTGCTGTGCTGGATGAAGCACATGCTAGAATCAAGATTGCCAAGAGAAATATCAATAACCTCAGATGACACCACCCTTATGACAGAAAACAAAGAAGAACTAAAGATCCTCATGATGAAAGAGGAGAATGAAAAAGTTGGCTTAAAACTCAACATTCAGAAAACTAAGATCTTGGCATCTGGTCCCATCACTTCATGGCAGATAGATGGGGAAACAGTGGAAACAGTGACAGACTTTATTCTTTCAGGCTCCAAAATCACTGCAGATGGTGACTGCAGCCGTGAAATTAGAATACTCTTGCTCCTTGGAAGAAAAGCTATGACTAACCTAGACAGCTTATTAAAATACAGAGATGTTACTTTGCCAACAAAGGTACATCTAGCCAAATCTATAGTTTTTCCAGTAGTCATGTATGTATGTGAGAGTTGGAGTATAAAGAAAACTCAGTGCTGAAGAATTGATGCTTTGGAATTGTGGTATTGGAGAGGACTCTTGAGAGTCCCTTGGTCAGCAAGGAGATCCAACCAGTCCATCCTAACAGAAATCAGTCTTGAATATTCATTGGAAGGAATGATTTTGAAGCTGAATCTACAATCCTTTGGCCACCTGATGCAAGGAACTGAATCATTGGAAAGGACCCTGATGCTGGGAAACATTGAAGGCAGGAGCAGAAGAGGACAACAGAGAATGATATAGTTGAATGGCATTAATGACTATGCAGATAAGTTTGAGTAAACTCCAAGAGTTGGTGATGGACACGGAAGCCTGGTGTGCTGGAGTCCATGGGGTTGCAGAGTCAGACAGGACTGAGTGACTGAACTGAACTGGTCTATTTAACATATGGTAGTGTATATGTTTCCATGCTTCTCTCTCCATTTGTCCCATTCTCTCCTTCCTCCCCTGTGTCAAGTCTGTTCCTTTGTCTGTGTCTCCATTCAGTTCAGTTCAGTCACTCAGTCGTGTCCGACTCTTTGCGACCCCATGAATCGCAGCACGCCAGGCCTCCTTGTCCATCACCATCTCCTGGAGTTCACTCAGACTCATGTCCATCGAGTCTGTGATGCCATCCAGCCATCTCATCCTCGGTCGTCCCCTTCTTCTCCTGCCCCCAATCCCTCCCAGCATCAGAGTCTTTTCCAATGAGTCAACTCTCCGCATGAGGTGTCCAAAGTACTGGAGCTTCAGCTTTAGCATCATTCCTTCCAAAGAAATCCCAGGGTTGACCTCCTTCAGAATGGACTGGTTGGATCTCCTTGCAGTCCAAGGGACCCTAAAGAGTCTTCTCCAACACCACAGTTCAAAAGCATCAATTCTTTGGTGCTCAGCCTTCTTCACAGTCTAACTCTCACATCTGTACATGACCACAGGAAAAACTATAGCCTTGACTAGATGGACCTTAGTTGGCAAAGTACTGTCTCTGCTTTTGAATATACTATCCAGGTTGGTCATAACTTTTCTTCCAAGGAGTATGTGTCTTTCAATTTCATGGCTGCAGTCACCATTGGTACCCTGCAAATAGTTTCATCAGTACTATCTTTCTAGATTCCACATACATTCATTAATTTACAGTTTTTTTTTTCTTTTTCTGACTTCCTTTACTCTCTATAATAGGCTCTAGATTCATCCACCTCATTAGAACTGAGTCAAATGTGTTCGTTTCTATGCCTGAGTAATATTTGATTGTGTCTATATACCACTGCTTCTTTATCCATTCACTTGTCTATGGGCATCTAAGTTCCTTCCATGTCCTAGGTATTATAAATAGTGTTGCAATGAACGTTGGGGTACCTGTGTCTTTTTCCTTCATAATTTTCTCAGGGTGTAAATCCAGTAGTGGAATTTTTGGATCATATGGTAGGTTTATTCCGTCCTTTTTAAGGAAACTCCATTCTGTTTACCATAGTGGCTGTATCAATTTACATTCCCACCAACGGTGCAAGAAGTTTCCCTTTTCTTCACACCCTCTCCAGTATTTATTGTTTCATAACTTTTTTGTATTTTAATTTTGTATCATGCAACTTTACTAAATGCATTGATGAGTTCTAATAGGTTTTTGGTGATTTCTTTAGGATTTTGTATTTGTGATATCATGTCGTCCACAAATACTCGCACTTTACTTCTTCTTTTCCAGTTGGGATTTGGTTTATTTGTTTTTTTCTTCTCTGATTGCTGTCGACTAGAATTCCAATATGTTCACTAATAGCAGCAAGAGTTGGTATCCGTGTCTTTTTCCTGCTCTTAAAGAAGATGCTTTTAGCTTTTTACCATTGACTGATGTTAGTTTTGGCCTCATCATATTTGGGTTTTAATAATAAAGGTATGTTGAGGTATGTTCCCTGCATATCAACTTTATTAAGAATTTATTTTATCGTAATGAATGTCACATTTTGACAAAAGTTCTTTTTGCATCTATTGAGGTGATCACATGATTTTTAGTCTTCAGTTTATTACTGTGTTGTATCACATTGATTGATTTGCAGATATTCACCCATCTTTGCATTCCTGGGATAAATCCTAGTTGATCATGGTGTACAAACTTTTTAATGTTAAATTGGATTTGCCAAAGTTTTGTCGAGGATATTTTCATGTATGTGCATCAGTGATATTAGTGTTCAATTTTCTGTTTTTGTAGTATCTTTGTCTGGTTTTGGCCTCTTAGAATGAGTTTGGAAATGTATTACCACTGAATTTTTGGAAATGGTTTGAAAAGAATAGGTGTTAGTCTTCTTTAAATGATTGATGGAATTCACCTGTGAAGCCATCCGGTTGTGAACTTTTGTATGCTGGGATTTTTTTTAAAATTACTGATTCAGTTTCATTACTGGTAATTGGCCTGTTTGCCTATCTATTTCTTTTTTATTTCATTTTGGAAGATTGTACATTTATTCATAGGCATTTCTCCTAGGTTGTCCATTTTTTTGGTATGTGAGTGTTCATAGTAGTCTCTTATGACCTGATATACTTTTGTGTTGTTTGTAATTTCTCCTTTTTTATTTCTGATTTTATTGATTTGGGCCCTCTTTTTTTCTTGATGACTCTGAGGAAATATTTATCAATTTTGTTTATGTTTTCAACTAGCTCTTAGTTTCATTAATCTTTTCTGTTTTTTTGTTAATTTTTGTCTATATTTCATTTTTTTCTGCTTTAGCTTATGATTTCTTTTCTTGTAGTGACTGGCTTTTGTTTATTCTTTCACTTGTTACTTTATGTGTAAGGTTAGGTTGTTTGAGATTTTTCTTGTTTTATGAGTTAGGCCTATATTGCTATAACATTCCATTTTTGAATTGCTTTTGCTGCATTCCATAAAACTTGGATTGTTGTGTTTTCATTTTCACTTTGTCTCTAGATATTTTTGATTTCCTCTTTGATTTCTTCAGTGATCCTTTTGGTTGTTCAACTGTTTATCCTCTATATATTTATGTTTTTTGCAGTTTTTTTTTCCTTTAGTTGATTTCTAGTCATAATGTTGTGATTAGAAAAGATACTTAGTGTGATTTCTATCTCCTTCAATTTACTGACACTTGTTTTGTGCCTTAGTTTGTGATCTAGCCTTGAAAATGGCTCCTGTATATTTGAAAAGAATGTATATTCTGCAGCAAGCGTTTGAATAGAATGTTGTATATATAAAAATATGACCCTTCTTTTGGTGGGGCCTACCAGTACTTTGGCCACCTCATGCGAAGAGTTGACTCATTGGAAAAGACTCTGATGCTGGGAGGGATTGGGGGCAGGAGGAGAAGGGGACGACCAAGGATGAGATGGCTGGATGGCATCACTGACTCGATGGACGTGAGTCTGAGTGAACTCTGGGAGTTGGTGATGGACAGGGAGGCCTGGCGTGCTGTGATTCATGGGGTCGCAAAGAGTCAGACACGACTGAGTGACTGAACTGAACTGAACTGTTGTGGGCACACTGGTAAGCATGGGCTGATCCCCTCCACCTGATTGTTTATCTACTGCTGAAGCTGCTTCTTGCTGATGGGCCAGTCTGAGTTCTATTGCAGTTGGTGGTGGGGCCCAAGGAGCCCTGTTACTGGTTAATGCCCCTTGGTAGTTTAGGCTGTGTCCTGGTCCTGGCCGACTGGTGGGCTTAGCTGGGCACTGGTTGGCTTCTTGTGAGGCTTAAAGAAAGTGTCCCAGAACAGTTGTCAAGCTGCTGCTGGATCAAGCTGGGGCCTGGGGCTTGGTATCAGCCTGTTGTTTGGTGGGTCTGGATCTTGGGTAAGCTGGTTGTAGGACATGATGTATCTCAAAGCAGCACATTGGTTGGCAGTGTTGGGGCCCAATATGTTCTAGGGCTGTTACCTGTCTGCTGCAGTGTAAACGAGTTCCTTGGGGCTCATGCCAGCTTATTGGTGGGTGGGGCTGGGTCCTGGAGTGTCTGAGTAGTCCAGGGGGACCTATTGCTGCCTCTAGCCTGCTGGTGGATGTGGCTATATCCCTGTATGGCTCCTAGGGCTCATGTCAACTGGCTGGTGGATAGGGCCACGTCCAACATTAATAAGCTACAGGGCAGATTCCAAAATGGTGCTTTCTAGCATCTTTTTCCTCATGGTAGAATTAGCACCTCAAAATGGTTGCCTCCAGCTTCTATGTCCCCAGGGTGAGTTCCACTTGTCTCATGTCTCTGTATGGCTCTCTACTATCAGCAGGTCAATATGACCCAGGCACCTTCCACCTTGCCTTTGTCCTGGTTCTCAGAGCATGTGAGATTTTTTGTGCAACCTTTAAGTGTAGAATACCTATTTCCTGTACAACTCTGGCTCTCCTTAAAGCAAGCCCTGCTGGTTTTCAAAGCCATATGTTCTGAGGCCTTGTCTTCTAGGTTCAGGACCCCTTGACTAGGATTCTAATATGGGGATCAAACCCCTTGCTCCTTGGGGATAAACTCTACGATTGTAACTATCCTCTTATTTGTGGATCACCTGTTTATAGAGGTGTGGGCCTTGACTATACTATGCATGCACCCCTCCTACCTGTCTAGTTGTGATTCTTTCCTTATATCTGTAATTGTAGGAGATCTTTCCTGCTAGTCTTCAGGTCATTCTCACCATTGACTGTTGCTCTGTAAATAGTTGTAATGTTACCGAACAGGGTTCTTGGCCTTCCCCAATCAATAGAAATTGACTACAGGCCAGACAAGAAGTTCAGGCAAGGCTTTATTGTGGCTCCTGATGCAGCAGGGGCAGCAAGAACAGACAACAAGTTTCCTTTCTTGATCACCTCCCAAAGCAGGGCAAGGTTGTTCCCTATAGGGGTGATGTAGAAGTGTGTCCACGGGTTGGAGCAGAGGGGTAACTTAGGTGTTTTGCCCATACCATAGGTGGTGGTGTGTGTAGAGGGCGTGCACAATACTCTGCTTTTGCTCCCATCCCCCTGCTTTTGCTCCAGGCTCTTCAAAAGTGGCAGGTTTTTTTGTCTCTTTGTATCTTTTGTCCATAATTTGTCCCAGCTGGGAATGCATGCAGTTATTTTTAGTCCCATACAATTTGCTTGTATTTTGTTGCTGGAAGAGTGGTGTGGCCATGTGCAAGCATTGCAACACTGCAGCAAAGGGTCTGAGGTCTGTCTGTCTCAGTAATTTTGGTGGGCCCATGGGAGGAGGTAAGCTCAGGTTCTTCCTACTCCATCATCTTGGATACTCCGGTTTCAAGAACTAGTCTTAAATCCTAGTTCCAAGGCCTAGTAAATTGTGATCTTGAGTAAATCAGTTATGGTTGTTCACTATCATTTTTCTCATCAGAAAAAATGTCAAGGATGATAGTCTCGTTTATAAATATTTATTGAGCATTAACTTTATACTAGGTGCTAGAGATATAAAGATAAATAAGATGCTGCCCACATCCTTGAGTTCTTAGTCAAGTAGGGGAATCAGACATGGAAAAGAGAGGCTTTAATACAATGCAGAAAACACAAAGCAGACAGTATATATATCGGGGAAAGATTTTTGAGGAAATGAAATCTGAACTGCAGGTTATAGCATAAGTAAGAGTTTGTCAGTCAAAGACTATAGATAAAGTCATTTTGGGTGGAGGAAACAATATATGCAAAGTTGGAGTCATGAAAGAGCATAATACATGTGTGAAATGGGAGTACTTTTACACTGATGGGACATCATAAATTAGATGAGGGTGGCTGAAGGTGGACCTGGAGTGGTGGGCAGGATGTTGTCCCCTGAGCTGTGATGTCATCTCACCAAATCTAACGGAGTTGAGAGTTTAAAAAGGGAATGGAGCACATGATGTAGTTAATTACTCTTATCTTGCAAGGCTGACAATGCTTGATATCCTAAGTATTGGAGTTTTACAAGGCAGATTGAAAGATGAATATAGAGTTGTGTTTCTATAGTGCAGGAGCAAGAAAAAGGATAGACCTGCAAAGGGCTTGAGTGTGACAATGAGAGAAAATTTATTTGATGATCAACTGTATGGGCCAGTTAGTACAATATAGTGCTTAGGTACAGACTTGGCACTTTGGGCAGAAACACAAATTCAGTGTTTCTGAATTTGAGACAGCAAGGTTGGTAGTATTATTCCCATTTAATTGATTATGAAGTTTATATTCAGAGAGGAAAAATTATTTACCTTGGGCCACATACCTAATAAAAGTCATAACTGAGACAAGACCCTAGCTTTTAAACTTCTTAGTTTATTGATATTTCTACTATACCGACTTGGATGACTGGGTGAGCCATTTTACCTCTCTGAGCTTCACTTCCCTCTGAGGGCTGTTATGAAGAAAAGTGGTTTAAAAATACCTAGCATAATATGTGGCATATATTAGTAATCAATAAATGTTACTTCTCTTTTCTATACCACATTGCCTCTGTTGTAAACTGAACTAGGTGGGATTTGAGGAATTTTAATCTGTTAACATGGGCTTCCCTTATGGCTCAGTGGTAAATAATCTGCCTGCAGTGCAGAAGCCACAGGGAACACAGGTTCAATCCCTGGTCAGGAAGGTCCCCTGGAAGACATGGCAACCCACTCCAGTATTCTTGCCTGGAGAATCCCATGGACAGAGGAGCATGGCAGGCTATAGTCTATGGGGTGGCAAAGAGCTGAACATGACTGAAGCAACTTAACACACACTCAACCTGTGAACCCAGTGGATTTCTATGGCCTTGTTAAGTGCCCACAAGACTAACGTGGGACACATTGTCCTGCACACATGAAATACCAAATTCCACCTTGACTATCACACAGATATCCTTATTTTCCCTACTCCTGCCCTATCTTTGGAGAGACTGCTTTTGTAATTCCCATCATCTTAAAGGTTCTGGAAGTGGGGAACCAAAAATGTTTTTCCTCCTATCTTCTATCTGCTGCTGTAATGGAAGGGACATTTCAGAAAACCACTTACTCAGTTTAATCTCCCTACCTAGAAGTCTCATGAAATTTTATTTTGTATACTTAATACCATTTTGCACCCCATTTCTCCTACACCCCCTTATGAGTTTCCTATTTAATATACCATACTTGGAAAAGAACATTGGTTTATCCTGAGCAGTTTCTTCTGAACTCAGTCATTGATTTTTGGAACAGAGAAAAACCATCTGCCACCTTGCTACAATTACCCTTTGAGGGGACAAGGTCCTCAATGAGGCTAAACATTGTTCCTGCTGCTGTAACAGATGCCTTCCAAGTGACATTAAGGACATTGCAGTAAGCAGAAGAAGCTTCTGTGTATTTTTTACAAACTGGCTGTTAATCCTTCTGTTATTTCAGGGGCCCTTGGACTTAACCCTGAAGTACTGTGTGAGAAGGAAGACAGAGTCTATCGATAAGAGATTCTGTTTTGATATAGAAACAAATGAAAGGTAAGGATGTGAACTGGCAGCATCCCATGTTCCAGTTTCTGAGCCTGGGTAGGTATCTTATTTTCATCTGTCATCTCTTTTTGGTAAAAATGAGCAAAACTATTCATGACACCATTTTCTTGGCTCTTTTGGCTGCCCTTCCCAGGGATCCCTGTTAGAGCTGGACCAGAGCTGGTTCTCTCTATTCAAGGTTCAGTCAGCTTTGCCTTACTTGCTGTAGGCAGAAGTTACTCCTAGGATTTAATTTGCTATGATATATGCAAAAGGTCAGTATTTGGTGATGCTGCAAAAGAACAGGATAACAAAACTCATTCTTTTTTATCCCAATATACAAGAACAAATTAATTGAAACACATATTTAAGGGAACGTAGATTGGATGGAGGGTGGTAGTAGTATTGGGGATGCTTTTTTCCCCCCATTTGGTACAAATAATGTGGACTTTTCCTACCTTGCAGATATTTACATAAAGTGTAAATAGTTTAATTATCAACTTTCTGATTTCAGCAAAGCTTGCAATCTTTGGACTTGGTTGCATTTGTTCCTATCCAATTTTCTCTTTTCGTCGTTTCAAACTGGACAATTTATTGGTAGGGAACTTTTACTTTTGAATTTTAAAATGAGAGCATTTGGAGTTACTTTGGAAAAAGACATGTTATATAGTTGGGAAGTTGATCCAGAATTTAGTGAGTAAATGTGTTTCTATATTTTATTTCCATCCATTATTCCTATGTATTAAGCATTAAGTATTATAATAGAATTTAACAAAAGACCAGATTGCTAGAAAGGAACTTGGTTGAATTACAATATCATATGAGCAAAACTGGGAGAAGGCAATGGCACCCCACTCCAGTACTCTTGCCTGGAAAATCCTGTGGACGGAGGAGCCTGGTAGGCTGCAGTCCATGGGGTCGCTAAGAGTCGGATACAACTCAGTGACTTCACTTTCACTTTTCTCTTTCATGCATTGGAGAAGGAAATGGCAACCCACTCCAGTGTTCTTGCCTGGAGAATCCCAGGGACGGGGGAGCCTGGTGGGCTGCCGTCTATGGGGTCGCACAGAGTCGGACACGACTGAAGTGACTTAGCAGTAGCAGCATGAGCAGAACTATCAGTAACTAGAATCATATAGATCAGATTAAGAAAATAAGGCATTTTTTTTTGTCTTGGTATAAGTAGCTATTAATTCTCTTCCCCATTTTAAATTTATGTTTGTGAATCTATATGCTTTCTTTGTTAAGAATAGATGGTCCCAAAGATGGCTGTTAATAGTAAACAGTGTTAGTGATAATCATGAGGCTGTCACTCATTTCCACCCCACAACTTTGAGCTCAGTTGAAAGGGGAAAGCAACTGTTGGCTGTGGCTTCCTTTTTATGAATCTTTAGTGTCTTTGGTCTGCTGAATTAATGTACTTAAATAAAGTTAAATTTTTCTGTGTCTAATTCCATTCTGATTCAATTTTCAGCTTAAATTTGCAAGCCACTTGCAAGTATTATTCTCATAGACTCAAAGCATTTGCAAACAGTTTGGCCCTGAGGTTAAGGGCAAGGATCAATATGTATTTATATATTTATAAGGATCTATCTGTCTATAGATATATTGCATCTAGTGCTATGTATGGCTCATGGTAGATACTGAATCTGGTATTCATTAAAAAAATTTTTCCCTACCCAAGAATACTGGGGAATTCTGAAACTAGAACCCAGGATTAAAGTTTTGATATAGCTATGATTTTACTTACCACATATTGGGCATTTAAAAAATATTCCTCCACTGAACTCCACCCTCATTTTACAGGTGAGGAGACTGGGACTTGTATATGTTTAACTGCCTTGCCTAATCAAAGTCACATAGTGGCAAGGTTGAGCTCAAACTCTGGTCTGTAGGTCTCCAAACCCCATGTTCTTTTAAATTTTATTCCATTGTCTATTATAAGCAGAATAAATATGTTGTGAAATAGAGGGTCAAATATAATAATGCACAGATGCTGAGGTGCCTCTGTGCATGTGGAGTTTTCTGAGTAATATGACATCTGCATCTGCTTTCCTGGCTGGTCAATCTGATATAAGGGACAGAGGCAGGCCTCGCAGTAGACATCAGGCTCCTGTACTCATGTTCCCTGCTGAATTAAACAGATGACTCTTTGAATCCCCTTTTCTATTTCTGGAATAGAGGATAACTTTTTTTTTGTTCCTACCAATATTTGAAGCCACAGTCTCATAGCCCACCAGAACTTGAAGGACAGTAATTATAGTAATAATAATAATAACATTGATGATGACGATGACAGCAACAACTGCTAACATTCACTGAGTACCTCTATGTGCTAGGCACCATTCTCAGCCTTTATTTTATCATTTTTCTTTGCCTTTTTCAGTATTTATTTTAATTGGAGTCTAATTTCTTTACAGTATTGTGGTGGTTTTTGCCATACATTGACATGAATCAGCCAGGGTGTACATGTGTCCCCCCATCCTGAATCCCCCTCCCACCACCCTCCTCACCCCATCCCTCTGGGTTGTCCCAGAGCACCGGCTTTGAGTGCCCTGCTTCATGCATCAAACCTGCACTGGTCATCTGTTTTACGTATGGTAATATACATGTTTCAATGCTATTCCCTCAAATCATCCCACCCTCGCCTTCTCTCACAGAGTCCAAAAGTCTGTTCTTTACATTTGTGTCTCTTTTACTGTCTTCCATATAGGGTTGTCATTACCATCTTTCTAAATTCCATATATATGCATTAATATACTGTATTGATGTTTCTCTTTCTGACTTACTTCACGCTGTATAATAGGTTCCATTTTCATCCACCTCATTTTAAATGTATGATTTCCTTTAGTCTTCATCACAGTCACATGAAGCGGGTGGTGTTTCTATCCCAATCTCACAAAGACCAGGAGACAGAGAGAAGTTAAGCACTTAGATTTTACAACTAGTAAATGTTAGAGCTAGGATCCAAATCCAGGCATACTAATTTCCAAGCCCACATTCTTAACCACTGAACTCTACTGCAAATATATTATATGTGCCTTTTTGGTTTAGAGGAGTGATTGAGACCTCAGGGTGGGCACAGGATTTGTCTAAAATCATGATGGAAAAGCCTGGCCTAGAAGTCAGTACTCTTTCTACTTTGTCATTTTGTTCTTAACAATATTGTTCTTTGAATTTGACTTTTAGAGGCACCAGAGAATCTCCAAATGCTTCCTGAATAGTCACTTATTTATTCTTTCTGCTTCTCTGTATGATCAAGGAAGGATACATACCAGCTTTCTGGTTTCCTAAATAGGAAAACTGTGTCTGTAATAGGTTTAACTTCATATCTAGTCTACAGCATCTGCTTTATGTTTTTTTTTTTTTTTTGCCCATTTTCTTGCTTTCCTTCTTTGTAGCTTCAGGATCCAGCTGGGTAATTATTTTTACAGAGAGTTGTAGACTTTCTAGCCCCATAAGATATGTCTAAAATGTTGGATATATCTTAGAGAAAGGTAGACTTGAAAGAGTCCAGTACTGAAAGCCAAGTTCTAGTTTTCAATTGATTCTGGCTTAAAGATCATTTGGGGGCTTTACTTATTAAGGAGTACTTGAGATGGCTGGATGGCATCACTGACTCAATGGATGTGAGTCTGAGTGAACTCCGGGAGTTGGTGATGGACAGGGAGGCCTGGCGTGCTGTGATTCATGGGGTCGCAAAGAGTCGGACACAACTGAGCAACTGAACTGAATTGAACTGAACTAATGTAGTAAGAGACAGAAGGACAGGTAGGATAGGAATCCCGTGGTATCAGAACTAAAAAGGACCTACCAATTCATTAGATCCAAATTTTTTATGGCTAAAGAAATTGAGGCACAGTGACTTTCCCACTGAACTCTCTTGTCATTACTCTGTTACTGTTTCATGACTCAGAGAGGTCTCATCTTAACATGGAAGGAGCAGAGGAACAAATATCTCCTAGTGGTACAACTAGGCAGAGAATGGAAGAGACCTTATGCCTGCAAGTAATATGATTAATTCTCAAATTCCAGTTTGGTTTTGAAGGTCCGAGAAGAACAGTGTATACCAAATTGGGGTATATCTGGGTATATAGTTGCAGTTACTGCAAATAAATAAAATTGGATTTCAAGTTGTATGTTATGCAGAAGAGGCCTTATAATGTATTAGCTAAGAAAGAACATGGCTGCTGGAATAAAATTCCTAAATCAAAACCCTGGCTCTACACTTACCACGGACTCAGGTAACCTCTCTGTGCCTCAGTTTTCCCTTCTGTAAAATAGGGATTTCTATAGTCCCTGCTTTATAGGCTTCTTGTATAGATTAAGTAAATTTATACCTATAAAGTACTTATAGTACTATGGCACTTACTGAGCATTCAGTAACTAGTAGTTGTTGTTATTATTTATAAGATTGCTTAAATCAACCAGAAGGCCTCCCTGTGCATGTTGTTGACTTTTTTCCAACCGAAATGCTCCTTGGACATCCTAGGCAGTAGAAGTAGCAAAGCCATTTTCCTGATATATGTGCTTATAGTGAACATGCTAAAAACCGTTTGAACTCAGACCAAATGACTGGCTTCTAAGAGCAAGAGGCAGGGAGAGCTTCAGTTTGTTTTAAGCACACAATGGGGTCAATTTAAGTCTATATTGTGGTGAGGTGTCAGCATCTGCCTTCATATTTCCTTGCCTGACCCTTGCATGAAGCCACCAAGATACTACCTCTACCAATGTTTTCAAAATTACTGTTCTCTAAGTTCCACTGTTTTTCTGAGTAAACAAAGATTTTGAAAAATTTGAAATCTATATTCCTGTGTCTGCTCAGTGTCATAACTCCCAGGGCTGAGAGGAACCCTAGGTTATAAGACTCCATTCTCTCAGTTAACTTTTCTGCTCTCAACTTGTCATTTATTCCTTAGACCAGGAACCATCACTCTGCAAGCTCTTTCAGAAGCTAACAGAAGACTATGGATGGAGGCTATGGATGGGAAAGAACCTGTAAGTTACCCTGGGGAAACCTCAGTAACATAGGCCACTATATGAGTGTGCTCTAGTGGTAGCAGTGAGTCTAGGACAATTAAATGGTGATAGATAATTCATACTCAAAAGTTTAGAGTTAGAAGGAAATGCTGAATAACATTTCTTGTTTAACAAGTTAGGCAACTTGAGTTCCAGAGATGATAAAGGACTTTTCTAGAATTAGCCTCAGAAAGGCATTGCAATGGATCTAGAAACTAGGTCTCTCAGCTTCATTCTTCTTATACAGCTATGCCCACAAGGTTTTCTTAAGAAAGAAATTAAGCCTGTTTGTAGTTTATAGCATTAATATGTGTTCATATATAAGGATGGAAAATAATTTTCATGACTGTGAACAAGCATTTATTAAGATTTTATTCAGAATGGTTTTACTGCTTCTCCATTACATTCCTAAGTCAACTTATTCTCTTTAAGGGCAGGAGATCTCATTGTCATCCTATATCCCAAAATGCACCATTCCATTTAGAACACTGTTACATAGGATTACAAGCAATACTTTTACAGGGTTAACAATTATCATAGAAAGACCAATATGAACAGTCAGGTCACCAAAAAGCATTTTTTTTCTTCAGTATCTTCTGTGTAGGTTTCTTCCTGTGGCATATGACGTAATGTCAGCTTCTTAGTTTTGGAATCCCAAAAGGTTATATTTGGGTCTGGTTCTGCCATTCAATGATTGTGTGACCTTGAGCTACTTATTTAATTTCTCTGAGATTCTTCTCTTCAGTAAAATGGCTTTAATAATTTCTGTTCTAGCTCTCTCACAGAGTTGCTTTGAAAAAAAATCAATTGAAAGCCAGTTTGTCAGCTATAATATGCTGTATCAGTTTGAAGTTCTTCTCACTGGTCTGAAGGCTTGGTGCAAAGCTACTGAAATTCAGTAGTATTTGGGTACAATCTAATCTTCTTGCTTTATGCAAGGCAAAAGCCTGCTAAAATGGAAATATAGTACAGGGACTTCTTTCTGTGGTTTCTAGTGCCTCGAAGACTAGTGAGGAAGGCCCAGCTATAAGATTGCATGTATAGCAACCAAGAAGATAGCAGGAGAGAAGTGGTGTTGTAAGGACTGTCATCCAGAAAATAGGCCAGGGCCTTTCTCTGCTCCCTCTCTCACAGAAACTTAGAGCTTAACCATTACATGCCTATGATATTTTTCTAGCAGGATACTAGCAAGCCCAGCAAGATATTTTATTCTTTTTGTTGTTGTTGTTCATATTTATTTCTTATTTTTTAATCAAAATATAGTTAATTTACAATGTTTTTAAGTCATTTTACTCTTAATTCCCTCTCCTGAACTTACTCTCCCTTTAAAGTTTTTTTTCTTTTTTAATATAAATTTATTTATTTTAATTGGAGGTTAATTACTTTACAATGTTGTATTGGTTTTGCCATACATCAACATGAATCCACCACAGGTATACACGTGTTCCCCATCCTGAAACCCCCTCCCTCCTCCCTCCCCATACCATCCCTCTGGGTCGTCCCAGTGCACCAACCCCAAGCATCCAGTATCATGCATCGAACCTGGACTGGCAATTCATTTCATATATGATATTATACATGTTTCAATGTCATTCTCTTAAATCATTGCACCCTTAAATCAAAGGGTACAGATGGCTTTTTGTGAAGAATGATGTTAGAACATGGGCCCTCTGAATGTGGATCCTTATCAACTTGACCTGTCTCACTGACCTATCCATGGGCATACACATATAGGCAGAAAATTTTATTTTAAAAGGAGAGATTGTTAAAGCAGATTATACAGATGGCATATAGAGGACTTATTTCCTGCATTACTAATGTTGCTTCTGCTCTACTAACAACCCCTCCCCAATTCACTAATATTATACATAGTAAGAAGATCAGTTCTTGAAGGAACATCTACTGCAACACTGATCATTTTAGAGATATGAATTTTGAAGTCTAGAGAATGAATGGGACATGCCTAAGTTTCATAATGATATAGCCATAAAGCCAAGACTAGGCTTCAAGAGTCAAGGATATCCTCTTGTTTCTCACATAGCTATCACAATTCATACTTTAAGATGACTCAGAGAAAGTTTGGTGAATACATGGATCTCTTTCAGATGGGCACTTGTTTTTCTACCCATCTGGGTAGAAAATACCCACTAACACCTTTGGGTAAGAAGATTGGTATTAGTAATATTTAAACTTTACCATCAGCTATTCAACACTACAGTCTCTTATCCAGATCATTGAAGGTTTGTTTGGTGAGGCTTATTACAGCAAGATCTAACTCTGCTTTCTTCTGTCACTAACCTGGAGAAAACCACTTCCTTTCTATCATACTCTGTTGCTCCATCAGGAAAATTCTCTAAGTTTTACATAAGTAAATGTCTAAGATGGGTAGGCTACCACTGCAGTGAGCTGTGTGAAATCCAATGTAATCTTCAGGGATTGTTAATCCTACTGTTTCTAGTGACCTAGGCAAAGATGATTCTGTTTAGCCCATTTTATTACCTGTTAAACGCGTAAAGTCACTAATGCTTTTGATGGCTTATTTGAGGAAAGATATTTAGTATTTGCTGTACTTACTTAGAGTGATTCGCAACATCCATGGCTCTTTCTGTCTCTTTTTTTGTAGATCTACCACAGCCCTATAACAAAACAGGAAGAAAGTAAGTCAGATTTCTGATTGACTGGCATTGTAAACTGTTAGCTGTCCTAATCACAGTAAATGCTATGATCAATAATTTGTAATATTGATACAAATGTATTTATGGATACCTTTGTGTGAAATGGAATTCAGACCTGTTTTTTTAGAAGGTGTCTTTCGATTGAGCTAAGGAAGTCACTTTATCTCTCTTAGCTTTTTGGTGGGGTAGTTGTAGTAATATAGAGAAACACGAATTATATTCTTCTTTTTCTAGACACACAATAGAAATTGTGTGCATTTCCAGCCTAATTTTTCACATTTGATGTAGCTCATGCCTCAAGCAGATATACAAAAAAGGTCAAGTAAAAACATTTTGTGTTATAAGAGTAAAAACTCTAACCCCGTCTCTCACCCAAATGAAGAATCTTTCCATTTAAAGGTGATTGAAGGAGAGAGACTAAACCCCTAATTCTCTCACTCTAGTCTCTTAACCAGATCCCTGAAGGTTTGTTAGGTGAGGCTTATTACAGCAGGATCTAACTCTGCTTTCTTTTGCTTGAAACAGTGGAACTGAATGAAGTGGGGTTCAAGTTTGTTAGGAAGTGCATCAATATAATTGAGACCAAAGGTAAGATATGAGCCATAGTCTTGGCATTGTTTGAATCTGATTATTCTTTTTTTAATGATTTAAAAAATATATTTAATTTTTATTGATGTATAGTTGATGTGCAATATTAGGATCACAGCCTTGTCATGGCAAAGAGGCTTGCATAACTCAATAAAGCTATGAGTCATACCATGCAGGGCCATCCAAGACAGATGGGTCACAGTGAAGAGTTCTGACAAAGCAAAAACCTCCAGTGATCCAATGGAGGAGGAAATGGCAAACCATGTCACTATTCTTGCCCGGAGAACCCCATGGACAGTATGAAAAGACAAAAAGATATGAAACTGGAAGATGAGTCCCCCAGGTTAAAAGGTGTCCAATATGCTACTGCAGAAGTTCTGAGGGCAATTACTAATATCTATAGAAAGAATGAAGCAGCCAGGCCAAAGTGGAAATGATGCTCAGTTATAGATGGTGGTGAAAGTAAAGTCCAATGTTGTAAAGAACAATATTGTATAGGAACCTGGAATATTAGGTCCATGAATCAAGGCAAACTGGACATGGTCAAGCAGGAGATGGAGAGCATGAACATCAAAATCTTAGGAATCATTGAACTAAAATGGACAAGAATGGGTGAATTTAATTCAGATAACCATTATATATGTGTGTGTGTGTGTGTGTGTGTATGTGTATGTGTATATGTATTATATAATATCTACTACTGTGGGGAAGAACCCCTTAGAAGAAATGGAGTAGAACTCATAGTCAACAAAAGAGTTCAAAATGCAGTATTTGAGTGCAACTGCGAAAAGGGCATAAACAGTTCATTTTCAAGGCAAACCATTCAACTCCACGGTAATCTGTCTATATCCCAACCACTAGTGCTAGAGAAGCTGAAGTTGAACAGTTCTATGAAAACCTACAAGACCTTCTAAAACTAACACCAAAAAATGTCCTTTCCATCATAGGGGATTGGAATGCAAAAGTAGGAAATCAAGAGATACCTGGAATAACTGGCAAGTTTGGCCTTGGAGTAAAACATGAAGCAGGACAAAGGCTAACAGAGTTTTGACAAGAGAACATTCTGGTCATAGCAAACACCCTTTTCAACAACCCAAGAGACAATTCTACACATGGACATCACTAGATGGTCAATAACAAACTCAGATTGATTGTGTTCTTTGCAGCCAAAGATGGAGAAGCTCTGTACAGTCAGCAGAAACAAAACCTGGAGCTGACTGTGGCTCGATCATGAGCTCCTTATGACAAAATTAAAGAAAGTAGGGAAAACCACTAGGCCATTCAGTTCAGTTCAGTTCAGTTCAGTTCAGTCACTCAGTCGTGTCCAACTCTTTGCGACCCCATGAATTGCAACATTCAAGCTGTCCATCAACAGCTCCCAGAGTTCACTCAAACTCACATCCATCGAGTCAGTGATGCCATCCAGCCATCTCATCCTCTGTCTCCTCCTGCCTCCAATCCCTCCCAGCATCAGAGTCTTTTCCAATGAGTCAACTCTTCGCATGAGGTGCCCAAAGTACTGGAGTTTCAGCTTTAGCATCAGTCCTTCCAAAGAGCACCCAGAACTGATCTCCTTTAGAATGGACTGGTTGGATCTCCTTGCAGTCCAAGGGACTCTCAAGAGTCTTCTCCAACACCACAGTTCAAAAGCATCAATTCTTCGGTGCTCAGCCTTCTTCACAGTCCAACTCTCACATCCATACATGACTACTGGAAAAACCATAGCCTTGACTAGATGGACCTTTGTTGGCAAAGTAATATCTCTGCTTTTGAATATGCTATCTAGGTTGGTCATAACTTTCCTTCCAAGGAGTAAGTGTCTTTTAATTTCATGGCTGCAGTCACCATCTGCAGTGATTTTGGAGCCCCCCAAAATAAAGTCTGCCACTGTTTCCACTGTTTCCCCATCTATTTCCCATGAAGTGATGGGGCCGGATGCCATGATCTTAGTTTTCTGAATGTTGAGCTTTAAGCCAACTTTTTCACTCTCCTCTTTCACTTTCATCAAGAGGCTTTTTAATTCCTCTTCCCTTTCTGCCAGAAGGGTGGTGTCATCTGCATATCTTAGGTTATTGATATTTCTCCTGGCAATCTTGATTCCAGCTTGTGTTTCTTCCAGTCCAGCGTTTCTCATGATGTACTTTGCATATAAGTTAAATAAGCAGGGTGACAACATACAGCCTTGACATACTCCTTTTCCTATTTGGAACCAATCTGTTGTTCCATGTCCAGTTCTAACTGTTGCTTCCTGACCAGTATATAGATTTCTCAAGAGGCAGGTCAGGTGGTCAGGTATTCTCATCTCTTTCCGAATTTTCCACAGATTGTTGTGATCCACACAGTCAAAGGCTTTGGCATAGTCAATAAAGCAGAAATAGATGTTTCTCTGGACCTCTCTTGCTTTTTTGATGATCCAGCGGATGTTGGCAATTTGATCTCTGGTTCCTCTGCCTTTTCTAAAACCAGCTTGAAGATCTGAAAGTTCATGGTTCACATATTGCTGAAGCCTGGCTTGGAGAATTTTCAGCATTACTAGGCCATTAGGTATGGCCTAAATCAATTCCCTAATGATTATACAGCTGTGATGAATGGATTCAAGGGATTAGATTTGGGAGACAGAATATCTAAGGAACTCTATATGGAGGTTTGTAACATTGTATAGGAGGCAGTGACCAAAGCTATTCCAAAGAAAAAGAAATACAAGGAGGCCATGTGGTTGTCTGAGGAAGCATTACAAATAGCTGAGGAATGAAGAAAAGTAAAGACAGGGGAGAAAGTGAAAGACATACCAAACAGAATGTGGAGTTCCAGAGAATGGCAAGGAGAGAAAAGAAGTCCTACTTAAACCAACAATGCAAAGACATAGAGGAGAACAATACAATGGGAAAGGCTGGAGATCTCTTCAAGAAAATTGAAGATATTATGGGAACATTTCATGCAAAGATGGGCACAATAGAGGACAGAAACATTAAGGACATAACAGAAGTAGAAGATATTAAGAAGAGGTGGCAAGAATACACAGAACTATACAAGAAAGGTCTTAATGACCCAGATAACCATGATGGTGTGTGGTTACTCATCTAGAACTAGACATCCTGGAGTTTGAAGTCAAGTGCGACTTAGGAAGCATTACTACGAACAAAGCTAGTGGAGGGGACAGAATGCCAGCTGAGATATTTAAAATACTAAAAGATGATGCTGTTAAAGTGTTATACTCAATATGTCACCAAATTTGGAAAATTCAGCCATGACCACAGGACTGGAAAAGGTCAGTTTTTATTCCAATCCCAATGAAGGGAAATGCCAAAGAATGGTCAAACTACTGTACAATCATATTCATTTCACATGCAAGTAAGGTTATATTCAAAATCCTTCAAGCTAGGCTTTAGCAGTATGTGAACTGAGCTTCTGGATGTACAAGATGGGTTTCAAAGAGGCAGAGGAACCAGAAATCAAATTGCCAACATTCTTAGGATTATGGAAAAAGCAATGGAGTTCCAAAAACACATGTACTTCTGTTTCATTGACTATGCTAAAGCCTTTGACTGTGTGGATCCCAACAAACTGTGGAAAATTCTTAAAAAGATGGGAATACCATACCACCTTTCTTTTCTCCTGAGAAAACTGTATGCTGGTCAAGAAGCAACCCTTAGAACCAAATGTGACTAATTTGTGGTTTCCTGCTTTTAGTGATAAAGAAATTCAAATGGAATATAAAATATTTTTAAATACTATCTGGTACTTTTGAAGCAGTGTTATGATAGTTCCACCCTAAATAAATGAGTTCAGTTTCTGCCACAATACATATTGATTTAAAAATTGTTGGGGACAAAGTTAAAATCCAGCAAATGTGGCATTAATATTTTTCCAGGTTGATAATACTTTGTTATTTCTGAGAATATTTTGAATGTAGGCAATAGTAGTGTATATGCCAGGGCTCTTTTCTTTTTTTTCCCCCCAAATGTTGCTTCAATCTTTCTCAGTACACAAAATGTTTATTTGCTTCACACTTGCCATACTGTAGCTCTCTCTTACTTTATATCTCTGCCCAGGGACAACTTGAAGGTTGATATCTCCTCCTTTTTCAACTAAACCCAAGCTTCTTTCCAAAATGACGACACTGTTCTCTGTTATCCGCTGCTACTCACATAAGCATTTTTTTTTTCTATTTACTATAGAATGTGTTCTTTTTTAGTCATGTTATTGAGGGCTTAGTACAATCCAAATGAAAGTATGGAAAGAATAATTTGCAGAGATGTTTCAGGACTGTTTCCCTATTGTAGAGGAGGGCTGGAGAGATTGGAGACACTAGGGAGATCCTTTCTTGTTTGAACTGAATCCATTGTGTAAGTACCCACTTTCTCTACCTTGAGGAGATGAAAGTTCTAGCTATATTAATAAAACTGACCTGGTTTTCTTTTTCTAGGAATCAAGACAGAGGGATTGTACCGTACCGTGGGCAGCAATATTCAGGTTCAGAAGCTGCTGAATGCCTTTTTTGGTAACAATTTTATTTTCATAATTCTTTTGGAGAGTTGTTTGTATATTAGAAAGAAATATGGCTATAAGAGAAAGGTTGTAGAACATATTTTTAAATATAAAGTGTACACTTACTTGCCTATGCTGAGTCAGAGACACCTTTCCTTGAAATAATGATTAGCATCTCTCCTTCTCAAATCTGGATTCTACCCCAACCTCTCCATTGGAACTACTCTGGCCAGGCATAGAAGGTATATTCTTATGAAATTCAGTGAATTCTTTTCAGTTTCTGTCTTAGCTGATATCTTTATTGACCACTCCCTCCTTTTGAATCTTTCTAAATTACGTTTATGATTCAACAGTCTCTTAATTCTATCATGTATTATTCCTTTCAAGTGACTTTTGTCAGGTCCTTTTTCTTCTTATTTTTTAAATCTTGTCTGGGTATTTCCCAGCCTTCTATCTTTGCCCCCCATTCACTTCTTCTACATGTTTTCCTAATGATTAGATTTTTATCCTGGCTATGGATCATATTTTTCTTTTTTTTACATAAGTCTGGTAAGTTTTGTTACATGCTGTACATCGTGACTTGAGTGTTGCAGTTTTGGTGATTTCATTTTTAGTGTGTTGAATTTTGTTTTGCAGTCAGTTATTTGTGTATCAGCTTGCTTCATTTGAGGATTATTTTTAATCTTATTAGGACAGATATAAAGTATTTTTTCCTGGTTAGTTTAGCCTTACATCTAAGGTCTAATTTCTTTTGTCTCTTCATTTTTCGTGTTTGGAACTTAAACAATTGCCAGCTCTGTGTGAGTTCTGGGTATTCTTCAGAATAAAGCTTCTTGGTATTTCTTTGTCTGGCCTCATGGATGTTCATCTTAGGCACTCATGGTTTTGTATTCAGTGACAGACACAAGTGGACCCACAGCTAAGGGGTTTTCAGTTCTTTTTCTACATAGATCCCTCTTCTCTGGTACTCTGACCTGCAAAGTTTACTCTGAACTTCTAGTTTACTCAGCCTTTCTGACCTCTGATCTTTGTCTCTTCAACTGAGCAAGACGTCCATGCTCAGCTTGAGCTCTCCCCATGCTACCATTCAGAAAATGTTTTCAGGTAGCAAACTGGTAATGATAAGGCTTATCTTGCTTTTCCCCCCTGTTTTGGGGTTCTACACTGTGTATTGTTCAAGTACTACAAACAGCTATTTCATATATTTTGTCCCAGATTCTAATTGTTACCACAGGAGAGAAAGTCTGGTTCTAGTTACTTCAACTCTCTTTGGTTTTTACTAGCACCTCTGTGCTGTCAACCCACCAAAATCACTAATCCAGACATCATATCATGAGTTCTAAACTAATGGATCCAGTTTCACACTGGACCTGTGCTTTTCAAACATATTTAGGTCATGGTGCACATTGGTCTTCCCTGGTGGCTCAGTGGTAAAGAATCCACCTGCCAAAGCAGGAGATGCGGGTTCTATCCCTGGATCAAATAGATCTCCTAGAGAAGGAAATAACAACCCACTTCAATATTCTTGCGTAGGAAATCCTGTGGAAAGAGGAACTGGGCAGGCTACAGTCCACGGGGTTGCAAAAGAATCAGACATGACTTAGTAACTAAACAACAACAGCAATGCACTAGAATGATCATATCTGTGTAACACACTCTGGTAAATGGATAAAACTGATCGTGGCTGAGGCAGTAATCCCCAAAGGCTGAGGAAGTCAGTACTGGAATTTTTGCACAAGATCTCTGTACATAGATACAGGTACATATGATTTACATGCCCAAAACTAAACTCATTTTTATGTATTCCTGAAAACCTTCTCTTCTTCCTTTTTTTGAATGGTGATGAACTGTCTGCTAAGCTCAGTTCTCATAAAGTTTCATAGAACAAGTTGAGTGTGGAAAGTTGCAGTTTGGATAAAGCATATATTTTTGGTCTTTTCTGTGGTGCATAGCTTAACTTCCACAACCTTACAGACCTGACATCTCAACCTGTTAGCACTTGAGGGTACTATAGTATCCAGTAATAAGAGTAATGTAGATTTTGCATTGCAGATTACATCAATGATGCCTCAATATATGTCTTTATCACTTTACACTGTTGACTTTTAAAAATGTAAGTTCTGTTTTCCTGGCCAATTAACATTGCATTTTATAAGCTAAAGGACACTTCATATATAAAACAATTGACAATATGGCCCAGGATATTTAGTCTCTGAAAAATTATTTAGTCTCATAAATTATTTAGAATTCTATTTCCAGTATCACTACATTCTTCTACCTGATATATAATAAGCTAAAACAAAATGTCATACTACTCATCCCACTGATTCGGTTATAGGGTTCAATAGAACCAAAATGGTTCATTCAAATCACACATGACAGTACAATTTAGTTGATATAGTGCATCTGTGTACATCAACCTCCAAATAGGAATATCTAAAAAATAGACAAAGAAGTTATGAATATAAATATTTATAAATGTAAAATAGTATTAATTTACTTATGTGTGCATAAAACTGGTAAACCTTGATCCCTGGCCCATTATCTAAGTAATTCTAGATCTGGTGATGATCCTAATTCATTTATTCATTAATTTTAGCTAATATTTGAGTACCTTCAAAGGGCCAAGCATAACACTCAGGGCTATAGCTTGAACACTGAACATCCTACTTGTATATCCTATCTTTGTGTGACTTACATTCTATGAAGAAGACTCAGCTAGCACATAATCTATACTTATGTAAGGAGACTTCCTTTCAAAGCTTCTCTCATATTATGTCTTCTAGAGGTTCTCACTGGGATACTCAATTTCCCTGCTTCTTTTGACCTACCCTGATCTTTTCCCACACCGCTATGAATTGGCTGCCTTGGCTTCATGTAGGCTCACCATAATTTATCTAGGAAGAAAAGCATTCATTTTCTTTTACCAGTATATCTTGTCCTTAATTCTTTTCTTATGTCTCATGCTCTTTTCCAGCTATTTTTAACCCCTAAATCTGTATACTATAGACTACCTTCTATGACATCTCCTATAATATTTAACTATAGGCTTTCTTCTGTTCTTTACTAGAGCCTTTCATACTTCCTGTACCTGAAAATATGTCTTTTTGGCAAATAAAATATAACAATCAAAAAAGATATATCCACAATTAATAATTATTTTTCAGTTTGTTGGTTGACTAATCACATTTCTCCCCTACCCTAGATTCTTGCATGATACCCTACATGAATAGATCCTATAGACTCTGAGGAATAGAGTCTACACTTGCAGTAGATCCATCAGATGCTAACTTGGTCACAGAGAAACTAATCTGCTTACCTTCAAGATAGCTTGTACCTCAACTAAGAGTTCTGCTTGTTCACCTTTTTACCAAGTCATAGGCATCTTATCAATGATAATGCCTACTGTTATCATTATAATCTTGATAATCAAAATTATGCTCTTGATAATGCCACATACCTAGTCCACTGTGTTCACTCAGTAACTGTTCCTTCAGTGAAGCTCTAAAATCATGTTGGGCTTCAGAGACTAAGTGTTTGACAATGATGTGAGTAGATCGAGGGGATGAGGCATAGAGAGTGAAGAAACTGGATATATTAACTGAAGTCTTTGATGAAATTGAACCTGGCTAGGAAACCATTGCTAACAAAGGTCCGTCTAGCCAAGGCTATGGTTTTTCCAGTAGTAATGTATGGATGTGAGAGTTGGACTATAAAGAAAGCTGAGCACTGAATAATTGATGCTTTTGAACTGTGGTGTTGGAGAAGACTCTTGAGAGTCCCTTGGACTGCAAGGAGATCCAACCAATCCATTCTGAAGGAGCTCAGCCCTGGGATTTCTTTGGAAGGAATGATGCTAAAGCTGGAAGTCCATTACTTTGGCTACCTCATGTGAAAGTTGACTCATTGGAAAAGACTCTGATGCTGAGAGGGATTGGGGGCAGGAGGAGAAGGGGATGACATAGGATGAGATGGCTGGATGGCATCACTGACTCGATGGATGTGAGTCAGTGAACTCCGGGAGTTGGTGATAGACAGGGAGGCCTGGCGTGCTACAATTCATGGGGTCACAAAGAGTCGGACACGACTGAGCAACTGAACTGAACTGATGGGACTGCATAACATAATTTTAGTTTTTTCAATAATGAGTTTTAATTGGTGAAAAATTGCTTTACAGTGTTGTGCTGGTTTCTGCCATACAACAGTGTGAAATAGTAATATCAGTTCAGTTCAGTTCAGTCTCCCCTCCTGTTGAGCCTCCCTCTTCCCCCATAGCACCACTCTAGGTCATCGAAGAACACCTGGCTGCACTCCCTGTGTTACATAGTAACCTCCCACTATCTATTTTACACATGATCGTGTATATATGTCAATGCTGCTTTCTCACATCTTCCAACCTCAACTTCCCCTGCTTTGTCCACAAGTCCGTTAGAGAATGGTTCATCAGTGCCCTTCTTCTAGACTCCATATGTGTTAATAGATAGTTGTTTTTCTCTTTCTGACTTCACTCCGTGTAAGAGGCTCTAGGTTCATCCACCTCACTGCAACTGACTCAAATTTGTTCCTTATTATGGCTGAGTAATATTCCATTATCTACCACATTTTCATTATCCATTCATATGTCCATGGGCATCTAGGTTGCTTTCATAACCTGGCTATTGTAGCTATTGCTGCAATGAACATTGGCATACATATGTCTTTTTGAATTGTGATTTTCTCAGGATATATGCCCAGTAGTAAGATTGCTGGGGTCATATGATAGATTTGTTGCTAGTTTATTAAGGAATCTCCTTACTGTTATCCATAATGGCTGCATCAATTTACCTTTCCACCAACTGTGCTGAAGAGTTCCCTTTTCTCCACATCCTCTCCAGCATTTATCGCTTGTGAATTTTTTGATGATGGCCACTCAGATTGGTGTGAAGTGATACCTCATTGTAGTTTTCTTTTGCATTTCTCTAGTAATGAGCAATGTTGAGGATCTTTTCATATATTTATTTGCCATCTGTATGTCCTCTTCAGAGAAATGTCTGTTTATGTCTTCTGCCCATTTTTTGTTAGGATTGTTTGTTTTTATGATATTGAGCTGTATGTGCTTCTTATATATTTTGGAAACTAACCAGTTGTTAGTTACTTCATTTGTAATTATTGTTTCCCATTCTGATGGTTGTCTTTTCATCTCATTTATAGATTCCTTTGCTGTGCAAAAACTTTTAAGTTTCACTACACCCCATTTTTAAATTTTTGTTTTTATCTCCATTAATCCAGGAGGTGAGTCAGAAGGAATCTTGCTGTCATTTATGTCAAAGAGTATACTGTATATGTTTTCCACAGAGAGCATTATAGCATCTGGCCTTACATTTCAGTCTTTAATCCATTTTGAGTTTGTTTTCATGTATGGTGTTAGGTAGTGTTCTAATTTCATTCTTTCACATGTAACTCTCCAGTATTCCCACTGAAACTTGTTGAAGAGACTGGCTTTTCTCCATTGTATATTCTTGCCTCCTTTGTCAAAAATAAGGTGCCCATAGGTGCATGGGTTTACCCCTGGGCTGCTCTATCTTGTTCCATTCATCTCTATTGCTGTTTTTGGGTCAATACCATTCTGTTTTGATGACTGTAACTTTGTAGTATAGTCCAAAGTCAGGGAAATTGATTCTTCCAGCTCTGATTTTCTTTCTCAAGATTGCTTTGGCTATTTGGGATCTTTTGTGTTTCCATACAAATTATAGATTTTTTTTGTAGTTCTGTGAAAAATACTATTGTTTATTTGATAGTAATTGCATTGAATCTGTAGATTCATTTGATTAGTATCGTCATTTTCACAATGTTGATTTTTCCAGTTCAAGAATATGGTATATCTCTCTATCTGTTTGAGTCATCATTGATTTCTTTTGTTAGTGTCTTATAGTTTTCTGCATACAGGTCCTTTGTCTCTTAAGGGAGGTTTAGTCATATGTATTTTATTTGTTTTGTTACAGTAGTGAATGGGACTGTTTCCTTAATTTCTGTTTCTGAGTTTTCATTGTTAGTGTATAAGAATGCAAGGGATTTTTGTGTATTAATTTTATATCCTGCAACTTTACTAAACTCATTGAAAAACTCTAGGGATTTTTGATCACAGTTATAGAGTTTTCTATCTATAGTATCATGTCATCTGCAAACAGTAGAGTTTTACTTCTTTTCTAATCTGGATTCCTTTTATTTATAGTTCTTCTCTGATTGCTGTGTCTAGGACTTCTAAAACTATGTTTAGTAATAGTGGCCAGAGTGGGAACCATTGTCTTGTTCCTGACCTTAGAGGAAATGCTTTCAATTTTTCACCACTGAGAATAATATTTGCTGTGGGTTGGTTATATATGGCTTTTATTGTGTTGAGGTAGGCTCCTTCTATGACATTTTTCTGGAGATTTTTTTTTTATCATCAATGTGTGTTGAATTTTGTTGATTGCTTCCTGTGCATTTATTGAGAGAAGCATAGTTTTTTCTTTCAATTTTTTAATATGGCATATCACATTGATTGATTTGCATATATTGAAGAATCTTTTCATCCCTGAGATAAATCCCACTTCTTTTAATATATTGTTGGATTCTGTTTGCTAGAACTTTTTGAGGATTTTTACATCTATGTTCATCAATGATACTGGCTTGTAATTTTCTTTTTTTCTAATATATTTGTCTACTTTTGGTATCAGGGTGATAGTGGCCTCGCAGAATGAATTTGGGGGATTTCCTCCCTCTGAAATTTTTTGGAAGAGTATAAGCAGGATAGATGTTAGCTTTTCTCTAAACATTTGATAGAATTTGCATGTGAGGCCATCTGGCTTTTGTTTGCTGGAAAATTTTTTTACCACAGTTTCAATTTCAGTGCTTATGATTGGTCTGTTCATATTTTCTAATTTTTCCTAGTTCAGTCTTGGAAGGTTATACTTTTCTAAGAAAATGTACATTTTATCCAAGTTGTCCATTTTATTGCATGTAGTTGCTCATTGCATGTAGTCTGTTATAACCCTTTGTATTTCTGCCTTGTCTGTTGTAACTTCTCCTTTTAAATTTTAAATTTTAATGATTAGAGTCATCTCCTTTTTTCCTGATGTGTCTAGTTAATGGCTTCTCATTTTTTTTTATCTTCTCAAAGAACCAGTTTTTAGTTTTATTGATCTTTTCTGTTGATTCCTTAATTTCTCTTTCATTTATTCCTGCTCTGATCTTTATTATTTATTTCTTTCTACTAAGTTTGAGATTTTTTTTTCTTTTTCCCATTACTTTAGGTATAAGTTTAGGTTGTTAATTTGAAGTTTTTCTCGTGTTCTGATCTGGCTTGTAGTGCTCTAAACTTACCTCTTAACACTGCTTTTACTAGTTGTCATGTTTCCATTGTCATTTGTTTCTAGGTATTTTTAAAAATTTCCTCTTTGATTTCTTCAGTGACCTCTTGGCTATTTAAAATCATATTGTTTAGCCTCTATGTATTTGTGTTTTTTATGGTTATTTGTTGAGTCCAGCTGAACAGCACAGGTTCCTGAAAGCGCAGCACAGCAAAAGAATGAGAAACATTCAAGAAAGTTACAGCAGGGATAAGGGGACCAAAACCACCACGAGGTGAAGGTGCACAAACTGATCTCAAGTCTGCTTTATTATACTTTTTGAGACTTGCTTATACATGTTTGGGCTTCCCTGGTGGCTCAGACGGTAAAGTGTCTGCCTGCAATGCAGGAGACCTGGGTTCAATTCCTGGGTCGAAAAGATCCCCTGGAGAAGGAAATGGCAATCCTCTCTAGTACTCTTGCCTGGAAAATCCCATGGATGGAGGAACCTGACAGGCTACAGTCCATGGGGTCACAAAGAGTCAGACATAAGCATAGCAGGCCAGGTGGCATTCAATGATAATCCTGTGCTGTTAACGTTTAACACTTTTGTATCCCTGTTTTTCTGCCTCATGGACAAAGACCCAGTTAATCTTTATTTACCTCCCAGGTGCCAAGATAGGAACAGTCTGTTGATGACTTTTCATCCCCAGGCATTGGAAAAGGCAATGGCACCCCACTCCAGTACTCTTGCCTGGAAAATCCCATGGATGGAGGAGCCTGATAGGCTGCAGTCAATGGGGTCACTAAGAGTTGGACACCACTGAGTGACTTCACTTTCACTTCCATGCATTGGAAAAGGAAATGGCAACCCACTCCAGTATTCTTGCCTGGAGAATCCCAGGGACAGGGGAGCCTGGTGGGCTGCTGTCTATGGGGTTGCACAGAGTTGGACATGACTGAAGCGACTTAGCAGCAGCAGCAGCAGCATCCCCAGGCATACATCCTGCTTTCAAGATGTTTTTTGTTCCTTTTTGGATTTCTTTGGGAGTCACATACTGGAGTCCTGGCCTCTCAGCAAGATTGTTTAATTCTTTTGCCAGGCCTTTTAGTAGGCCTTTCTCCTACAGTTATTTTTCTGTAATTAATATGTTATAGCATTATGTCAAAAAATTCTTGATACAAATTTGAATTTTGTTAAATTTACCAAGGCTTGATTTGCAACCCACAATGTGATCTATCCTGGTGAATGTTACAGGTACACTTGAGAAAAAATTGTATTCTGCTGTTTTTGGTTTGAATGTCCTGTAGTCATCAATTAGGTCTATCTCGTCCAATGTGTCTTTTAAGTCTTGTATTTCCTTGTTAATTTTCTGTCTGGATGATCTGTCCATTTAGGGTGTTAATATTTCCACTGTCATTGTGACCCTTATGATTTGAATGTTGGTGTGCTTAATGTTGTCCTAGAGGTCTCTGAAACTCTCCTCAATTGTTTTAGTTATTTTTTCTTTATTCTGCTCTGCTTCAGTTATTTCCATCATTGTATCTTGCATCTCACTTATCTGTTCTTCTGCCTCAGTTATTCCACTATTCCTTCCTCCTTGCATATTTTTTTTTATTTCAGTTATGTTGTTGATTGTCGTTTATTTCTTCTAGGTCCTTGTTAAATATTTCTTGTGTCTTCTCAATCCATGGCCCCATTTGATTTATCTGTGCCTCCATTTCATTTCCACAGTTTACTGTCATTACACTGAATACTTTTTCAGGTAGACTGCCTATTTCTTCTTCATTTGTTTGGTCTGGTGGGTTTTTACCATTCTCCTTCCTCAGTTGCATGTCTTATGTCTTTTCATTTTGTTTCATTTACTATGTTTGATGTCTCCTTTACACAAGCTGCCACATCATAGTTCATCTTATTTATGGTTTCTGCCTCCAGTGCTGTGGTTTTTGCAGTGCCTTGTGAAGTTTTCCTGGTGAGGGGGACTGGTGCCTATGTTTTGATGGGTACAGCTGGATCTTGTCTTTCTGAATGTCAGTGTCATGCCCAGTGATGCATTATTGGGTGTCTGTGAGCTTGGTATGACTTTGGGTAGCCTGTCTGCTAATGGGTAAGGTTGTGTTCCTACTTTGTTAGTTGTTCAATATGAGTCATCTGCCTACTCAGTGAAAGTGAAAGTCGCTCAGTCATGTCTGACTTTTTGTGACGACATGGACTATAGAATCCATGGAATTCTCCAGGCCTAAATAGTGGAGTGGGTAGCCTTTCCCTTCTCCAGGGGATATTTCCAACCCAGGGATCAAATGCAGGTCTCCCGCATTGCAGGCAGATTCTTTATCAGCTGAGCCACAGGGAAGCCCAAGAATACTTGAGTGGGTAGCCCATCCCTTCTCTAGCAATTCTTCCCAACCCAGAAATCGAACTGGGGTCTCTTGCATTGCAGGTGGATTTTTTACCAACTGAGCTATCAGGGAAGACCTGCCTACTCAGAAAGTCCCCTTGTATTTCTAGGAAGGTCTGTGGACACTGTGGGGTCAGCTCCTACTCAGATCTGGCCTTATTCCAGGTTGTTCTTTCTTAAGGTCCACAGTTGCCTCCAAAGTCCACAGTCTCAAGGTAATTGTGGGAATTTGATCTGCTGCACCTGCTGCTGCAGGAATGAATTCCCTTCCTCCTCTTTGGTAACACAGCCCCTGGTACTCTGCTTTTGTTTTGGTCCCACTTTTGCTTGTAGGCCACGCCTCCCACCCCCACCCCCGAATCTGTTCCTTGCCCATACAAGAGGCGGCAAAAGCCGTGGCTTATCAGGGCTCACTTTCTCAGTCAGGCTGGGGAGAAGTGGTATGACAGTTTAGGGAGTGCCTGCAGCAATATAGACCTGCCAGAAATTGCTACAGTCTGAGGTGGGTTGTGCACTCTCTCAGAGGCACTGGTTCTAGTCATAGGTCCCTTGGATGAGCCAAGCTACATAGTCTCCCAAGGTGTTGTGGGTGGTGAAATGTGCCTGCTCACAGCTTGGCAGCGAGTACAACAACAATCATGCCCACCTCTGGAGTCACAGCCCTGTCTTTTCCTCTACCTCTGGCACTCATGCCAGCTTTGGCAGCAGCAGGTCCATAATGATATCCACCTCTGGGGTCATAGACCACAGCCAGCTCATCCCACCTATGGCACTTTTGAAGGTGGGTACCTGCCATCTGTGAGTGCATGGAGTTAGAGGGTCCCTGCAACAATGATCTTGTCTCTCTGGTGGGCCTGGCATTTTCCCTAGACTCCCTTGGCTGTGTTGTACTAACCCCCTCAGAGTATCTTCACAGAAGTCAACTCTGGTCCTCTCCCTGGGGTTTGACCCCTGGTTCCTGAGCCTCCACAGCAGATTGCATTTACCACAGTGGGTGTGCAAACCACTTCTTGGCTGGGAGGTGATGGTCAACAGTGATCACTGTGGTGAATTCTCCATTTTGCCTTCCTAGTATCTACTGTGTCATTCCCCAAAGCTCCCCTCTTCCCCACCTGTAGGGGGTTTCTAAGTATGGAGAAGCTTTTCCTCCTTCACAGCTCCCTCTTTGAGATGCAGGATCTGTCTGGTTTCTTCTCTCTCTCTCTCTCTCTTTTTTTTTTTTCCTCAGTGCTATTTCCCTACTGCTTTATGTGGAGATTAGCTTGTCTTTTTGGAAGCCTGAAGTCTTCTGCCAGCATTCTGCCAGTGATCTGTAGGAGCTTTTTCACATGCAGCTGTATTTTTGATGCATTTGTGGGGAGATAATCTTCATGTCTTACTCCTCCGCCATCTTCAACCCCTCCTCTTGACATTATTTCTTGATGCATGTCTCTCCCAGGATATATATATATATATATTTTATCAGAAGCAGGAACCATTCCGTATATGGCTTGGAGTGCTGTGCTCAGTTGCTCAGTCATGTCTGACTCTTTGGGGCCCCATGGCCTATAGTCTGCCAGGCTCCTCTGCCTATGGAATTTTCCAGGCAAGAATACTGGAGTGGGGTATCATTTCCTATTCCAGGAGCTCTCCCCAACCCAGGGATCAAACCTGTGTCTCTTGCGACTCCTGCATAGGCAGGCAGATTCTTTACCACTAGCACCACCTGGGAAGCTTGTACTTAATAGGAAGCTTGTACTTAATACTGTTACGCAAGTTCCTACCCTGTATCCTTTCACAAAGCTGCTATGAATCACTACAGATAGCATCAAGTTATTTGAACTGACATGTAATTAATATTTGGGAATAACAGAATTAGCAAGTCATTAGGTTGTTCTTATTTTTTTTTTTTTTTCTGTATGGGGCCTAGAATTTTCAAAGATGCCTAAATTCCAATTAGATGCAATTCTTCATTTAAACTATATAGAGGATAATGGGCAAAGGGAAATTGCAGCTGTTTTCTCTGTTTGAGGGCATCTTTTATTTGTTCTTCCTATTTGCTGGCCAGATGATCACGTCCAGTTTTCCTGTTGGCTCTTCTTACCTGGGTAGTTAGTTCAGTTGTAATATTTCTCCTTATTCCAGTCATGTTTTTTATTCATTCAATTTTTAGACATGTTGTGGTCTCCTTCTACTGGAGAAACTGTGGTCTCAGATAAAAGGGAAAGAAACCAATGCAATATAAATCAGACTGTTTGGTCATTTGGTCATTCATGCTTCCACATTTGTCCACCATGTGAATTCTTGTTCATCATCAGATTTCTCTTGATATTGTATCCTTTGAAGCCAAATCTCATCTTACCAAAAGAGTTAATCACTTCCTTTTCACTACCAGTTCTACACTTTGCACTGTTTCTATTATTGTCTATTTCTTGCTGTGACATAATTACATCTGGATTTATCTGACCTGTGCGAGTGCACAGGAAGAGGGACTATGTCTTAATCTTGAGGAAGAAAGACTAGTCTTGAGGAAGAGAGACTATTTCTTAATCTTGGTTGAGAATCATGTGTACGTATGTCTCCAAAATTTCTAGACTTTTAATTTAGTGGAATATGACTACAGGTCTTTAATCAACTCCATTTCCCTCTGAAATTCCTGGAAATGTCTAAAATTTGGGACACTTCTACCACCAAATTACCTGAATAATATTTAGATATAATATATCAGCAGTAGAGATGACAAAGCTTCTTAGCAGGTCCTCTTGTTTCAATATCAACTTCAGTTCTTCTAAGGACCCTTTAGAATAGTCTGCTTTCCATTGCATAGTCCCAGTTAGGTGCTTGTATCTGTGTTTAGTTTTTGTACATAAAATGCTTGCGACACCTAAAATTCCAAAAAGTCCAGAGAGGATCCTGCTCTTTCTCTTCTCCCAATGAGCCTCTCCTTTTCCTCTTCCCCCTCTCCCTTCTTTCTTTTTTTATTCTCCATACCTAGCTTCTCTTTCTTTTGTCCTTTTCATATGTGATTCCTTCTGTCTTAGGATGCCTTTATTCCCAAAGCACTCAGTTACCCCCAAACCTTTTATTTCCCTAGACATATTCAGGATAGGACCCTCTCAGTGGATATTGGTTGTTGCACACATGTAGGCTCCCCAGTGGAGAAACCTCTACTTTAGGAAAAGAAACCACAGCCCCAAATTCATCCTAAGATTTTATCAAGCTGTAATTGTTTGCATACCTCTAATCTGTTTTTTACTCTTGAGCCTAAGGTGCAACAACTACCCTATATCTGTGTGCATTTGCCAGTGTTCTGGGAGATCAGCCTGCTCTTAAGCCCACCTGCTCAGCTAAATAACTGCCTTCTACAGAGACTAATTACCTGCTAATGTCTCTAGTCATCCAGCCACTGGTCAAGGCACTAGACATGGGATTTGTGTACCCCATGGACTGAAATTCAGATTTGACATGTGAGTGGAAAATAATCCTAAGATAAGGATGACATATATATATGCCCAATAAAATTCCAATTTCAGATCAACAGATTAGGGACATACTTATATTAAAAAAAATTTACCATTGTTTATATGAAATTCAAATTGAACTAGGCAACCTGTATTTTATTTGCCAATCTCAGGGCTTTGTCTGCAAGATCTTGTCAGTCATATTAAGAATTTTATTCTAGAATCGAATGACTCATAAGTAAGTAACTAAGTGTTAGTCGCTCAGTCGTGCCAGACTCTTTACGACCCCATGGACTGCAGCCCACCAGGCTCCTCTGTCTGTGATACTTTCCAGGCAAGGATACTGGAGTGGGTTGCCATTTCCTTTTCCAGGGGATCTTCCCAACCCAGGAATCAAACTTGGGTCTCCTGAGCTACAATGACCCATATGTATGTATAATAATTTTCCATTGAAACATAAAATGTCTCTGTAGAGTCCTCCCCTTTTTAGATTCTTATTTAGAAAATTTTAAGGTTATTAAATTTTGATTGATTACATAAGCACAGCAAGAATTGTGATTGACTGTATAGACCTTTTTAAGTTTGCTTTGCTGGAACTTTCTGTAAAGAATCTCAGATTATGTGGGTATCATTTTCCTAGTGCCATTTATTGAAGACTGCCTTTCCCCATTGAATTGTCTTGATACCCTTGTCAAAAATCATTTCACCACATGTGGGAGGATTTATTTTTGGGTTCTCTATTCTTTTCCTTTAGTTGTCTTTATTCAGTACACTGTTTTTTTCCCATAGTTATTTTTTCACTTGTGATGAGAGCTTCTAAGATCTACTCTCTTAGTACCACACTTTGATTATGGTAGCATTGTGAAAGACAAGTGCACCAGACAATTAAGAAAATAGTTTTATTCAGTCTTTTGCAATAGCCAGAACCTTTATTAATAATGAGCATCTCAAATACCTATCATAGAAAAGGAAAGAAATTTGGGGTTTGTAGAAGTACTATTTTATGTATTATGCAGTATTACTCAACCATAAAGAAAGATTGCATTTGAGTCAGTTCTAGTGAGTTAGCTGAACCTAGCACCTATTTTCAGAGAAGGCAGTGGCAACCCACTCCAGTACTCTTGCCTGGAAAATCCCATGGATGGAGGAGCCTGGTGGGCTGCAGTCCATGGGGTCACTAAGAGTCGGACATGACTGAGCGACTTCACTTTCACTTTTCACTTTCCTGCATTGGAGAAGGAAATGGCAACCCACTCCAGTATTCTTGCCTGGAGAATCCCAGGGACGGGGGAGCCTGGCAGGCTGCAGTCCATATGGTTGCACACAATCGGACACGGCTGAAGTGATTAAGCAGCAGTAGTACCTGTTTTACAGCATGAAGTAAATCAGAAAAATAAATATAGTGCATTAACCATATATATGGAATCTAGAAAAATGATATGGATGAACCTATTTACAGGGAAGGAATGGAGATGCAGATATAGAGAACAGACTTGTGGACACAGTGGAAGAAGGAAAGGGTGGGATGAGTGATTAAAGTAGCATCACATGTATACACTACCAAGTGTAAAACTGAGAGCTGTCTGAGATATATGTCTGGAGTTGCTGCTGTGTATGCCACTTGGGATGCTTTAATTTCAACACCTAGAAATCTTCTCAACTAGTTGTCCTACTGCTAAATCACAATAGATGGTTCAGCTGGTCCTTAATGAACAAAAAGGTGACCATATGGGAAATGGACTTACATTGTTCAAAGGAGAAATAATGCCTATTGTATTGTATAATAGATAAGCAAGGGAGTCAGCATGAATTTTATGTAGGTCATGTGGAAGGACAGAGATGTGTCATATTCAAGGGCAAGGTGGTCCTTTGAAGTTAGTTGTTCTGGATACAAAAATAATGAGGGTGATTTCTTAATCATCCCTGTTTCCTTGGAACATAGGGTTCAGGTAAAGTTCAACATTGTCACTATACTTAAGTTGACCTTTTTTCTTTGTCAGAATTTGGATTAAAATATTAATACTATCCTGGATTTTGAACAGATAATGACTCACTTTTTAAAGATATTTATTTAGGTGTTTGAATAGGAAAAAATCCTGCTTTGGCTTAAATAGTTACATTCCTTTTTTAATCATGCTATAATTTATTTTTTCCAACTAAATACATTAAACATACAACCAATTATGTACTTAAGTAACTCTGCTTGCCTTGGAAGATAATATTTTGTGTGTGATTCAGAAGACAGTTTGATTTTTTTAATGTGCTTAGATGACATAATTATTAGGTTTACAGTATAAAGTTTGTTCCAAAACCTGTATCTCCATTTTGATTGTTGAGATAATCTCACAAATAATGATGTGTGAAAGTAAAAGTCACGCAGTTGTGTCCGACTCTTTGTGACCCCGTGGACTATACAGTCCATAGAATTTTCTAGGCCAGAATGCTGGAGTAGGTACCCTCTCCCTTCTCCAGGGAATCTTCCCAACCCAGGGATCAAACCCAGGTCTCCCACATTGCAGGCAGATTCTTTACCAGCTGAGCCACAAAGAAAGCCCAGGAATACTGGGATGGGTAGCCTATCCCTTCCTCAGTGGATCTTCCTGACTCAGGAATCAAACCGAGGTCTCTTGCATTGCAGGTGGATTCTTTACCAACTGAGCTATCACCCTGTCATTTAAATTATTCTTGGGTTTTTCCTTATGTGATATGAAGATTACTTTTGGACTTATTCTAAAAATAGAACTTTAATATTTGGGATGAGAAAAAATCAAAATCAGTCTTGTTTGGGATGATTCATCTAAAATCCAAAGAGCTATAAAACATCCATAATTATGTGAAAAAATTAGAAATTTTGAATTTTTTTATAGTTTCTTGGGTTTTAGATGAATCATTCCTAAAAAGTCTGGTTTTGACTTTTTCTCCTCTCAAATATTAAAGTTCTATTTTTAGAGTTAGTCCAAAAGTAATCTTCATAACACATAAGGAAAAGTCCAAGAATAATTTAAATGACAGGGCTATAACAAAAGAATATGACTGCATAGTTAGGAAGTGTGCCTTTAATAGGAAGAAAAGAGCCACTTCTGATAGTAAAAAAAGTCCAAGAACAATTTAAATGACAGGGCTACAACAAAAGAATATAGCTGCATAGTTAGAAAATGTGTCTTTAATAGGAAAAAAAAAAGCCACTTCTGATAGTAAGAACATTTTTTCATTGTTTCAAGGATAGGCTTTTGGCTTTTATTTACCCTTTTTATTTTATTTTATTTGCTTGACTATCTGTTTTATTGGGGTGAGGTGCACCACAAAGATGATGTAAACAAGAAAAAAAGGACAAAGTCCAAGAAACAAAAATAAAAACAGAAACCTACCCAATAAATGTCACATGGCAAAGATGCTTGCTCCTTAGAAGAAAAGCTATGACAAACCTAGACAGAGTACTAAAAAGCAGAGACATCATTTTTCAGACAAAGGTCCGTATAGGCAAAGCTATGGTTTTTAAAATTGAGGTATAATTATTCTCAGATGGTTAAGCGTCTGTCTACAATGTGGGAAACCTAGGTTCAATCCCTGGGTCAGGAAGATCCCCTGGAGAAGGAAATGGGAATCCACTCCATTACTATTGCCTGGAAAATCCCATGGACTGAGGAGCCTGGTATCCATGGGGTCGCAAAGAGTCGGACATGACAGTGACTTCACTTTATGCAATACAGTAGGACTTTGTTGGATATTCATTTTGCTTTACAATATTATGTTGGTTTCTGCCATATAACAACACAAATCAGCCCTAATTAACCATATTTCACCTCCCCTTTGAGCCTCCATCCCCTGCCCCTATCCCACTCCTCTAGGTTATCACAGTGCACCAGGCTAGACTCCCTGTGTTATATAGCAGCTTTTCACCAGGTGTCTATTATACACATGGTGGTGTATATATGTTGATGCTACATTCTCTATTTTTCCCACTCTTTCCTTCCCTCACTGTGTCTATAAATCCATTCTTTATATTGTTTTCCTAGACTCCATACATATGCATTAATATACTATATTTGTTTTTCTCTTTCTAACTTACTTCACCTGTTAAACAGGTGCTAGGTTCATCCAACTCACTAGAACTGACTCGATGTGTTCTTTTTTATGGTTGAGTAATATTTTATTGTGTATATGCACTTCATCTTTATTCATCTGTCAATGGACATCTAGGTTGTTTCCATGTCCTAGATTTTGTAAATAGTGCTGCTATGAACATTGGGGTGTATGTCTTTTTCAGTTATGGTTTTCTCAGGGTATGCCCAGCAGTGGAATTGCTGAGTCATGTGGTAGTTTTATTCCTAGGTTTTTGAGAAATCTCCTTACTGTGGTCCATAGAGGCTACACCAATTTATGTTCCTACCAACAGTACAATAGGGTACCCTTTTTTCGACATCCTCTCCAGCATTTATTGTTTGTATATTTTTTGATGATGGCCATTCTGACTGGTGTGAGGTGATACCTCATTGTAGTTTTGATTTCCATTCTCTAATAATTAGTGATGTTGAAGGCAATGGCAACCCACTCCAGTACTCTTGCCTGGAAAAATCCCATGGATGGAGGAGCCTGGTAGGCTGCAGTCCATGGGGTTGCTATGAGTCAGACACGACTGAGCGATTTCACTTTAATTTTTCACTTTCCGGCATTGGAGAAGGAAATGGAAACCCACTCCAGTGTTCTTGCCTGGAGAATCCCAGGGACTGGGAAGCCTGGTGGGCTACCGTCTATGGGGTCGCACAGAGATGGACACGACTGAAGCGACTCAGCAGCAGCAGCAGAACATCTTTTAATGTGTTTATTGCGCATCTGAATGTCTCCTTTGGAAAAGTCTCTTTAGGTCTTCTGCACATTTTTTTATTGGGCTGTTTGTTTTTCTGATATTGAGCTCTATGAGCTATTTATTCACTTTGGAGATTAATCCTTTTTTAAGTTGTTTCATTTGCAATTATTTTCTCCCATTCTGAGGGTTGTCTTTTAATCTTATTTATGGTTTCCTTTGCTATGCAAAAGCTTTTAAATTTGATTATGTCTGATTTGTTTAGTTTTATTTTTATTTCCATTACTCTAGGAGGTGGGTCAAAGAGGATCTTGCTTGCATTTATGTCAAAGAGTCTACTACCTATGTTTTCCTTTAAGAGGTTTATACTTTCTGGCCTTATTTAAGTCTTTTGTCCATTTTGAGTTTGTTTTTGTGTGTGGTGTTAGGAAGTGTTCTACTTTGGTCCTTTTACGTGTACCTGTCCAGTTTTCCCAGTGTCACTTATTGAAGAGGCTTTTCTCCATTGTGTATTCTTACCTCTTTTATCAAAGGTAAGGTGCCAATAGGTGTATGGGTTTGTCTCTGGGTGTTTTATCTTGTCCCATTGGTCTATATTTCTGTTTTTGTGCCAGTACCATACTGTCTTGAGGGATTTGGCTTTGTACTTTAGTCTGAAATCAGGAAGGTTGATTACTCCAGCTCTGTTTTTCTTTGTCAAGATTCCTTTGGCTATTTAGGATCTCTTGTTTTCCCATATAGATTGTCAAATGTTTAGTTCTAGTTCTGTGAAAAATACCATTGGTAGTTAGGGATTGCATTGAATCTGTTTGTTGCTTTGGGTAGTATAGTAATTTTCACAATACTGATTCTACAATCGAAGAACATGGTATATCTTTCCATCTGTTTGTGTCATCTTAGATTTCTTACATCATTGTCTTATAGTTTTCTGCATACAGGTCCTTTGTCTCTTTCAGTTCAGATCAGTCAACCAGTCGTGTCTGACTCTTTGTGACCCCATGGATTGCAACACGCCAGGCCTCCCTGTCCATCACCAACTCCTGGAGTTCACCCAAACTCATGTTCATCGAGTCGGTGATGCCATCCAGCCATCTCATCCTCTGTCGTCCCCTTCTCCTCCTGCCCCCAATCCCTCCCAGCATCATGGTCTTTTACAATGAGTCAACACTTCGCATGAGGTGGCAAAAGTATTAGAGTTTCAGCTTTAGCATCAGTCCTTCCAATGAACACCCAGGACTGATCTCCTTTAGAATGGACTGGTTGGACTCCTTGCAGTCCAAGGGACTCTGAAGAGTCTTCTCCAACACCACAGTTCAGAAGCATCAATTCTTTGGTGCCCAGCCTTCTTCACAGTCCAACTCTCACATCCATACATGACCACTGGAAAAACCATAGCCTTGACAAGATGGACCTTAGCTAGCAAAGTAATGTCTCTGCTTTTGAATATGCTATCTAGGTTGGTCATAACTTTCCTTCCAAGGAGTAAGTGTCTTTTAATTTCATGGCTGTAATCACCATCTGCAGTGATTTTGGAGCCCAAAAAGATAAATTCTGACACTGTTTCCACTATTTTCCCATCTATTTGCCATAACCTTAATTTTCTGAATATTGAGCTTTAGGCCAACATTTTCACTCTCCTCTTTCATGTTCATCAAGAGGCTCTTTAGTTCTCTTCACTTTCTGTCATAAGGGTAGTGTCATCTGTGTATCTGAGGTTATTGATATTTCTCCCAGCAATCTTGATTCCAACTTGTGCTTCCTCCAGCCCAGGTTTTCTCATGATGTACACTGCATATAAGTTAAATAAGCAGGGTGATAATATACAGCTTTGATGTACTCTTTTTCCTATTTGGAACCAGTCTGTTGTTCCATGTCCAGTTCTAACTGTTGCTTCCTGACCTGCATATAGGTTTCTCCAGAGGCAGGTCAGGTGGTCTGGTATTCCCATCTGTTTCAGAATTTTCCACAGTTTATTGTGATCCACACAGTCAAAGGCTTTGGCATAGTCAATAAAGCAGAAATAGATGTTTTTCTGGAACTCTCTTGCTTTTTTGATGATCCAGCAGATGTTGGCTATTTGATCTCTGGTTCCTCTGCCTTTTCTATAACCAGCTTGAACATCAGGGAGTTCACGGTTCACGTATTGCTGAAGCCTGGCTTGGAGAATTTTGAGTATTATTTTACTAGTGAATGAGATGAGTGCAATTGTGTGGTAGTTTGAGCATTCTTTGGCATTGCCTTTCTTTGGGATTGGAATGAAAACTGACCTTTTCCAGTCCTGTGGCCACTGCTGAGTTTTCCAAATTTGCTGGCATATTGAGTGTAGCACTCACAGAATCATCTTTCAGGATTTGAAATAGCTTAACTGGAATTCCATCACCTCCACTAGCTTTATTCATAGTGATGCTTTCTAAGGCCCATTTTGACTTCACATTCCAGGATATCTGGCTCTAGGTGAGTGATCACACCATCATGATTATCTTGGTCATGCAGATCTTTTTTGTACAATTCTTCTGTGTATTCTTGCGACCTCTTCTTAATATCTTCTGCTTCTGTTAGGTCCATACCATTTCTGCCTTTATTGAGCCCATTTTTGTATGAAATGTTCCCTTGGTATCTCTAATTTTCTTGAAGAGATCTCTAATCTTTCCCATTCTGTTTTCCTCTGTTTCTTTGCATTGATCGCTGAGGAATGCTTTTTTTTTTTTTTTATCTCTCCTTGCTATTCTTTGGAACTCTGCATTCAGATGCTTATATCTTTCCTTTTCTCTTTTGCTTTTCACTTCTCTTCTTTCCACAGCTATTTGTAAGGCCTCCTCAGACAGCCATTTTGCTTTTTTGGATTTCATTGTCTTGGGGATGGTCTTGATCCCTATCTCTTGTACAGTGTCACGAACTTCCATCTATAGTTCATCAGGCACTCTATCAGATCTAGTCCCTTAAATCTATTTCTCACTTCCACTATATAATCATAAGATATTTTATTTAGATCATACCTGAATGGTCTAGTGGTTTTCCCTACTTTCTTCAATTTAAGTCTGAATTTGGCTTAATTAGGATGAATTAGGATGGACTGGTTGTATCCCCTTGCAGTCCAAGGCACTCTCAAGAGTCTTTTCCAACACCACAGTTCAAAAGCATGAATTCATAGGTGCTTAGCCTTCTTTATGGTCCACTTCTCACATCTCTACGTGATTACTGGAAAAACCATAGGTTTGATTTTATGGACCTTTGTCAACCAAGTAATGTCTCTGCTTTTTCATATGCTGTCTAGGTTGATCATAGCTTTTCTTCGAAGGAGGAAGCGTCTTTTAATTTCATGGTTGCAGTCACCATCAGCAGTGATTTTGGAGCCCCAAAATATGAAGTCTGACACTGCATCCACTGTTTCCCTATCTATTTCCCATGAAGTGATGGGACCAGATGCCATGATGTTCGTATTCTGACTGTTGAGCTTTAAGCCAAGTTTTTTACTCTCCTCTTTCACTTTCATCAAGAGGCTTTTTAGTTCCTCTTCACTTTCTGCCATAAGGGTGGTGTCATCTGCATATCTGAGGTTAATGATATTTCTCCCGGCAATCTTGATTTCAGCTTGTGTTTCTTCCAGCCCAGCGTTTCTCATGATGTACTCTGCATATAAGTTAAATAAGCAGGGTGACAATATACAGCCTTGACATACTCCTTTTCCTATTTGGAACCAGTCTGTTGTTCCATGTCCAGTTCTAACTGTTGCTTCCTGACCCTTTTAGAGATGGTTGACCAGTTTTCCCGGCACCACTTGTTAAAGAGATTGTCTTTTCTCCATTGTATATTCTTGCCTCCTTTATCAAAGATAAGGTGTCCATAGGTGAGTGGGTATATCTCTGGGCTTTCTATTTTGTTCCAGTGATCTATATTTCTGTCTTTGTGACAGTACCATACTGTCTTGATGACTAGCTTTGTAGTATAGCCTGAAGTCAGGCAGATGAATTCCTCCTGTTCCATTCTTCTTTCTCAAGATTGTTTTTGCTATTCAAGGTTTTTTGTATTTCCATACAAATAGTGAAATTATTTGTTTTAGTTCTCTCAAAAAATACTGTTAGTAGCTTGATAGGGATTGCATTGAATCTATAGATTGCTTTGAGTAGTATACTCATTTTCATCATATTGATTCTTTGAATGCATGAATATCGTATATTTGTTCATCTATTTGTGTCCTCTTTGAATTCTTTCATCAGTGTTTTATTGTTTTCTATATATAGGTCTTTTGTTTCTTTAGGTAGATTTATTTTTAAGTATTTTATTCTTTTTGTAGCGATAGTGAATGGAATCGTTTCCTTAATTTCTCTTTCTGTTTTCTCATTGTTAGTGTATAGGAATGCAAGTGATTTCTGCGTGTTAATTTTATATCTTGCAAATTTAGTACATTCATTGATTAGCTCTAGTAATTTTCTGGTGGAGTCTTTAGGGTTTTCTATGTAGAGGATCATGTCATCTGCAAACAGTGCAAGTTTTACTTCATCTTTTTCAATCTGGATTCCTTTTATTTCCTTTTCTGCTCTGATTGCTGTGGCCAAAACTTCCAAAACTATGTTGAATGGTAGTGATGAGAGTGGGCACCATTGTCTTGTTCTTGACTGTAGGGGAAATGCTTTCTATTTTTCACCATTGAGGATAATGTTTTCTGTGAGTTTGTCATATATGGCTTTTATTATGTTGAGATATGTTCCTTCTATGCCTGTTTTCTGGACTGTTTTTATCATAAATGGATGTTGAATTTTGTCAAAGTTTTTGAAATAATCATATGGATTTTATCTTTCAATTTGTTAATGTGATGTATTACACTGATTAATTTATGGATATTGAAGAATCCTTGCTTCCCTAGGATAAAGCACACTTGGTCATGCATGATGTATGATCTTTTTACTATGTTGTTGGATTGTGTTTACCTGAATTTTGTTAAAGACTTTTACATCTATGTTCATCAGTGATATTGGCCTGTAGTTTTCTTTTTTTGTGCCATCTTTGTCTTATTTTGATATTAGGGTGACATTGGTCTAATAGAATGAGTTTGGAAGTTTACCTTCCTCTGCAATTTTCTGGAAGAGTTTGAGTTAGCTCTTCTCTGTATGTATGGTAGAATTCAGCTGTGAAACTGTCTGGTTCTGGGCTTTTGTTTGCTGGAAGATTTCTGATTACAGTTTCAATTTCCATGCTTGTGCTGGGTCTGTTAAGATTTTGTATTTCTTCCTGGTTCAGTTTTGGAGAGTTATAGTTTTCTAGGAATTTGTCCATTTCTTCAAAGTTGTCCATTTTATTGGCATATAGTTGCTGATAGTAGTCTCTTATGATGCTTTGTATTTCTGTGTTTTCTGTTGTAATTTCTCCATTTTCATTTTTAATTTTGTTGATTTGATTCTTCTCCCTTTGTTTCTTGATGAGTGTGGCTCATGTTTTGTTAGTTTTATTTATCGTCTCAAATAACCGGCTTTTAACTTTATTGGTTTTTGTTATGGTCTCTTTGGTTTTTTCGCATTTATTTCTGCCCTAATTTTTAAGATTTCTTTCCTTCTACTGACCCTGGGGTTCTTCATTTCTTCCTTTTCTGGTTACTTTTGGTGTAGAGTTAGGTTACTTATTTGACTATGTTTTGTTTCTTGAGGTAAGTCTGTATTGCTATGAACCTCCCCCTTAGCACTGATTTTACAGTGTCGCATAGGTTTGGGGTTGTTGTGTTTTCATTTTCATTCATTTCTATGCATATTTTGATTTATTTTTTAATTTATTCTGTGATATATTTTTTATTCAGAAAGGTGTTTTTCAGCCTCCATATGTTGGAATTTTTGATAGTTGTTCTCCTGTGATTACATCTAATCTTACTATGTTGTGGTCAGAAAACATGCTTGGAATGAATTCAATTTTTTTTTAATTTACCAAGGCTGGATTTATGGCCTGGGGTGTGATCTATCCTGGAGAAGTTTCCATGTGCACTTGAGAAAAAGGTGAAATTCATTGTTTTGTGGTAAAATGTCCTATAGATATCAATGTGTCTTCCTGGTCCATTGTATCATTTAAAGTTTGTGTTTCCTTGTTAATTTTCTGCTTGATCGGTCTATCCATACGTGTGAGTGGTGTTTTAAAGACTCCCACTATTATTGTGTTCCTGTTAATTTCCCCTTTCATTCTTGTTAGCATTTGCCTTGCATATTGTGGTGCTCCTATGTTGGGTGCATATATATTTCTAATTGTTATTTCTTCTTCTTGGATTGATCCTTTGATCATTATGTAGTGTTTTTTGTCTCTTTTCACAGCCTTATTTTAAAATCTATTTCATCTGATAAGAGTATTGCTACTCCTGCTTTCTTTTGGTCTCTATTTGACTGGAATATCTTTTTCCAGCCCTTCTCTTTCAGTCTGTATGTGTCCCTTGTTTTGAAGTGGGTCTCTTGTAGATAGCATATATAGGCGTCTTGTTTTTGTATCCACTCAGCCAGCCTTTGTCTTTGCTTGGGGCATTCAACCCGTTTACATTTAAGGTAAATATTTATACGTATGATCCTGTTTCCATTTACTTTGTTGTTTTCGGTTTGAGTTTATACACCCTTTCTGTGTTTCCTGTCTAAAAAAGATCCTTTAGCCTTTGTTGAAGAGCTGGTTTGATGGTGCTGAATTCTCTCAGCTTTTTGTTGTCTGTAAAGCTTTGATTTCTCCTTCATATGTGAATGAGATCCTTGCTGGGTACAGTAATCTGGGTTGTGTCTTTTTCATCACTTTAAGTGTGTCCTGCCATTCCCTTCTGGCCTGAAGAGTTTCTATTGAAAGATCAGCTGTTATCCTTATGGGAATCTTCTTGTGTCTTATTTTTTGTTTTTCCTTTGCTGCTTTTAATATTTGTTCTTTGTGTTTGATCTTTGTTAATTTGATTAATATGTGTCTTGGGGTGTTTCACCTTAGGTTTATCCTGTTTGGGACTCTGGTTTTCTTGGACTCGTGTGACTATTTCCGTCTCTATTTTAGGGAAGTTTTCAACTATTATCTCCTCAAGCATTTTCTCATGGCCTTTCTTTTTGTCTTCTTGTTCTGGGATTCCTGTGCTTCTAATGTTGTGGCATTACATTGTCCCAGAGGTCTCTGAGCTTGTCTTCATTTCTTTTAATTCTTGTTTCTTTTTCGCTCTCTGCTTCATTTATTTTTACCATTCTATCTTCTACCTCACTTATCCTATCTTCAGCCTCCATTATCTTACTGTTGGTTCCCTCCAGAGTGTTTATAATCTTATTTTTTGCATTGTTCATTATTGATTGACTCTTTTAAATTTCTTCTAGGTCCTTATTAAATATTTCTTGCATCTTCTCAATCCTTGTCTCCAGGCTATTTATCTGTAACTATATTTTGCTTTCAAGATTTTGGATCATTTTTACTATGATTATTCTGAATTCTTTTTCAGGTAGACTCCTGAGCTCCTCCTCTTTTGTTTGGTTTGGTGGGCATTTATCCTGTTCCTTTACCTGCTGAGTATTTCTCTGCCTTTTCATCTTGTTTAGTTTGCTGTGTTTGGGGTGGCCTTTCTGTATTTTGGCAATTTGTGGTTCCTCTTTATTGTGGAGGTTCCTTGCTGTGGGTGGGGTTGGATGCCTGGCTTATCTAGGTTTCCTGTTTAGGGAAGTGTGCATTGGTGACTTTTTAATGATGGCCATTCTGACTAGTGTTATGTGATAACTCATTGTAGGGTTGATTCACAATTCTGTAGTATTCAGTGATGTTTAACATCTTTTCATGTGCATTTTGGGCATCTTTATGTCTTCTTTTAGATCTTCTGCTCATTTTTCCCCACATTTTTATCTATATTTTGTTTCAATTAAAATACATTTTATTGGAGTATAGTTGATTTACAATGTTATGTTAATTTCAGTTGTACAGAGTGAAGTAAGTCATACAGTAATACAAATATCATATAAAATCATTTATATGTGGAATCTAAAAGAAGGATACAAATGAACTTATCTACAAAACAGAAATAGAATTACAGATGTAGAAGACAAGCGTATGGTTCTCAGAAGATAAGTTGGGGTGTATAATTTGGAAGATTGGGACTGACATATACATACATAAAGTAGATAACTGATAGGGATCAACTGTATACCTCGGGGAACTCTACTCATTACTTTGTAATGACCTATATGGGAGAAGAATCTAAAAACAAGTGGATATATGTATATCTGCCTCTTTTTTGGTTGGGTTGTTTGTTTGTTTTTTGATGTTGAGCTGCATGAAGTGTTTGTATATTTTGAACATTAATTCCATTGTTGGTTGTTCTGGTAGTAAGTAAATTTTCCCATTCTGAGGATTGTTTGTTCATTTTGTTTTTTTAATTTTGGGGGGGATATAACTGGTTTACAATGTTGTGTTAGTCTCAGGTTCTTGCTTTTCCTTTGTTGCTTTTAATATTTTTTCCTTGCTTTTAATTTATGTCAGTTTGATTAATATGTGTCTTGGCATGTTCCTCCTTGGCTTTATCCTGTATGGGACTCTCTGTCCTTTCTGGACTTGGGTGACCATTTCTTTTCCCATGTTAGTGAAGTTTTTGGCTATAATCTCTTGAAATATTTTCCAGGCTCTTTGTCTTTCTCTTCTTCTGGAATCTCTATAATGTGAATACTGATGTGTTTAATGTTGTCCCAGAAGTTTCTGATGCTGTACTCATTTCTTTTCATTCATTTTTCTTTTATAAAATATAAATTTATTTATTTTAATTAGAGGTTAATTACTTTACAATATTGTATTGGTTTTGCTACTCATTTTTCTTTATTTTGTTCTGTGGCAGTGATTTCTATCAATCACTGTTTTCCTTCTCACTTCTGTGTTCTACAGCCTCAGTTATTCTGCTTTTGATTCCTTCTTCTGTATTTTTCATTTCAGTTATTGTGTTGTTCATCTGTTTGTTTGTTCTTTAATTCTTCTATCTCTTTGTCAAACATTTCTTGTATCTGTGTCTGTGCATCCATTCTTTTTCCAAAATTTTGAATCATCTTTACTATCATCACTTTGAATTTGTTTTATGTGTATTGCCTGCCTTCTCTTTGTTTGGTTGTTCTTGTGGAGTTTTATCTTCTTCCTTCATCTGCTACTTGTTTCTTTGTTGTCTTACTTTGTCTAACTTTCTGCATTTGTGGTTTCCTTTCTACAAGCTGCAGGATCATAGTTTTTCTTGCTTCTGGTGTTTGTCTCCTGGTGGATGAGCTATGTCCAGGAGCTTGTGCTGGATTCCTGGCTAGAGAGACTCATGCCTTCCCTTTGGTGGGTGTAGCTGGATTTTATCCCTCTTGTGGGCAGAGCTGTGTCAAGGAGTGTGTTTTGAAATGGCTGTGCTGCCCAGTATGACTTTAGGCAACCTGTCTGTTTATGGGTGGGGTTGTGGGTTGTTTTCCTATTTTGCTGATTGTTTGTCCTAAGGCATTCCAGCACTATAGCATGTAAGCCATTGTATGGATCTGGGTCTTGTTTCCAAAATGGGGACTTCCTGGACAGCTCATGTCAATAAATATTTCCTGGTTCCCCTGCTACCAATGTCCTTGCTCCCACAGTGAGCTGCAGCTGATCCCTATCTTCTCCAGAGACTCTCCAAACATCCTAGGTAGATTTAGCCTAGGTTCCTATAGAGGTACTTCTTTGTGCTGGGTCCCAGTGCTCTTGAGATCTTATGTGCACCCACCAAGAGTGGAGTCTCTATGTACCCCAGCCCTGTGGAGTTCCTGCTTGCTTTGTCAACATAAAAAACATAAAAGTTAAGAGTTTTTCATTCAGTGGAAATTTTTAGGACTTTAAACATGGGAGACAGCATCTCAAGTGACTCTGAGAGAATTGCTCCAAGGAGGCAGGGGAAGGAGTCATGTTATATACAGGTTTACAAAAAAGGTCAAGTAGTCCAAATATCAAAAGTATTTTTGTTAATTAAAGAAAACTAGACATTCCAAGCTAAGGAATTTAGCACTTTTCTATGCATGAGAAAATGCAAAAATCTGGGCTCACTGAAATCATTTGTTTCATGTGTATCTCAGCTATCTAGGACCACTATCCTATACATCCTGAGTTCCTTGGTGCTCACCATAGGGTGTGACTGCAGCCTGATGGCTGCCAGATCACTGGTATTGTTCTTCTTTCTTTGTGCCCTCAGGGCTCAAAAATTCACGTTTGGAGGGCCTGAGTCACTGATGAGTGTGACATCCTTGCTTACTGATATGGGAGGAAATACTCCATTTCTCATCTTCAAGACTAGATGCCACAGGAGTTCTTCCTAATGCCAGACCCTCAGACTGCCTTAGAGGACTATTTTCATGTGGGAACATCCTTGTGTAGCTTGCATGCTTTAATATTTTTTATTGAGAGTGCTATTTTTAGTATGGATGTCTACCACCTCCTTCCTCAGTGTATGCTGGCCATTATCCCCTTGATAGGTGTAGCTAATATTGTAGTGAGCAGAGCCTGCCCTGGATATTGAGCTGGGCTTGCCCTTTGCTCTCTGGGTGTCATTGCACTGTTAGCGATGGAGTCTACTCTCTAATTGTCAGAGCACAGGCCCTGGGGTCTGTTTCTCTGTTGTGTTTCTGATCTGTAGTGCAAGGTATACAGGATTGGAACATCCCCACTGGGAGAGTAGCCACTGAGTATTCTTCCTCTGGTTCTGCTCACCTGTGAGTGTACTCTATTCTGTCATCTTTCACAAGTTGTGCACATTGCACTGTTTTTGTAACTGCTCTCAGCCCCATCTTAACTGTCAGTATGCTGTCAATTTGTACTGGTGCCTCTCAGGTGTTGTTTTCACTAGGCCACCAGCATAGATCCACTGATGTCATGTCCCTGTACTGCAGTAATCATGGACCAGTACATGCTGTGTGCACTGTGGGGACAGCTCAGACTCTGGCCTGTTCCACACCTATATGTATGTACCCACAAAGCCTATAGCTGTTAAAGCTAGACCTGTCTCAGATGCAGAGGCACTCATGGTTTGTTTAGATGTTCCACAGACACTGACATTCCAAAGCCAAGAGCAGGTGTGTATGTCTGTGTTTTGCACAGGTGTGAGGAGAGATTTTGGAGAAGGAAATGGCAACCAACTTCAGTGTTTTTGTCTGGAGAATCCTAGGGACAGAGCCTGGTGGGCTGCAGTCTATGGGGTTGCACAGAGTCAGATACGACTGAAGCGACTTAGCAGCAGCAACAGAGGAGAGATTTTAGCTCTTCTTCCTTAGTTTCACAGCCCCTGGGACTCTGCTATTGTTTCAGCCCTACCTTTGCATGTGAGCAACCCACCAACATCTGGTCCTGAGGCTGCCCTAGAGTGCAGGAGCCTACTCTTGTGGGACTGGGGTAGGGGTGGTGCTTGAGCAGGGCACATGAGCCTACCCTGAAGGGGATTCTAGTTATATGTTATGTAGTAAAAATAAAATACAATATCCTCTAGCCTAAAAAATAAATTTTATTATTTAATGACCACATGAGTTGTTAAGGGAAATGACTGGTAAATACAATCAATTATGTGATCAACTCCTTTGTATTCTAGTAATAGTTTATGACACAGTTCCTATTTGATTAAGGAACATAATAATCAGGTTCACAGTATAAAACACATTTCTAAAATTATTTTTCCTGTGAAAAATTGAAAAGTTACTATTTCCCATATAATGACTGTTGACTTTACACTTTGGAAGGCATAATTTTAAATTATATAGCTATATTTTATAGATTCTTGGCAATTAAAGAGGAATAATTTTGGGAAATAATTCTTCCATTCTCCTCAGCTTATATTCTAAAATCATTTCTTTTTCTATTTTAGCAGTCCTGATAATACTTTTTATACTGTCAACTTAAAAAAAATTCACAAACAAAAGCTGAGAATTATGCTCTATTCAGTGGGAATTTTTAAGACTTCAAGCCTGGAAGACAGCATCTCAAGTAACCCTTAGAGAATTGCTTCTACGAGTTGAGGAGCCAAACTATACAGAAAATTTCCGACAAATGGCAGGTCATCTGAACGTCAAAAGATTATTCTTAATAAAGAAAATCAAATATCCTAAGTCAAATTTAACACTTTTATATGTATGGGAAGATGCAAAAGTCTAGGCTCACGGAAACCATTCCTTTCATCTATCCAGGCCAGTATCCTGTGTTTTTTACATCCTGAGCTCCACTGGGGCTCACTTTAGGGAATGACTGCAGTCGAATGGCTGCTAATTCACGAGTATTTTTCTCTTTCTGAGTACCCTTAGGGCTCACCAGCTCACATTGTAGGGCTGCAATCACTGAAGACTGTGACATCCTTGTTAACTGATATGGCAAGAAATGCTCCATTTCTCAATATCATCCAGAGGCTTTGACTGTTTGGCCTTTCAGTTCAGTTCAGTTCAGTTCAGTTCAGTTCAATCACTCAGTCGTGTCTGACTCTTTGCGATCCAATGAATTGCAGCACACCAGGCCTCCCTGTCCATCACCAACTCCTGGAATTCACTCAAACTCACATCCATCAAATCAGTAATGCCATCCAGCCATCTCATCCTCTGTCGTCCCATCCTCCCTCTCCTCCTGTCCCCAATCCCTCCCAGCATCAGGGTCTTTTCCAATGAGTCAACTCTTCACATGAGGTGGCCAAAGTACTGGAGTTTCAGCTTTAGCATCAGTCCTTCCAATGAACACCCAGGATTGATCTCCTTTAGAGTGGACTGGTTGGATCCCCTTGCAGTCCAAGGGATGCTCAAGAGTCTTCTCCAACACCACACTTCAAAAGCATCAATTCTTTGGCACTCAGTTTTCTTCATAGTCCAACTTTCACATCCATACATGACCACTGGAAAAACCATAGCCTTGACGAGATGGACCTTTGTTGGCAAAATAATGTCTCTGCTTTTGAATATGCTATCTAGGTTGGTCATAACTTTCCTTCCAAGGAGTAAGAGTCTTTTAATTTCATGGCTACAATCACCATCTGCAGTGACTTTGGAGCCCCCGTCCAAAAAATAAAGTCTGACACTGTTTCCATTGCTTCCACATCTATTTCCCATGAAGTGATGGGACCGGATGCCATGATCTTCGTTTTCTGAATGTTGAGCTTTAAGCCAACTTTTTCACTCTCCTCTTTCACTCTCAAGAGGCTTTTTAGTTCCTCTTCACTTTCTGGCATAAGGGTGGTGTCATCTGAATATCTGAGGTTATTGATATTTCTCCCGGCAGTCTTGATTCCAGCTTGTGCTTCTTCCCACCCAGCGTTTCTCACGATGTATTCTGCATATAAGTTAAATAAGCAGGGTGACAATATACAGCCTTGGCATACTCGTTTTCCTATTTGAAACCAGTCTGTTGTTCCATGTCCAGTTCTAACTGTTGCTTCCTGACTTGCATACAGATTTCTCAAGAGGCAGGTTAGGTGGTCTGATATTCCCATCTCTTTCAGAATTTTCCACAGTTTATTGTGATCCACACAGTCAAAGGCTTTGGCATAGTCATTAAAGCAGAAATACATGTTTTTCTGGAACTCTCTTCTAGAGTGAGTCAGTTCTTCACATCAGCTGGCCAAAATATTGAAGTTTAAGCTTCAGCATCAGTCCTTCCAATGAATATTCTGGACTGATTTCCTTTAGGATAAACTGGTTGGATCTCCTTGCAGTCCAACGGATTGTCATGAGTCTTCTCCAACACTACAGTTCAAAAGCACCAATTCTTCAGATCTCAGCTTTCTTTATAGTCCAACTATCACATCCATACATGACTACTGGAGAAACCATAGTTTTGAGTAGACAGATCTTTGCAAACTAATGTCTCTGCTTTTAATATGCTGTCTAGATTGGTCATAGCTTTTCTTCCAAGGAGCAAGCATCTTAATTCATGGCTGAAGTCACCATCTGCAGTGATTTTGGAGCCCCCCCCCCAAAATAAAATTTCCCACTGTTTCCATTGTTTCCCCATCTGTTTGCAATGAAGTGATGGGATCAGATGCCATGATCTTAATTTTCTGAATGTCTCAATATTGAGCTTTAAGCCAACGTTTTCACTCTCCTCTTTCACTTTCATCATAGGCTCTTCAGTTCTTTCCTTTCTGCCATAAGAGTGGTTTCATCTGCATATCTGAGGTTATTGATATTTCTCCCTGCAATCTTGATTCCAGCTTGGGGTTCATCCAGCCCAGCTATTCGCATGATGTACTTTGCATATAAGCTAAATTAGCAAAGTGACAATATGCAGCCTTGACATACTCCTTTTCCTTTTTGAAACCAGTCTGTTGTTCCAAGTCCAGTTCTAACTGTTGCTTCCTGACCTACATACAGATTTCTTAGGAGGCAGGTCAGATGGTCCATTATTCCCATACCTTGAAGAATTTTCCACAGTTTGTTTTGATCCAGATGTCAATGGCTTTGGTCAATAAAGCAAAAGTAGCAAAAGTATTGACTATAGTCAAAAGGCAAAAGTAGATGTTTTTCTGTAACTCCCTTGCTTTTTTGATGATCCAACATATATTGGTAATTTGATCTCTGGTTCCTCTGCCTTTTCAAAATCCAGCTTAAACATCTGGAAGTTCATGGTTCATGTAGTGTTCAAGGCTGGCTTGGAGAATTTTGAGCATTACTTTGCTGGCAGGTGAGATGAGTGCAGTTGTGTGGTAGTTTGAACATTCTTTGGCATTGCCTTTCTTTGGGACTGGAGTGAAAACTGACCTTTACCAGTCCTGTAGCCATTTCTGAGTTTTCCAAATTCGCTGGCATATTGAGTGCAGCAGTTTCACAGCATCATCTTTTAGGATTTGAAATAGCTCAACTGGAAATCCATCACCTCCACTAGCTTTGTTCATAGTTATTCTTCCTAAAGCCCACTTGATTTCACATTCTAGAATGTCTGGCTCTAGGTGAGTGATGACACCATGGTTGTTATCTGGGTCATGAAGATCTTTTTCTATAATTTTTCCATGGACTCTTGCCACCTCTTCATAGTATCTTATTCTTCTCTTAGTTTTATACGATTTCTGCCCTTAATTGTGCTCATCTTTGAATGAAATGTTCCCTTGGTATCTCTGATTTTCTTGAACAGATCTCTAGTATTTCCCATCCTATATTGTCTTCTTTTTCTTTTCATTGATCGCTGAGGAAAGCTTTAGTTTCTGTCCTTGCTATTCTTTGGAACTCTGCATTCAAACTCTGCATTCAAAGGGTCTACCTTTCATTTTCTTCCTTGCCTTTAGCCTCTCTTCTTTTCTCAGCTATTTTAAGGCCTCCTCAGACAACAATTTTGCCTTTTTGCATTTCTATTACTTGGAGATGGTCTTGATCACTGCCTCCTGCACAATTTCATGAACCTCTGTCCATAGTTCTTCAAGCTCTCTGTCAGATCTAATCCCTTGAATCTTTTTGTCACTTCCAGTGTATCATCATAACGGATTTAATTTTGGTCATACCTGAATGGTCTAGTGGTTTTCCGTACTTTCTTCCATTTACTCCTGAACTTGGCAATAAGGAGTTCATGATCTGAGCCACAGTCTGCTCCCAGTCTTATTTCTGCTGACTCTATAGAGGTTCTCCCTCGCTGACTGTGAAGAATATAATCAATCTGATTTCGGTATTGAACATTTGTTGATGTCCATGTGTAGAGTCTTGTCTTTTATTGTTGGAAGTTGTTTGCTATGACCAGTGCATTCTCTTGGCAAAACTCTGTTAGCCTTTACTCTGCTTCTTTTTTAACTCCAAGGCCAAATTTATCTGTTACTCCTTGTATCTCTTGACATCCTACTTTTGCATTCCAGCCCCCTATAATGAAAAGGATATCTTTCTAGAGTGTTAGCTCTAGAAGGTCTTGTAGATCGTGATCAAACCGTTCATTTCAGCATTACTGGTCGGGAGATAGGCTTGGTTTACTGTGATATTGAATGGTTTGCCTTGGAAACGAACAGAGATCATTCTGTAGTTTTTGAGATTGCATCAAAGTATTGCATTTTGGACTCTTTTCTTGACTATGATGGCTACTCCATTTCTTCTAAAGGATTCTTGCACACAGTAGTAGATATAATGGTCATCTGAGTTAAATTCACCCATTCTGGTCCATTTTAGTTTGCTGATTCCTAAAATGTTGATATTCAGTCTTTCCATCTCCTGTTTGACCAATTCCAATTTGTCTTCATTCATGTACGTAACATTCCAGGTTCCTATGTAATATTGCTCTTTACTGCCTTGGATGTTACTTCCATCACCAGTCACATCCAAAACTGGGTGTTGTTTTTGCTTTGGCTCTGTCTCTTCATTATTTCTGGAGTTATTTCTCCACCCCTGTCTAGTAGCGTATTGGGTTCCTACCAACCTGGGGAGTTCATCTTTAAGTATCCTATTATTTTGCCCATGAACAGTATGAGAAGGCAAAAAGATAGGACACTGAAAGAGATATAGAAATGTCCACCACTATTACCCTATTCCCTGTATTCGTATTTCCTCTTCCTTTTTCGGTCAAATATTATTATAATACCTATTTGCCTGAATCCAATACAGCTTTGTACCAAGTGCATCCTTGGGCTGTTATTGTGAAGTATATTGCATTGTATTTGTTATAGACCCCCAAAAATAATAATAGAGATTTTAAAGAATTGATTTTTACCTCAGCTATGAGAAAATATTAAAAATGCAGTTACACTGCTTTTTTTTCATAATTTTTGAAGATATTTTAAAAATTTATTTTAATTAGAGGCTAATTACTTTACAATATTGAGGTGGCTTTTGCCATACATTGACATGAATCAGGCATGTGAGTACATGTGTTCCCCATCCTGACCCTCCCTCCCACCTCCCTCCCCACCCCATGTCTCAGGGTCATCCCAGTGCACTAGCCCTGAGCACCCTGTCTCAAGCATTGAACCTGGACTGGTGATCTATTTCTCATATGATAATATACATGTTTCAATGCTATTCTCTCAAATCATCCCACCCTCGAGTTCTCCCACAGAGGCCAACAGTCTGTTCTTTACATCTGTCTGTTTTGCTGTCTTGCATATAGGGTCACCATTACCATCTTTCTAAATTCCATATATATGCGTTAATATACGTATTGGTGTTTTTTGTTCTGAATTACCTCACTCTGTATAATAGGCTCATTTCATCCACCTGATTAGAACTGATTCAAATGCATCCTTTTTAATAGCTGAGTAATATTCCATGGTGTATATGTATCACAGCTTTCTTATCCATTTGTCTGTCGATGGACATCTAGATTGCTTCCATGTCCTAGCTGTTTTAAACAGTGCTGTGATAACATTGGGGTACACGTGTCTCTTTCAATTCTGGTAACCTTGGTGTGTATGCCCAGCAGTGGGATTGCTGGGTCATATGGTAGTTCTGTTTACAATTTTTTAAAGAATCTCCACACTGTTCTCCATAGAAACTGTACTAGTTTGCCTTCCCACCAACAGTGTAAGGAGGGTTCCCTTTTCTCCTCACCCTCTCCAGCATTTATTGCTTATAGACTTTTGGATCACAGCCATTATGACTGGCGTGAAATGGTACCTCATTGTGGTTTTGATTTGCATTTCTCTGATAATGAGTGATGTTGAGCATCTTTTCATGTGTTTGTTAGCCATCTGTATGTCTTTGGTGAAATGTCTGTTTAGGTCTTTGTCCCATTTTTTTATTGGGTCAATTATTTTTCTGGAATTGAGCTGCAGTAGTTACTTGTATATTTTTGAGATTAATTCTTTGTCAGTTGCTTCATTTGCTATTATTTTCTCCCATTCAGAAGGCTGTCTTTTCAGCTTGCTTATAGTTTCCTTCGTTGTGCAAAAGCTTTTAAGTTTAATTAGGTCCCATTTGTTTATTTTAGCTTTTATTTCCATTACTCTGGGAGGTGGGTCATAGATGATCCTGCTTTGATTTATATCAGAGTGGTTTTCCTATGTTTTCTTCTAGAGTTTTATAGTATCTGGTCGCACATTTAGATCTTTAATCCTTTTTGAGTTTATTTTTGTGTATCGTGTTAGAAAGTGTTTTAGTTTCATTCTTTTACAAGTGGTTTACCAGTTTTCCCAGCACCACTTGTTAAAGAGATTGTCTTTTCTCCATTGTATATTCTTGCCTCCTTTGTCAAAGATAAAGTGTCCATAAGTGTGTGGATTTATCTCTGGGCTTTCTATTTTGTTCCATTGATCTATCTTTCTGTCTTTGTGCCAGTACCATACTGTCTTGATGACTGTGGCTTTGTAGTATAGCCTGAAGTCAGACAGGTTAATTCCTCCAGTTCCATTCTTTCTTGAGATTGCTTTGGCTATTCGAGGTTTTTTGTAATTCCATGCAAATTGTGAAATTATTTGTTCTAATTCTCTGAAAAATACCGGTGGTAGCTTGATAGGGATTGCATTGAATGTATAGATTGCTTTGTGTAGTATACTCATTTTCACTATATTGATTCTTCACATCCATGAACATGGTATATTTCTCCATCGATTTGTGTCCTTTTTGATTTCTTTCATCAGTGTTTTATAGTTTTTTGTATATAGGTCTTTTGTTTCTTTAGGTAGATTTATTTTTAAGTATTTTATTTTTTTGTTGCAGTGGTGATTGAACTTGTTTCCTTAATTTCTCTTTCTCTCATTGATAGTGTATAGGAATGCAAGGGATTTCTCTGTGTTAATTTTATATCCTGCAACTTTACTATATTCATTGATTAGCTCTAGTAATTTTCTAGTGGAGTCTTTAGTGTTTCTATGTAGAGATTCATGTCATCTGCAAACAGTGAGAGTTTTACTTTAATGTTTGCTGTGGGTTTATCATATATGGCTTTTATTATGCTGAGGTATGTTCCTTCTATTCCTGCTTTCTGGAGGGTTTTTATCATAAATGGATGTTGAATTTTGTCAAAGGCTTTCTCTGCATCTATTGAGATAATCTTATGGTTTTTATCTTTCCATTTGTCAATGTGGTGTATAACATTGATTGATTTATGAATATTGAAGAATACTTACATCCCAGGGATAAAGCCCACTTGGTCATGATGTATGATCTTTTTAATATCTTGTTGGATACTGTTTGCTAGAATTTTGTTAAGAATATTTCCATCTATGTTCATTAGTGATAGTGGCCTATTAGTGATATTGGCCTTAGTTTTCTTTTTTTGTGGCGTCTTTGTCTGGTTTTGGTGTTAGGGTGATTGTGGCCTCATAGAAGGTGTTTGGCAGTTTACTTTCCTCTGCAACTTTCTGAAAGAGTTTGTGTAGGATAGGTGTTAGCTCCTGTCTACATTTTTGGTAGAATTCAGCTGAGAAGCCATCTGGTCCTGGGCTTTTGTTTGTTGGAAGATTTCGGATTACAGTTTAGGTTTTTGTGCTTGTGATGGGTCCGTTAAGATTTTCTGTTTCTTCCTGTTTCAGTTTTGGAAAGTTATACTTTTCTAAGGATTTGTCCATTTCTTTCAAGTTGTCCATTTTATTCACATACAGTTGCTGATAGTAGTCTCTTATGATCCTTTGTATTTCTGTGTTGTCTGCTGTGATTTCTCCATTTTTGTTGTAATTTTTCTGATTTGATTCTTTTCCCTTTTTATCTTGGTGAGTGTGGCTAATGGTTTATCTAATTTATTTATCTTCTCAAAGAATCGGCTTTTAGATTTGTTGATTTTGGCTATGGTCTACTTTGTTTCTTTTGCATTTATTTCTCCCCGAATTTTTTATGATTCCTTTCCTTCTACTAACCCTGGGGTTCTTCATTTCTTCCTTTTCTAGTTGTTTTAGGTGTAGAGTTATGTTATTTTTTGATTTCTCTCCTGTTTCTCGAGGTAGGCTTGTATTGTTATGAACCATCCCCTTTGTACTGCTTTTACTGAATCACATAGGTTTTGGGTTGTTTTATTTTCATTTTTGGAGAGGGCAATGGCACCCCATTCCAGTACTCTTGCCTGGAAAATCCCATGGATGGCGGAGCCTGGTGGGCTGCAGTCCATGGGGTCGCTAAGAGTCGGACAGGACTGAGCGACTTCCCTTTCACTTTTCACTTTCACACATTGGAGAAGGAAATGGCAAACCACTCCAGTGTTCTTGCTTGGAGAATCCCAGGGATGGGGGAGCCTGGTGGGCTTCTGTCTATGGGGTCGCACAGAGTCAGACACGACTGAAGCGACTTAGCAGCAGCATTTCATTTTCATTTGTTTCTATGCATATTTTGATTTCCTTTTTGATTTTTTCTGTGATTTGTTGGTTATTCAAAAATGTGTTGTTTAGCCTCCATATGTTTGTATTTTTAATAGTGTTTTCCTTGTCAGTTCAGTTCAGTTCCGTCGCTCAGTTGTGTCTGACTCTGTCCCTTGGACTGCAAGGAGATCCAACCAGTCCATTCTGAAGGAGATCAGCCCTGGGATTTCTTCGGAAGGAATGATGCTAAAGCTGAAACTCCAGTACTTTGGCCACCTCATGTGAAGAGTTGACTCACTGGAAAAGACTCTGATGCTGGGAGGGATTGGGGGCAGGAGAAGAAAGGGACGACAGAGGATGAGATGGCTGAATGGCATCACTGACTCGATGGACGCGAGTCTGAGTGAACTCCGGGAGTTGGTGATGGACAGGGAGGCCTGGCGTGCTGTGATTAGTTGATATCTAATTTTACTGCATTGCGATCCAAAAAGATGGTTGAGATGATTTCAATTTTCTTGAATTTGCCAAGGCTAGATTTATGGCCCTGGATGTGATCTATCCTGGAGAAGGTTCCTTGTGCACCTGAGAAAAAGGTGAAATTCACTTTTTAGGGTGAAGTGTCCTATAGTTATCAGTTAGGTCTGACTGGTCCATTGTATCATTTAAAGTTTGTGTTTTCTTGCTGAATTTTCTGTTTAGTTCCTCTGTCCATAGATGTATTAAAGTCTCCCACAATTATTTTGTTCCTGTTTATTTCCCCTTTCTTACTTGTTAGCATTTGCCTTACATATTGCGTTGCTCCTATGTTGGATGCATATATATTTTTTATTGTTATATCTTCTCCTTGAATTGATCCTTTGATCATTGTGTAGTGTCCTTTGTCTCTTTTCATGACCTTTATTTGAAAGTCTATTTTATCTGATATGAGTATTGCTACTCCTGCTTTCTTTAGGTCTCCATTTGTGTGAAATATCTTTTTCAGCCCTTCACTTTCAGTCTGTATTTGTCCCTAAGTTTGAAGTGGGTCTCTTGTAGACAGCATATATATGGGTCTTGTTTTTGTATCCATTCAGCCAGTCTTTGTCTTTTGGTTGGGGCATTCAACCCATTCACATTTAAGGTAATTATTGATAAGTATGATCCCGTTGCCATTTACTTTTTGTTCTGGGTTCAAGTTTATATACCTTTTCTGTGTTTCCTGTCTAGGGAAGATCCTTTATCATTTGTTGAAGAGCTGGTTTAGTGGTGCTGAGTTCTCTAAGCTTTTGCTTGTCTGTAAAGCTTTTGATTTCTCCTTCATATTTGAATGAAATCCTTGTTGGGTTCAGTAATCTGGTTTGTAGAATTTTCTCTTTCATCACTTTAAGTATGTTCTGCCATTCTCTTCTGGCTTGAAGAGTTTCTATTGAAAGATCCCCTTATGGGGATCCCCTTGTGGGTTATTTCTTTTTTTCCCCTTACTGCTTTTAATATTTGTTCTTCGTGTTTGATCTTTGTTAATTTGATTAATATATGTCTTGGGGTATTTCCCCTTGGGTTTATCCTGTTTGAGACTCTCCAGGTTTCTTGGCATTGGGTGGCTATTTCTTTCCCCATTTTAGGGAAGTTTTCAACTATTATCTCCTCAAGTATTTTTTCATGGCCTTTCTTTTTGTCTTCTTCTTCAGGAACTCCAATGATTTGGATATTGGGTCATTTAACATTGTCCCATAGGTCTCTGAGGTTGTCCTAATTTCTGTTAATTCTTTTTTCTTTTTTCCTCTCTGCTTCATTTATTTCCACCATTCTATCTTCCACCTCACTTATCCTATATTTTGCCCCAGTTGTTCTCCTTTTTGACCTTGTTTATTGCATTATTCATTCTTGATTGACTCTTTTTTATTTCTTCTAGGTCCTTGTTAAACTTTTCTTGCATCTTCTGAATCCTTGTCTCCAGACTATTCATATGTAACTTCATTTTGTTTTTGATATTTGGAATCATTTTTACTATCATTATTCTGAATTCTTTTTCAGGTAGACTCCTTATCCCCTTCTCTTTTGTTTGGTTGGGTGGGCTTTTATCATATTCCTTTACCTGCTGAATATTTCTCTGCCTTTGAATCTGGTTTGATTGCTGTGTTTGGGGTGGCCTTTCTGTATTCTGGTAGTTTGTGGTTCCTCTTTATTGTGGAGGTTCCTACCTGTGGGTGGGATTGGACGAGTAGCTTGTCAAGGTTTCCTGGTTAGGGAAGCTTGTGTCAGTGTTATAGTGGGTTGAGCTGGATTTCTTCTCTCTGGAATGCAATGAAGTATCTAGTAGTGAGTTTTGAGGTGTCTATGGTTTTGGTGTGACTTTTGGCTGTCTGTCCTTTTGTTATTAGTGTTATGTTCCTGCATTGTTGGGGAATTAGCTTGGTATGTCTTGCTCTGAAACTTTTTGACTCTTGGGTAGAGCTTGGTTTCAGTGTAGGTATGGAGGCTGTTGGATGAGCTCTTGTCAATTAATGTTCCTTGGAGTCAGGAGTTTGCTGGTGTTCTCAAGTTTTAGATTTAGTCCTCCTGCCTCTTGCTCTCAGTCTTATTCTTACAGTCACCTGAAGACTTTCCATCCATACAGCACTGATGATGAAACATCTAGTTAATGGTGAAAGTATTCTCCACAGTGAGGGACACCCAGAGAGGTTCACAGAGTTACATGGAGAAGAGAAGAGGGAATAGGGAGATTTAGAGGTGACCAGGAGGATGAGACGGGGAATCAAAAGGGGGGTGAGCAATCTAGCCATTAATCAATTCCCTATTTGCTCTCCACAGTCTGGAATACTCATAGAGGTTCATGGATTTCCATAGAGAAGAGAAGAAGGAGGAAGGAGATAGATGTGACCTGGAGGAGAGGAGGGGGAATCAAAAGGAGAGAGACCAATTTTGCCTGAGATCAGTTCCCTAAGTGTTCTCCACAGCCTGGAACACCCAAAGAGATTCACAGAGTTAAGTAGAGAAGAAAAGGGGGAAGGAGGAGATAGATGTGACCTGGAGGGGAAAGGGAAATTCAAAAGGGGAGAAAGCGATCAAGCCAGTAATCACACTCTTAAGTAAAAATGGGTACCTAAGATTGGATTCTTAAAGGTACAGAGCTGATAACAAATATCAAAAAGCAAAGATTAAAAATCTAGAGTAGAGGTTAGACTCTCAAAAATACAATATTAAAAAAAATCGCAAAAGTTATAAAAATATATATGAAATTTGCTTTAAAAATAGGGTGTTATTTTTTCCAAGGTAATAATAGGCTTTAAAAATGAAAAATAAAGGAGTAATAAATAACTGAAAATTAAAAAATTATAATAGTAAAATATATCTAGGAATTTTTCTGGAGCTGTTCAGTTTCAGATAGTTCTTGTTTCAGCTTATACTTCTTCTGAAGGTCTATGGGTCCCTTCCAGTGTAGCCAGTGCTAACTACAGGGTTTTAATCTGTTGCACCTGTCACTTCCACAGTGGTTCCCTCCTCTTTGTTTGTTTTGGCTTCCTCTGTTAGCAAGTCTCTTCAGTATCTAACTTCCACCCTGACACAAGGGGGCGAATCTGGTCATTTATTTAAGCTCACTTGTTCAATTGTCCTGTGGGGAGCAAGGAACCCTGCAAACAAATATCACTGGTGTGTGTGGGGAGTGCTCGCAGTCTCTGGGACACACTGGGTTTGCCCCCACTCACGGCGTGTGTGCTTTTGCGGTCAACACTGCTCAGGCTCCAGGTTTCTCTGCAGGGCAACTCTCTAAGGTGGGCTCTGGTTTGCGTGCATTTCCCAGGTCTAAGCCACTCAGGTTCAGGTTCTCGGGTACTCCACAAAGGTACAGACTCAGTTGGGCCTGTGTATTCTGCCCTTCCCAGGTACGAGCAGCTCAGGTGACCAGGTGTTTGGCGAGTGCACACTCTGCAGGTGGGATGGTGCATCTTATCACCTCCCCCGTCCCAGTCGCTTGGTTTCCTGGGTGCACAGAGGGAGTGGCATCTCAGGTGTGACCTCTGTCTCTTCTGGGGAGCTCATCTCTGGCTGTGACCCTCCTAGTTGACGTCAACCATCCAGGATCCCAGGAAGACTTGGTTAGCAACTGGAAGCCTGTGTGGATTTTGATAGAGGATGCCATCTCTGGGGCCGAGTTTGCCCTTTGCCTTCTGGCTCTGGCTGTCACCCACCTGCCTCCCTGCCTCTGGTGGGGGATGGGCTGGTCCACTGCCAGCTAGCTTTCCTCTGATATTCGCTCAGTCCCTTGTTCTGTGAGCAGGCCTGGCAGTGCCTTAGGTTAGAGCTTTTCATGGGAAAGTTCTCTCTCTCTCTTTTTTTTTAATCCTCTCTCTGGCTATCCCATGGTTTGGGTTGCTATCTCATGTTAGCTCTCTCAGATTGTCCTCAAGACATTCAGGCCCAGTCCTTACCCTAAGCAATGCAGCCTGCACCTCCCAGTTCAGCCCCCACTTGCTGGTGGTGGATATGAGCTTCTGGGATACTTCTCCACTGGAAGTTTCAGTTATGTGTGCAATCTGTGGGTTTCATTTATTTATTTTTTCTCCCAGTTATGTTGCCCTCTGAGATTCCAAAACTCCCCACAGACCTGCTTGTGAGACTGTTTCCTGGTGTTGGGAAACTTTTCCTCTTTTACGACTCCCTCCCTGGGATGGGTCTCCATCCCTAACTCTCTTGTCTCTCTTTATATCTTTTATATTTTGTCCTACCTCCTTTTGAAGACAATGGGCTGCCTTTCTGGGTGCCTGGTGTCTTCCACCAGCGTTCAGCAGTTGTTTTGTGGTATTTGCTCAGCATTCAAATGATCTTTTGATGAATTTATAGGGGAGAAAGTGGTCTCCCTGTCCTATTCCTCTGCCATCTCACAGTGCTTTTTATAATTGCCTGAAAGTGATAGTTGCTCAGTCGTGTCCAACTCTTTGCTACCCTATGAAGTATACAGTCCATGGAATTCTCCAAGCCAGAATACTGGAGTGGGTAGCCATTCCCTCTCCAGGGGATCTTCCCAACCCTCGCATCGAAGCCAGGTCTCCCGCACTGCAGGTGGATTCTTTACCAGCTGAACCACTTGTGAATCCCTTTATGATGGCCTAATTACCTTTATTGGTACTTTTGTGTGTGTCTGTGTCTGTGTGAGTACTCAAATTATTGTTTTGCACTTTTGTTAGTCAGAGAAGGCAATGGCGTTAGTCTCAAGAGCTTTCTTTACCATTTTTTTGAAAATTGGATCTACTGGTAAAAGAATTCTTTCAGTTTTTTAGAGATCCTGAAATGTCATTATTCCATATTTGCTCTCAGAAAACAGTTTTACACAAGATAAAATTTGTGATTGATTTTTTAAATTTCCTTTTTAACTTAGGCTACATCATCTCATTGCTTTCTGTCCTCCATTGTTCCTAAGGTGATATGGGCTGTATTGATCTTTTTAGGATCCCTTTGTACATGACAAGTCACTTTTCCCTTGCTGCTTTCACAATATTTTTTTCCTTTTTCTTATGACATTTTTGCTATAATATGTCTAGGTGTATGTGTTAGTTACTCAGTTGTCTATGTCTCTTTGTGACCCAGTGGACTTAACCTGAAAGGTTCCTTTGTCTATGGAATTTCCAGGGAAGAATACTACAGTGGGTAACCATTCCCTTCTCCAGGGGATCTTCCTGACCCAGGGATTGAACTCGGGTCTCCTGCACTACAGGCTGATTCTTTACCATCTGAGCTACCAGGGAAGCCTGGGTCTAGGTGTACATGTTTTTCAGATTATCCTACTTCAATCTCACTAGCCTTCTTGGATATGTAGATTAATAATTTTAATCAAATATGGGATATTTTCAACCATTATTTTAAAATATATTTTATATACTACTCTCTCGTTTTTCTGGTAATGCCATTTCATATATTTTGGTGTGCTTAACAGTGTCTTACAGAGAAGGCAATGACAACCTACTCCAGTACTCTTGCCTGGAAAATCCCATGGCCAGAGGGGCTTAGTGGGCTACAGTCCATGGGGTCGTGAAGAGTCGGACACGACTGAGTGACTTCACTTTCACTTTTCACTTTCATGCATTGGAGAAGGAAATGGCAACCCACTCCAGCATTCTTGCCTGGAGAATCCCAGGGACGGCGGAGCCTGGTGGGCTGCCATCTCTGGGATCACACAGAGTCGGACACGACTCATGTAACTTAGCAGCAGCAGCAGCAGCAGCAACAGCAACAGTGTCTTACATTTCTTTGAATCTGTTTATTTGTCTTTATATTTTGTCTTCATTATATTTTCACTCTTCTTCAGATTGCATAATTTCTACCCGTCTATCTTCAGTTTCCTAATTTTTCCTTCTGCCAATTGAAGTCTACTATTGAGCCCCTCTTCCTTGGTGGCTCAGTGGTAAAGAATCCACCTGCCAATGCAGGAGATGCAGATTTGATCCTTGGGTTGGGAAGATTCCTTGAAGAAGGAAATGGCAACCCACTCCAGTATTCTCACCTGGGAAATCTTATGGACAGAGGAGCCCGGTGGGCTACAGTCCATGGGATTGCAAGAGTCAGACATGACTTAGTGACTAAACAAAATCAACAAGAGAATTTTTAAATTTCATTTTTGGTACCATTCACCTACAAAATTTGAAATTAATTATCTTTAAAATAACTTGTTTTGCTTTATTGACATTCACTATTTGCAGAGGCATTGTTCTCATACCTTCCTTTACTTTTTTAAAGCAGGTTTTTCTTTAGTTCTTTGAAAATATTAAAAATAATTTTCTGCAAGTTCAATACCCAGGTCTTTTCAAAGGCTATTTTCCATGTGATTCAGCCAAATTTTTCTTTTTCTTTGCATATCTTGCAGTTTTTTGGTCTGTAACTGGACATTTTAGATTATATACATCTATATATAGAGATAGATAGATATATACATACACATATATTATAGCAACTCCGATTTCTAATGTACCATCCCCTCTGTAAACTGAGAGCTTAGTGGCTTTATTTAGCTGTTTATTGGTTTGTTTAGTGACTTGTCTGGAGTCTTCAAGCAAAGACCATTTTCCCTGTAGTGTATAGCCTCTGATGTTGCTCCTCAAATAGCACTGCCTTGGGCATGTGCTTATTCAGTCTGACATGGCAATAGTTTTACCAAGGCTGTCTTTAACTATCTCTCTGATCTCTGCATTAAATCATTTGCCTTTTTTTGATATCAAACTGAGCTATTAGCCCTGAATAATTATTAGCTGATTGCTATATTGACTTTAAAAATACCCAGGGGCATAAGTTGTTTCACAGTGTTTCAATTAAATTTGGGCCCCTTCCCAGATTGTTCAATTGGTGAGGAATCCACCTGCAATGCAGGAGACTCCAGTTCAATTCCTAGGTTCGGAAGATCCCATGGAGAAGGGAAAGACTATCCACGCTAGTATTCTGACCTGGAGAATTCCATGGACTGTATAGTTCATGGGGTTGCAAAGAGTCAGACATGACTGAACAACTTTCACTTCACTTCCAGAGGGAGTCTTCGAGGCCATTGTTTCAGGCTTGGTCTATCTTTTCTTGGGCTGTTCTCAGCTATCCATTTCCTTGTTTGTTTGTGTTAAACTGGCTGTTTTGTGGTTTAGAGAGCTCATGAAGATACCATGCATGCATGCGTGTTAAGTCTCTTCAGCTGTGTCCAACTCTTAGTGACCCTATTGATTGTAGCCCACCAGGCTGTTCTGTCCATGGGATTATACAGGCAAAAATACTAGCGTGAGTTGCTATGCCCTCCTCCCAGGGATCTTCCTTACCTAGGGATCGAGCCTGTGTCTCTTACTTCTCCTGCATTGGCAGACAGATTCTTTATCACTAGCACCTCCTGGGAAGCCCCATGAAGATACAATCTTCCTCTTAATTGGTTACCATCAAAAGTTCCGTTATATTTGAGAGTACCCTTAGGCTTGAACTTCCTAATATGCTCTTTTAAATAAAGTCAGTCTCTTTGGGGACAGATTTGAAACTTTTTATTGCCTGACCCTCCCCCTGGGTAGAACCTCTACACAAATGAACTGGGAGGTGGGGATGGGGACAGTGACATGCTTCTCTCAGAATTACACTCATGCTCTATGATTCTGCTTCAGTAGAAGCACAATCTCTTGGTCTTCTCAGTTTCTCTCTCCCTGCATGGAACCATTTCCCTGTGAGTGAGCAGGCACAGAGATAACTTAGACCCATTATTCTAGTCCTGCTATTTCTAGAATCAAAATTATGCCATATGAGTGGAGATTGTGCCGAGGGAGAGAGCTCTAGATCTCTTTGACATGCTTTCCTGGATAGAACTTCTGAAACCTGGTGCTAAGAGTAATAATAGAAATGTTGAAGACTTTCTCGGGGAGAGAGAGACCTGTCTTTTGGCTGCATCTGGCAAGAGCAGGGCTTCTGTCTTGCTGAACTGGCAGGAGAAGATTGAAAGTGGCAGATATTGGGGCTCAAATGCCATAGACTCTCACTGTTCTCACAGATATTTATTAGATTTTGCTAAATGTATTTATCCATATATGACATTGGTGGAGTTTTTAGAGATTATGGACTTCCCTTGTGGCTCAACTGGTAAAGAATCTGCCTGCAATGTGGGAGACCTGGGTTCGATTCCTGGGTTGGAAAGATCCTCTGGAGAAGGGAAAGGCTACCCACTCCAGTATTCTGGCCTAGAGAATTCCATGGACTATATAGTCCATGGGGTTGCAAAGATCTGGATACAACTGAGTGACTTTCACTTTCACTAGAGATTATAAATGGATATATTTTTGTTTAAATGATTTTCTCTAAACACAGAAATGGTTGTTTCACTGGGAAGAGGATCCATGGAGCACCTCTTGCTGCCATTTCACATCTCCTAACTTGGAGAATCATTTGACATATGAAAATGTACTTTATTAATAACAACATAACCAAGCTTTCTGAACACCATTAAAGGTTTCTGCCCCCAAATCTGTATATCCTACACTAATTTTTTCTCAATCTTTTATATGTCACTGTCCGCCAGCCACAATAGCTGCCATGCTATATTTAGAAGCATGCCCAGCCTATAGTAGCTTCAGGCCTTTGCTCTAGCTATTTTGCCCTTCTGCAGTGCTTTTATCTCATATATTTATAAGGCTTACTCAGCATTTTCTTCAGTTCTCTACACAAACCTCATTGAGATTTCCCCAGACCATTCTATCTAAAATAGCATCTCATCTCCTCTTTCTTGTTCCCTCACACTTTTTCCATTTTATCACCATTTAATATATTCTATGTAATATATTTTGTTTATTTGTTTATCTTCTCTTTCCCATCATTAGCACTTAAACTCCACAGTGGTAGAAATTTTGCCTGTTTTGTGTATTAAAGTATCTCTAGTACCTAGAGTGGGCTTCCCTGGTGGCTCAGTGGTTAAAAAAATTCACCTGCCAATGCAGGGGATGCAGGTTTGACCCCTGGGTCTGGGGAGTCCCTTGGAGAAGGAAATGGCAACCCACTCCAGTATTCTTGTCTGGGAAATCCCATAGACATAGGAGCCTTGTGGGCTATAGTACATGGGGCACAAAACAGACACAGCTTAGCAACTAAACACAATAACAGTACCTAGAGCAGTGTCTTTTACATAGTAGACTTTTCGTTATTATTATTTGAAGGCATGAATGAATCATACTATGACAGTTTTATGTATCTTTAGAGCAGCATTGTCTAATAGAATTTTCTGTGATGATGGACATGTTCTCTGTCTGCATTGTCCAGTACAATAGCTGCTAGCTACATTTGGCCATTGAAGACTTGAAGTGTGGCTAGTGCAACTGTAGAAGTATATTTTAAATTTTAGTTAATTTAATTTAGATTAAAATAACCAAATGTGGGTATGGTTGCTTGACAACCCAGGTTGAGAAAGTCATATGCCTTGCCATGGAATCTTTTCATGGCTTATTTTTAATTTTTTAATTTTCATTCATAGTGTTAATTCTACCATTCCTGACACTGCTATCATTTATCCTATATACTGTGTATGGTGTAAGCTTCTTAGGTCTTTACAGAAACTCCCTTTGGTTATAATAGCTATTAATAAACAAAGTTGGGAATTCTGAAATTTTGTCTACAAATGAAATCAAATCCTCAGTTTTGCTTGATTATGAAAATCAACATCTAATTTTATCCCAATTGTTAATTTCATATGAAATAATTAGTATTTAAGATACACATTTTTGTATGTACATTTAATGCAATATTTTCTGCAAATAAATGGGATAAATTACTGATACATGTTACAACATGGATAGACCTTGAAAACATACTGATTGAAAAAGGCAATAATAAAAGCCCATATGTTATAAGATAACTTTTATATATAATTTCTGTAATAGACTAATTCATACAGAATGAAAGTAGATTAGTGTTTGCATAGAGTGGGGGGTGGGGAAGAGAAAAGAAAAATGGATAATGACTGCTAAAAGTATGGGCTTTCTTCTACAAATGGTAAAACTCTTTAATAAATTATTGTGGTGATGTTTGTACAACTTTCTGAATTTTATCTAAAGGTCACTGAATTGTATAGTTAAATATTTATTTATGTGTGTGCATAAATGTACTTCTATATGTTTTTTTCTTGGCCTCCTCCCATAGACAATTCTGATTCAGTAGACCTAAGATGGGAGTCTGCATTTTAAACAATTCAGTTTTAACCCAGATGACCAAAACTTATTTGAGAAATACTGTCTCAGGCAAGAATGTTTATTTCTTGATTTACTTTTTTTAAAAAAAGAAATTTGTGCTGAAGTAAGGTGGTGCATATCTTTATCCTTGGTATATACTAATACCTTGGCCTCCTTGGCTATATTTTGAACTAATTCAGATCTGGGTGACGTTGACACATTTTCTCTAAATGACAGGTCACTGCTACTTTAGGCAGACCATGACAGTTGCTGTGGGGTACTTAAATGGCTTTATCTTCTCAGTTGAAATTTCTTTTTCTTTGATTTTCCTTTCAAAACTAAAATTGATATTTGTTATAGTATATCCTCTGCAATAGGTTTCAAAGTAATTGTAAAAGCACTTTCTCTACATTATCCTGTGTGCTTAGTTGCTCAGTCATGTCTGACTCTTTGCAGCCCCATAGACTGTAGCCCACCAGGCCATGGAATTCTCTAGGGAAGAACACTGACGTGGGTAGCCCTTCTCTCCTCCAGGTACACAGTCTTGAACTGTGGTCTCCTTCATTGCAGGTGGATTCTTTACCAGCTGAGCTGCCAGGGAAGCCCAATCTTCCTGTTTCGTTATATGCATCTCAGATGGTGGGTTGGGTTATCTACTGAGATATTTGCAAGATAGCCTACATAGGCCAGTATAGATCTACATGTGGTGGTAGGCTACCTGTTTCTGAATCATCTAGAATGTTTGTTAAACTTCCCAGAACCCAAGATTCAAAGTCTCCAAAGGTAGAGCCTAGAAATCCTCATAAATATTATACATACTAAAGTTTAAGAACCACTGACTTATGTAATGATCTTTGTCTTTGAATTTTCTAATATACGACTTGAGAAGAGTTTTAAATTTCTTCTAATTTTTCTTGTATTATTTATTATATTTGCTTTTTCTAGGAAGGGTAGACTTTTGCTTCCATGCTTGAAGCTCCTGAGTTTTATTTGTTTGTTTGTTCTTACTTCATCTTGCTGTTTTAATAAAAACTGTACTTTTGCCATTTTTGTGTCTAGTTATGATTTTAGTCCTGCCCACTTCCCTGCTCTGATTTCTGGACTAATTAACTTTGTCAGTATGTAATTCATCTTGCTCTATGGACAAAACGTCTATTGTGTGTGTGTGTGTGTATACAGTATTATTGCTGCTAAATCTTTATTCATCTTTGGTTATTTTTTTAATAGGTGAAAGAAAATAGTACAGGCTCTGGAGTCAGACTGTGTAGCTTTAAATTCTGACCCTACCTATTGCTAGTCATGTTGTTAGTTGAGTTAACTAATAATTCTGGGCATCTATTCCTCCATAGGTAAAAGGAGAAAAATGATAGTACTCACATCATATAGTTATATTGAGGAATACACCCATGTGAAGCATTTAACACAATGCCCAGAATATAATAAGTAATCAATACATGTTAGCTGATATTTTTTTTATTATTTTTTTAAAATTTTATTTTTACTTTATTTTGCTTTACAATACTATATTGGTTTTGCCATACATTGACATGAATCAGCCATGGGTGTACATGAGTTCCCAATTATGAATCCCCCCCTCCCACCTCCCATCCCATATCATCTCTCTGGATCATCCCCGTGTACCAGCCCCAAGCTTCCTGTATCTTGTGTCGAACATAGACTGGCGATTCGTTTCTTACATGATAGTATACATGTTTCAATGCCATTCTCCCAATTTTTAAAGTAGGAATCTTAAATGCATATTTTGAACTCTGTACAATAATCAGATAAATATTGCTATTAAAATAATCATCATCATTAATGAAGTGATTCTGTGAGTGAAGGGATCTACATATAGTGTCTCATTTAATCATCAGAAATTCACTAATCCTATCAATTTTTATAGACAAGGACACTGAGTTTCAGAATGATTACAAAATTTGACATAGACTGAAGTGAAGTGAAGTCACTCAGTCATGTCCGACTCTTTGCGACTCCATGGACTGTAGCCTCCCAGGCTTCTGCGTACATGGGATTTTCCAGGCAAGAGTACTGGAGTGGGCTGCCAAAAGACTGCTGCTGCTGCTAAGTCACTTCAGTCGTGTCTGACCCTGTGCGACCCCATAGACGGCAGCCCACCAGGTTCCCCCGTCCCTGGGATTCTCCAGGCAAGAACACTGGAGTGGGTTGCCATTTCCTTCTCCAATGGATGAAAGTGAAAAGTGAAAGTGAAGTCGCTCAGTCATGTCCAACTCTTAGCGACCCCATGGACTGCAGCCTACCAGGCTCCTCCATCCATGGGATTTTCTGGGTAAGAGTACTGGAGTGGGGTGCCATTGCCTTCTCTAATAGGTAGTAAATGGTTGTGTGGACATCAGGCACCTGGTTTGCCTTAAAGAAAATCCTGTGCTGTTTTTTTCTTCCAGTTCTTTTGAGATTAATCAACATACAGCATCTTATAAGTTTAAGGTGGATAGTGTAATCATTTGACTTACATACATCATGAAGTGATTATCACAGTGTTTGTTGAACATCTGTCATCTCATACAGATACAAAATTTAAGAAATAGAAAAAATATTTTACTTGTGATGAGAATTTTAAAGATTCACTCTTGAAAACTTTTATCTGTAATATACAGCAGTGTTAATTACCTTTATCATGTTGTACATTGTACATTATATCCCTAGTACTTATTCAGTATTCCCAGCCCCATTTGTTTAACAGACTACTCTTTGCCTTTTGGGTATTCTTGACTCTTTTGTTGCAGATCAGTTGACCCTATATATGTGGGTTTATTTCTGAGCTCTCTGTCCTTTTCTGTTAATCTATATGTATAACTTTATGCCAATACCATATTGTTTTAATTACTGTAGATTTGTAATGTATTTTGAAATCAGGAAGTTTGATGCCTTCACCTTTGTTTTTCTCAAGATTATTTTGGCTATTTGGTGTATTTTATGGTCCCATATGAATTTTATGATTTTTTAAAATATTTGTTTAGATACTGCCACTGAGGGTTTAATGAGGATGACATTGAATCTGTAGATCACATTGGGTAATATGAATATTTTAAAAAATATTAAGTCTTCAAATAAATGAAAATAAAATGCCTTTCCACATATTTGTGGCTTTAATTTTTCATTAATATTTTGTAATTTTATGTGTATAAGTCTTTTACTTCTTTTGTTAAGTTTATTCCTAGGTACTTTAAATATTTTATTTTTTTAATGGTATAGTAAAGGAGATTGTTTTCTTTAGTTTTTGTAGCTATACAGTCGGAGAAGGCAATGGCATCCCACTCCAGTACTCTTTCTGGAAAATCCCATGGACGGAGGAGCCTGGTAGGCTGCAGTCCATGAGGTCTGGAAGAGTCGGACATGACTGAGCGACTTCACTTTCACTTTTCACTTTCATGCATTGGAGAAGGCAATGGCAACCCATTCCAGTGTTCTTGCCTGGAGAATCCCAGGGACGGGGGAGCCTCGTGGGCTGCCATCTATGGGGTCGCACAGAGTCAGACATGACTGAAGCAACTTAACAGCAGCAGCAGCAGCAGCTATACAATACTATACAAGTTACAGGTGCACAATATAGTGACTCACAATTTTTAAAGGTTATACTACATTTGTAGTTATAGCATATTGGCTATATTCCCCATGTTGCATGGTATATCCTTGTTGCTTATTTTATACATAATAGTTTGTACCTTTTACTCCTCAACCATTTTATTGTCCCTCCCACTACCCTCTCTGCATTGATAACCACTAGTTTGTTCTCTGTATCTGTGTCTGCTTTTTTTTGTTGTTATATTCAGTAGGGTTTTTTGTTGTTGTTGTTGTTGTTTTTGTATTTTGTTGATTCCACATATACATAGTATCATACAGTATTTGTCTTCTCTGTCTAACTTACTTCACTTAGCATGCATGCTCAGTTGCTCAGTCATGTCTGACTCTTTGTGACCCCATGGACTATAGCCTGCTGGGCTACTCTGTCTATTGCATTCTCCCAGCAAAAATACTGGAGTGGGTTGCTATATCCTCCTTCAGGGAATCTTCCCTAGAAATGGATCAAACCTGGCGTCTCCTGCATCTCCTTCATTGACAGGAGGATTCTTTACCACTGTGCCACCTGGGAAGCCCTCACTTAGCACAATGTCCTCCAATTCCATCCATGTTACTACAAATGGCAAAATTTTGTTCTTCTTTATGGTTGAATAGCATTCCATTTTATCTCTATCATCATCAATATCTACATGCCACATCTTCTTTATCCATTCATCTATTTGCGGACACTTAGGTTGCTTCCATATTCTGTAAATTGCAGATAATGCTGCTATGAACATTAGGGTTCATGTATCATTTCAAATTGCTATTTTTTATATTTTTAAAATTTATACCCAGAAGTCAAATTGCTGGGTCATATGGTAGTTCTATTTTTATGTTTTGAGAAACCCCCATACTGTTTTCCACAGAGGCTACATACCAATTTACATTTCTGCCAACAATGTATAAGGAGTGATTCCTTGTTCACCACATGCTTACCAATATTTGTTATTTGTGCTCTTTCTGATGATAGCCATTCTGACAGGTGTGAGATATCTCATTGTGGTTTTGATTTGCATTTCCCTGACAATCAGTGATGTTCAACATCTTTTCAAGTGTATGTTGGTCATCTGCATTTCCCATTTGGAAAAATATGTGTTTAATTCTTCTGTCCATTTTTAAGTTCAATTGTGTGGGATTTTTCTGATGCTGAATTCTATGAGCTGTTTATATAGGTTGAATATTAATCCTTTATCAGTCATATCATTTTCAAATATTTTCTCCCATTCTGAGGTTTTTGTTTTGTTTATGATTTCCTTTCCTGTGTAAAAGCTTCTAAGTTAAATTAGGTCCCAATTGTTTATTTTTGTTTTTATTTTCATTACTCTAGGAAGTGGGTCAAAAAAGATCTTGCTGTAATTTATGTCAAGGAGTGTTCTGCCTATGTTTCCCTCTAAAGTTTTATAATGCCCAGCCTTACATTTAGGTCTTTAATACGTTTTGAGTTTATATTTGTATATGGTGTTAGGGAATGTTCTAATTTCATTCTTTTACATGTAACTGTCCAATTTTCCCAGTGCCACTTATTGAAGAGACTGTCTTTTCTCCACTTTATGTTCTCGCTGCCTTCATCTTCAGTACCATACTGTTTTGATTATTGTAGCTTTGTAGTATAGTCTGAAGTCAGGAATCATGATTCCTCCAGCTCTGTTCTTCTTTCTTAAGAATTGTTTGGCTATTCAGGGTCTTTTGTGTTTCCATACAAATTTAAATTATTTTTTCTATCTATGTAAAAATGCCATTTGTTCTGATAGGAATTGCATTGAATCTGTAGATTTGCTTGGACAGTATAGTCATTGTAACAATATTGATTATTCCAATCCAAGAACATGGTATATCTTTCTGTTTGTGTTGTTTTCAATTTCTTTCATCAGTGTCATATAGTTTTCCAAATACAGGTCTCTTGCCTCCTTCAGTTCAGTTCAGTCACTCAGTCGTGTGCAACTCTTTGCGACCTCATGAATCGCAGCACGCCAGGCCTTCCTGTCCATCACCAACTCCCAGAGTTCACTCAGACTCACGTCCATCGAATCAGTGATGCCATCCAGCCATCTCATCCTCTGTCGTCCCCTTCTCCTCCTGCCCCCAATCCCTCCCAGCATCAGAGTCTTTTCCAATGAGTCAACTCTTTGCATGAGGTGGCCAAAGTACTGGAGTTTCAGCTTTAGCATCATTCCCTTCAAAGAACACCCAGGACTGATCTCCTTCTGAATGGACTGGTTGGATCTCCTTAAAGTCCAAGGGACTCTCAAGAGTCTTCTCCAACACCACAGTTCAAAAGCATCAATTCTTCGGTGCTCAGCCTTCTTCACAGTCCAACTCTCACATCCATACATGACCACAGGAAAAACCATAGACTTGACTAGACGGACCTTAGTCAGCAAAGTAACGCCTCCTTAGATATGTTTATTTCTAAGTGTTTTATTCTCTTTGATGTGATGGTAAATGGGATGGTTTCCTTAGTTTCTTTTTCTGATCTTTCATTGTTAATGTATAGGAATGCAACAGATTTCTGTATATTAATTTTATATCCCATAACATTACAGAATGCATTGATGTGTCCTAGTAGTTTTCTGGCAGCATATTTAGGATTTTCTCTGTACAATATCTTGTCACTTGTTAATGGTGACAGTTAAAGGAGATTGTTTTCTTAAATTCCGTTACAGGTAGTTCCTTGTTAGTCTGCAGAAATTCAGTTGATATGTTGATTTATATGTTAATTTTCTATCCTGCAACTTCACTGAATTAGTTTTTAGTTCTAAAACTTGATTATCAGCACATAAGATTGTGTTATCTGCAGAGACAAGTCTCCTACTTCCTTTCTGTTTTGGATGCTATGAATTTTTTTCTTGCCTAATTGCTCACTTCAGACTTTCAGTACTATTTTGAATAGAAATGGTAAGAGTTGGCATCTTTATCTTTCTCCAGATCTTAGATAAAAAGCTTTCAGGTTTTCCACATTGAGGATATTTGCTATGGGACTTTCCTATATGGCCTTTATTATGTTAATTTCTTTCTATACCTAGTTTGTTGAGAGCTTTAAATCATGGAATTGTCTTGAATTTTGTTCAATGTTTTTTTTATGCAGGTGTTGAAATGATCATATATTTATCTTTTGTTTTTTTTTTTTTAACATGGTGTATCATATATATTAATTTGCATATTTTGAACTATCCTTGCATTCCAAGGATAAATCTGACCTCCATCACAACTGAAAGGAACAAGCTGCATTCACATAGAGAGAATCTCAGAAAAATTATGCTGGTGGAAAATTCTGAGCCTTCAGTTCAATGGCTTTATACCTGCCATGAACAATATGCCTGGACGTTAATTTAATATGTGTTGGTACAACTTGGTATAGCTTCTCATAAATTGGTTTCTTCTATATTCATTCATTCATTCATTCTCATAAATTGGTTTCTTCTATATCCTGCCACTCAATGATGTAATAATATTTTGACAGTTTGCAAGGGACTTGGAAAGGTAAGTGTATGTGGTGATTTTTTCTTGTAGCTTAATCAGTTATTTTAATTGCATGGGTTTCAAGGCTGCGGGTGCAAGACCAAGGAATTACTTAGTGGAGTGATTAAGACTGGCAGGGTCTGATTCATCAAAACGTCAAATGTGGCTTTGTTAGTCTTCATAATAATATTCCTAAATTTGGGAATTTTCACAAAGCATCTGCAGGACCAAATTATGTTTTCCAACAGTTATACGCTCTTTCTCTTTAATAAGCCTCATCTTCCATTAAAGTTCTATTCTTTGACTGTTTTAGTATCAAGACAAATATTTTGCAGACTGGATTATATTGATATTTTATTTTAATTTTAATAGTAATTAAAACATTTCATGGGCCTCTAAAAATATCATGGGCCCTAGACATAAAACTTATTACTGTGTGTAGTGGATGTCAACCTTGGATATATGGACATATTCCTCATGATATATTATTGCCCTTTGTGGTTTTTATTGTCATTGACTTATGAATCCTTAACCATTACTGTGATTACTTCCTTGTAATATTAATAATTTTCTTTACAACTGAATGTGTGTGTATGTCATTTAGTCGTGTCTGATTCTTTGTGACCCCGTGGACTTAGCCTGCCAACGTCCTCTGTCTATGGAATCCTCCAGTCAAGAATACTGGAGTGGGTTACCATTCCCTTCTCCAGGGGATCTTCCTAACTCAGGGATCGAATCTGGGTCTCCTGCATTGCAGACAGATGCTTTACCATTTGAGCCACCAGGGAAGCCTCCTTAAAACTATATTGAAACTATGATGAAATATTTTTTCATCAGTTTCATTATGGATTAAAAACTATTTTAGAGTCTCAGCTTTTTCCATTTCATTTTCATTTTCTATTTAATATCCTGCCATTTTTGCAATATTACCATTTGAGCTCTCAGATGTTGGGAAGCTCTTCTCAGATCAAGCCTTTGGTTTAGCATATTATTTTTGTTTAAATATATTTCAAAGGATCAAGTTGAGTGTCCATTTGATGTCCAGTGACAGCACTGGGGAGACATAACAACCCAGGCTGGAAAAGAAAAATTCACACAAGTGAGGATTTTTTTAAATTGTGAAAAAATGGAAGAAATAAAAATCAGCACGTTATAAATTCGCACAATGAAATACTACACTGTGATTACAGTGAACAAACTGTTACAAGAGTTGGAAAACGCTATAAAGAGCCAAACAGTAAAGAGTTTAATTATTTATGGTTGTATGGTCTTTGTCTCAACTACTTTACTATGCTGCTGTAGTTAGAAAGCAGCTGTAAATAATATGTCAGCTAATGAGAGTGGCTATGTTCCAATAAAGCTTCATTTACAAAAACGGGCGGTAGACTGTTTTTGGCCCAATGATAATAATTTGCTGACCCTTAAACTAAAGCAGAATATATCAGCATGTATAAGTATCAGACATGTAATTTACTAGAAAGATTCATACATTGTATTGCCATTTGGAAAAGTTTAAATACCTGCAACGTATATGTTTATGTATATGTGTGTGTGAGGGTGTGCACACCTACATTTGTGTGTGTGCACATATGCATGGGGATGATGAACACTGTATTCATGATACCTATTATTTAGTAGAGTGAGTAAATTTAATTTCTTTATAAGAGCTATCTGATGGAAATATGGCATCATCTTAAAATATGATTAGTATATGAGTGTTTGCTTTATTTTTTCTTTGTATCTTCATGTTTGAAATATTTTACAATAAAAACTACACTGGCAAAGCCAATCAAAACATATTTTAAGGCTGAATTTGACTCAGATGCCATCACTTTGCCACCTCTGCTGTTTATGCATCCCAGCATTCTAAAGGATACCAAGATCATGGAAAATAATTAGTCTTTATGTTAACAGGTTGGAATCTATTCCATATGTATCTGGAGGTTTTAATGTGTTAACAGTCATTGACAGGTGCTCTGGATATTAAGCAGGATGTAAGCTACTTTTCATGAATATAACCTTTCTCTTTCTTTGCAAAACTGTTACAGAAGTTATTGACAACATATATATCATAGTTACCTTTTTATGATTTTATTCTCTAGCTTTCCATTTCCTCTGTCATTTTGTGGATTCTTAGACTCAGCTTGTTCGAGTTAGAACTAATTATTTCAAAATCCAATTAACCACCTCTCCTCATCATGGAAGCCTTTTCTCAGACTTGCCTCTAGACATCCCAGCACTATCCTAGAAAATTTGGAAAGCATTGTGCCTTTTTAACAATATGATGTTTTATAACCTTTGTTTTTCTTGGTCCAATATCAAGGCTGGGTAGCTTTTTTTGTTGGCCTTGATCCTGTTAAGAGTCATGAAGTGATCCATATATTGAGCTCTATTAGAGCAGAGATTTTGCTTTATTTCCTGCTATCTTCTTATTCATATGTGTGTATATATCAGATTGTATATAATATGCTATGTGTTGCTTCATTCAATTTCATGTGTTGGATATATTTTATAAAACTAAACATGCAAATGCCAACTTGTGGTTTCTTAACTGAAATTTGCTTTTGTAACTATGCCAATTTTCTTTATACTTAATACTTATATCTGAGATGTTATCATTTCCATGGCATTTTAGTACCTTACTCTCTATACTTGCCACCCTTTATGGTACAGTGCAACTAGTCAGTGTCAGTTGAGTTATTAAAGACTGAAAAGGAAATTTTATCTCTTCTTAAACTAGTCCTGAAAATGTACTACCTATATGTATTGGGGATCTCAAAAACTACCCCCAGTTTGGTTATTTGCTAAAAGGAGTCAGAATTCAGCATATAGTCATACTCATAGCTATGATTTTTTATAGTCAAATGATAGAAAGGAAAATTAGCAAAGTGTAAAGGTACATGGGGTAATATCTATAGGAAACTTGGCACAAGTTTCCAAGAGTTCTCTTCCAGTGGAGCAACAGAGTGTGCTCTTGATTCCTCCAGCACTGAATTATGACAATACATGTAAAGTATTGTCTACCACAGGAGCTCATTAGGTTTTTATTGGTAGCTGGTCATGAAGACAGCTTCATCCCAGCATGCACCAGAATTCTAGACTGCCAGTGGAAAGCAGGTGTTCAGCATAAACCATGGTGTTTGTACAATCAGTCTAGGCACAATGAGCCACTTTTATCAGTTCTGGAAATGATGGAACACTTTCAAAATTCGAAGTTCCCAGACACCAGCCTAGGACATACCTTGAAAGGAGGCCTTTCTAAGGATAGCAGTCTCAGGCCTGTTATGTTAACTTCTTTCTGTACACAATATGAATATAATTCTATATGAATTTCCCTAAGTGATTAGCTTAATATAGGAAGCCTATTTTGGCATACTGCCTATCAGTGAAAGGGAGAAGATAGAAGCTCATAACACATAAAAATGTTTATAAGGTAAATGGATATTAAATATCATTGATTGGTTTGTTAGATTTTGAATTTATCCAGGTCCTTTTCCCCATGTTTTAAATTTTCAAAAGTGGTGATTATCTGTCAGCCTCCAGTAACAGAAGATATAGGTGTACCTTCATTTGGACTACACCAATTATCCCATTTAGAATGCTGTCAGTATGATCCCGGAAATGGTATGTCTGCTGACCTTTTGAGTATTCACTATCTCCTCACTTAGCCTCACTATCTCAACTGCAGATAGGCCCTTGTCATTACCAAGCCCCAGTTTCCCAAAGATGAAATCAAATTTCATTTTGTTGCTACTTAAGGTCTTTTCCTTTTTCTCCTCCTTGATAGTTTCAACTCTATGCTTTTACCACTAAGCAGAACTTCAAACTTCCTCTAATCAGCTTCTCTCTTTAACTAATGTGAAGATTCCTTTTCCTACATTCTATCTCAGAATGCAGCTTGTTGATTTTATATTTAGTACACTGTTATACATATAGCATGTTTATTAGAAAGTTTCCACTGATGCCAAGCACTGAGCAGTCTTGTTATGTGCCACACATAGGGTGTGATTCTAAAAAGTATTATCATATCTTGATTTCTGTAGGTACTTTTGGGGCTTCCAGAATCTTCAGTGATAGCCCAGTATTCCTTAGGAATAGAGGAGGCTTTCACACTTGAATCCAAGATAAAGAGACTTATGAAGAAGGCTTGTTCTATATGACACTTAGTATAGAAGATAACAGGCCACAAACCATATCAGTTGACTAATATGGGGAAACTAAGCAACTGAAGTCAGACAAGACAGAATGATCCTTGCAGGACAATATGTACCAAGAACAGTGGCTAACTTTTCATCTGAGTTTTTGAACTTGAATGTATGATTTCCATTTGACATTTTAATTTTTATGGAGTGAGTCTGATAGTAGATTTTCATTAAAGAAAAAGAAGCATAGCCACAGTTCAAGTGCTGGCCATACTCCATCCTAGCAAAACTTTCACATATATATTATATCTTGAATATTCCCAATATTGTTATAAATAATTTCTAGTCACTTTTCTTAACTTTCCAGAGGTAAATCAAACATAAAAGAGACTAGGGCAATGTATAAAGTAAAACTTTGATGAGTCCTGTTTCTTGGCGGCTCAGACAGTAAAGAATCCGCTTGCAAGGCAGGAGACCTGGGTTCTATCCCTGGATTGAAAGATACCCTGGAGAAGGGAAAGGCTACTGACTCCAGTATTTGTCCTGGAGAATTCTACGGATAGAGGAGCCTGGCAGGCTAGAGTCCATGGGATCACAAAGAGTCAGACACGACTGAGTGACTTACACTCAGATTTAACCTAATTTAACTACTTCCTAATTGTTCTCCTTTTTTATATTCTTCACTCCAGATTAGCAAGTAGAGTATGGATAATTTATCTCAAGATTTTATTTCATAAATCTCTAAAATAATGATACCATTTACCAATAAATATTCATCCTCCCCTAAATTAAAGCCAGTTGGGAAAATGTTTCATTCCTTTTAACTATTAATTGCATACTTGTCCCTATCTCATTTTATTATAATGCTTTATTTTCATGTATGACTCTTACACTACACTATATGTTCTTTAAGACTTTGAATAATCCTTTCTCATTTTCATTTGTGAAACACCTAAACACCTTTATAAAAGTCAGCATGTTTTTGCAAGAATTTCCCAGAGTACTCATGGCCTGGAAGATTGCTGTTTGTGTCATAAGTCCTGTGTCAGCACCATCAAAACATGGACTAGGCACTCTTAGATTTCAGTCAGCTAAATAGATGCTTAACCAACATTTGAAAGACCATGGAGGAGAATTAGGGGAAGGGGACAATATCAGAACCCCAGGGCCTGTTTGCCAGGGGCTTAGTCATGGGCATCATCCCCAGGACTGTCCAGACTCTGTCTGGCAACTGTCCAGGCAACTGTCTCATTTTTAACTCTTCTGTGCTTCCCTCTCTAATTCCCTTTTCCTGAGCAGCATCACATTTTCTGCTATTAAATTGTCACCCACTTCATTTTCTCTTCCATTTTTGGCTTTTCCTTTCCTGGCCAGAATGTTCTTTTGGTTTCTTCTAGGGACTTTCTTGTCCAGAAATCTCAGATTTCAAACCCTTTTTGTGAAATACTATATTCCCAATGGGAATGAGCCAGTCCAAACAACTGTAAACCTCATATTTCATTGATTCTAGGAATTACACCGTTTTCACATTTTAACTTCTGTTAAATTTGAATTCAGTCTTATAATTTTTCATATGTCACAGTATAATTGGCAGAGTTTTTTTCTTTCTTATTAGTATAAAAATGAAGATGGAAATTACAATTAAAGCCATGTTAGATTTGAAGTAGCAGTGATTTTTTAAAAAATACACAAAGTTACACTGGTAACCTGCACACACAAATTTTGCTTGCATGTAATTTCTCTTTGCTTGCCTGACCTCACCACATTGCTTCATACTGGCCTGTTAAATCAGAATAACAAACAGCCTTTACTCTGGTCTGAGTCTTCCCTGTTATATACGTCTCTCTTGAGTCTGCCAGTTTAATGTTTGCTGAATATTCGCTATGAGCCAAGCATGGTGGTAAGGATAGGAAGATGAGCAAAGTCAGAAATAGTTTTTGCTGTTTTGATTATAGACTCTTTTAAGATAGTGTTATTGATTAGAATTATAAATTGGTCTGATAATAGGCCAGATCATTCACTGGTTCCAGCAGTACATAGATTCCTCAATTTTTCCATCTTTCACAAGGAAGAAACTATTCTGGGTGATCATTTTGAACTTGTGTCCAATGAACCTGTAAAGATATGGCAACAGTTTGACTTGACCACTTCAAGTTGATTTATCTCTTTAATGGAATCATCAGTTATCTCTCTAAGTTTTTCTTCCTAATGTGCAGATCCAGTCTGTTTCAAAGGAACTATAATAAGTCCAAACATAATTTCCTCAGGGTTTGATTTTTCTCATTACTCATAATAATAATTTTAAATAGTTCCAAGGAATATTGCTCAGAGAATGTGTCAGCTAGCACTTGCTCTGCCCTACAGGGGAGCTGTTACTTAAGTTATTCTCAAGAGATCGGTGTCTGTGTAGATATACCTCGGTCCCCTACCTGTTTTCTTAGTCTTCCATGTTTTATGTATAACCACTTTCCCTTGATACAGCAAGTACCCAGTATGCACTCTTCTTGATATGTACGTGCCCATGATGAGGTTTTTTCTTTTTAAAATTTTTTGTTCAGGTATAACTGACATATTTTGAACATATATTGAACCTCTCTACCCAGCACCTTGATTCAGCATGTGTCAACAAGTAGTTAGCCTTGTTTCAGTTATACTATCACCCACTTTCTCCTCCATCTGCTGAATTATTTATTTTTCCTTTAAAAAATTATTGAAGTATAGTTGATATACAATGTTATTTTAGTTTTAGATGTACAGCAAAGTAATTCAGTTGCTGTACTTGGTCGCTCAATTGAGTCTGACTGTTTGTGAGCCTGTGGACTGTAGCCCGTCAGTCTCCTCTATCCATGGAGATTCTCCAGGCAAGAATACTCAAGTGGGTTGCTATGCCATCTTCCAGGGGATATTCCCACCCCAAGGATCAAACCCAGGTCCCCTGAATTGCAGGCGAATTCTTTACCAGCTGAGCGGGGATTCCCTCCTAGCTCAAAGGGTAGAGTCTGCCTGCAATGCGGGAGACCCGGATTAGATCCCTGGGTCAGAAAGATCCCCTGGAGAAGGAAATGGCAACCCACTCCAGTATTCTTGCCTGGAAAATCCCATGAACAGAGGAGCTTGGCAGGCTGCAGTCCATGGGGTCGCAAAGAGTTGGACATGACTGAGTGACTTGACTTTCATTTTCATATATATATATATATATATATATATATTTCAGATTAGTTTCCATTACATGTTATCACAAGATACTGGATATAGTTCCCTGTTCATGACTGCTAAGTCACCTCAGACATGCCCAACACCCCATGACCCCATGGACTGCAGCCCCCAGCCCCCCACCCACCCCTACACTGTCATCCACGGTATTCCCCAGGCAAGAACACTAGAGTAGGCTGCCACACCTGGCTGTTTTTTCTTTCTTTCAGTTTATTTGTGTAAATAAACTGGATTATTTATCCTGTAGAATATTCCACATTTTTCTAATTTCATCACCAGATACAGTCTGTCTGTCACCAAATACAACCTCTGTTCTATAAGCTGCTATTTTGATTTAGAGATTTGATCAGTGTGGTAGGTTCTATTTATGACACATATTTAATAGGCAGTGTTTATGTGGCTATATTCAGTTTTAATATTATAGATAAATCAGGCAAATTGCCTGTTTTTATTTATTTATTTTTTTATAGCATTTTGATTAACTGCATGAACTCTGTAACCAAATTGCCTGAGTTTGTATCCAAGTGTCATAGCTTAGTTCCTATATAATCTTGGACAAGTAATTCCACCTATCATCGCACTTTTTCTCATCTATAGATTGGGGATAGTAATAGCACCTAATTCATAATGTTTTTGTGAGGAATAACAAAGTTAAATATGTGTACTGCATTTAGAATAGTACCTTGGCACATGAGCGGTGTTAATGCTTACTAACTATTAGGCTGTTATATTTTTATTTCTGTATCATCTGATATGGTATAGCCAGAATTTCCATATTACCAAACTCCAGGGATCACCATTTATGTCTGGGCATTGTAAATGATGTTCATCTGGTGGAGTATACATTGTACAGTCTGTGTGGCCATATGTGGAAACCCAGATGTAGCCTCACATCGTTCAGCTTTTATGTTTTTCAGCAGTATTTTGTAAACAAGATTTAGTCTCCATGTGGATTTCTTGTTAGCAAACATATATATCAACTGCTTTATTTCTATCCTCCTCTTCCTTGAAATGTGCATGTATATGTACCCATATGTACATATCCCTTTAAAGTCAGAGCTACACAATACTGCTCATACACCCTCTCTCCTAGCCTTATGATGTTAAGATCTAGTGTCTTTGGTGCATCCCACTTAGCATTCCATAGTATACATCCATGGAGAGTTGAGGTTTTCAGTCACATACCAGCAAATTAGACATCTCTATTCCTAGTTACCCATGTAGTCATGTTCAGCAATCTCACAATTTTTTTCTGTATCTTTCCTTAAAATATGGCCAAGCAATGCAAGATAGATGCCTTCAGAATGAAGACCCTGTGGAGTGGCCTATAAAAATCTGGACTTCTTAACCGTTGCCAGGCTTAATAGTTCCTCTGGGAGCAATCTACTTCTCTGTTTTTCCTCAGTTCTAGCATGGGAGCCATTAATGGAAAAGAACATCTTTCTAGATTGCACTCAAGAGGGCAAGTGAGAGGGGAGAAGGAATCAGTCACTAATAAAATGTTACTCATATCCTTTCTAATTTAATAAAAAGACAATATAATTTCCACAAATGTGGCACCAAAGAATTAAGGAATGCAGAATCCTCATTTTTGAAGTTTTCTAACTCACAGCTAATACACTCATGCACACACACACATACATACATACATGTCCAACTACCTAAATAATATATAGTTACAATAATCCGTTCATTAAAAGTCAGCTGTGGGCTTAGTTGAAGCAATAGCAAATTTAGCTTATTGGGTGGTTTAGATGGAATGTGCCCAGCAAGGTCCTATTACACAGAGCATTTAGGAAGAGCCCAAGAAAACTCTCTGGTGATTTAATTATTATATTCTGGATAATTACCATTAACCATCAATCAGTTTCAGATTGAACCAGAATATGCTTGATGTTGAAATAGGGGTCAATTTGATAATCTGTATTATCTAAGGTCACCATTCTGTTGACTAAGGTCTGCTTATGGGTCATAAGCCAGTCAAGTCTTTACCCAAGCTTATCCACGAGGGCAAATGCAAATTCAAATTCTAAAATGTTCTTTCTAAACCAGTCTCTCTTGTCTTCCTTTCCTGTGATTTAATTCATTTTTTCATGATATAGGCTTATAGTATTACCTATAACCATTCAATCTAACAAAGATATGCTGTCGTGCTTTGACAATACAATGGAAATTGACAGAGTTAGCCCTGGCAAATATAGAAATCAGTGTAATGTATTGATTCATCCTGTCTCATGTTATATCACCCCCCCCCAATAACACACCTGCTCATATTCATAGATGTATAATTATTCAATGATTTTTATACAGTGCAAATTTTACACATATTTACTTATTCATCATAGCAGTGACACTGGTACACACATAGACAATATATTGAAAAATTCTGAGCCTTTTTCAAGACATTGGCTTGAAGGACTTTCCTGGTGGTCCAGTAGTTAAGACCCTGAGCTCCCAATGCAGGGGGTACTGGTTCAGTCCCTGGTCAGGGAACTAAGATCCTATATGCCACATAGTATGGCCAGGAAAAAAAAAAAACACATTGGCATGAAATCTTCCAAACACCTCAAAACCTTTCTTGTAAAACATTTATTTATTCATACTCTCCCCTGACTCAAATTCAGTTGTTGGCATCTAGTGATATATTCCAAATATAATCAACCAATTTGTCACTGTGATTTTACAACACAAAGAAATATCATTGATTTGGCAGTTACTATATGCAATGATATGTGCTAAACATTTTGTAAATATAAATTCATTTAAACCTCACATCATGTCAACGAATCAGATTTTTTATTATCTCATTTTGCAGATGAAATAACTTAAGGCACAAAATTTAAGTAGATTCCAAAAGTTAGAACCAGGATTTGAACCCAACCTTTTTGTGTCTAGTGTCCATGATTTTAAAACTACCTTATGTAATACACTGCCACTTTTGCTTCTAAGGGCTTCCCTGGTGGCTCAGAGGTTAAAGGGTCTGACTCCAAAGCAGGAGACCCGGGTTCGATCCCTGGGTTGGGAAGATCGCCTGGAGAAGGGAATGGCAACCCACTCCAGTATTCTTGCCTGGAGAATCTCATGGACAGAGGAGCCTGGTAGGCTACAGTCCACGGGGTCGCAAAGAGTCGGACACGACTGAGAGACTTCACTTTCACTTTGCTTCTAAAATTGTGACTTGTTAGGCTTGCCTTTATTTCTTTCTGTTACAACTTGGCTGATAGGATCTAGTACAGCATGGTTCAAAAGAACTTTCCTGATGATGGAAGCGGTTTTTATCTGTACTGTCTAATATGGAAGCCAGCAGGCATAAGATGTTATTAAGCATTTGAAATATGACTAGTGAGAATAAGGAACTGAACATTTAACATGCCATATGTAGCTAGTGGTGACTGTAATGAATATCACAGGTTTTAGCACAATACCTGGCATAGGGATGACATGAAATAAGCATTTGTTGGATGAAGGAATGGCCCTCAGATTTATTTCTCCAGCCCAGATCTCTCCCCTAAACTGCTTATTTGGAGCACCTCCAAACTTATTATGTATAAAGTGAACTACTAATTTACCCCTCCAAATCTACACAGATTTCTCAATTTCGGTTTTTTTTTTAACTCTCAAGCTAAAAGTTCAGTTCAGTTCAGTCACTCAGTCATGTCCGACTCTTTGCGACCCCATGGACTGCAGCACGCCAGGCCTCCCTGTCCATCACCAACTCCTGGAACTTACTCTTACTCATAGTCATTGAGTCAGTAATACTGTCCAACCATCTCATCTTCTGTTGTCCCCTTCTCCTCCTGCCTTCAATCTTTCCCACCATCATGGTCTTTTCCAATGAGTCAGTTTTTCACATCAGGTGGCCAAAATATTGGAGTTTCAGCTTCAGCATCAGTCCTTCCAATGAATATTCAGGACTGATTTCCTTTAGGATGGACTGGTTGGATCTCCTTGCAGTCCCAGGGACTCTCCAGAGTCTTCTCTAACACCACAGTTCAAAAGCATCAATTCTTTGGTGCTCAATTTTCTTTACAATCCAACTCTTATATCCATACATGACTACTGGAGAAACCATATGTTTGACTAGATGGACCTTTGTTGGCCAGGTAATGTCTCTGCTTTTTAATATGCTGTCTAGGTTGGTCATAGCTTTTCTTCCAAGGAACAAGTGTCTTTTAATCTCATGGATGCAGTCATTTTGCAGTGATTTTGGAGCCCCGCAAAAAAAGTCTGTCACTGTTTCCTTTGTTTCCCCATCTATTTGCCATGAAGTGATGGGACTGGTTGCCATGATCTTAGTTTTCTGAACATTGAGTTAAAAACTGTATAGCTAAAAACTGTAGAGTTATCTTTAACTTCACTTTTTCTTCTTCTCACAACTATGCATGAACAAATTCTACAGCTCTTTCTTCAAAATTTTTCTATATAACCTTACCATTTCTAACTATCTCCATTTTGTATGGCTGAATAATATTCAACCATATACGCACATTTTGCTTATCTGTAGATCAGTTGAGGAACATTTGGTTTGTTTCCACATTTTACCTGTTATGAATAGTGCTACTATGAAGCCAACATGATTTTGAAAAGGATCACATTGAATCTGTAGATCAATTTGTGAAATGGTGTCATCTTAACAATATTGTTTTCCAATTGATGTACATGGCCTGTCTGTCCATTTGTTTGAGTCTTCTCTTCTGACAATGTTTTGCAGTTTTCAGAAATAAGTTTAGTACTTCTTATATTAAATTTATTCCTAAATATTTTATTTTTGATGCTATTGTAAATGAAATTGTTCTCTTAAATTTATTTCAGTTTAATAGTCACTTTTAACTTTAAAGTTATGTTTACATTTTAAAGTCTTGAAAGAGTCTAAATTTCCAAAACTATATTTTTCCTGAAAATTGATACATGATTCTTTTATGTGTTTTAAAGGAATCCTTAATTTAATACCTTAATTGCTTAAGTAAATTCTACCTTTTTTTCAATAAATTGCCTTCTTGTATTATTTTTTCTTCTTTCTCACCTTTTGTTGGTTTCATTAAATCTTCTTTGTTCCATTTTTTTTCCACTGAAAATTTGAAAAACATATATAATATTCCATTCTGTTGTTCAGTTGCTCAGTTGTGTCTGACGCTTTGTGACCCCATGGACTGCAGCATACCGGGCTTCACTGTTCTTCACTGTCTCATGCAGTTTGCTCAAACTCATGTCCATTGAGTTGATGATGCCATCCAACCGTCTCATCCTCTGTTGCCCACTTCTTCTCCTACCCTCAGTGTTGCTGAGCATCAGGGTCTTTTCCAGCGAATCAGCTCTTCACATCAGGTGACCAAAATATTGTAGTTTCACCTTCACCATCAATCTTCCCAATGAATCTTCAGGGTTTATTTCCTTTAGGATTGACTGGTTTGATCTCCTTGCTGTCCAAGGGACTCTCAAGAGTCTATTCCAGCATCACAGTTCGAAAGCATCATTCTTCAGTGCTCAGTCTTCTTTATGGTCCAACTCTCACATCCGTACATGACTACTGGAAAAACCATAGCTTTAACTAGACAGACCTTTGTCGGCAAAGTGATGTCTCTGCTTTGTTAGTGGGTACCCTCATTTTTCCCATAATTTTTGATTATATTGATTGACATTTTGCCACATTTACAAGTTTTCTCTGTCTCTGTCATGATATCTGTCTCTATCTGTGTTATTTCTATATCTTTATCTTATTTTATATTAGAGACAGGGAGAGAGAATACACACACATACACACACCACTCCCAAATGCGTCAACATGGAACTCCTAAGAATAATTCTCATATGTAACCATAGTATTATTGGCCTAAACAGTTATTTCCATAAGATTATCTGATATTAATTCATAGTCAGATTTATCCTGTTTTAAAATAATTTTTGTTACATCTTTAATCTCTTTTAATCTAGAATAGTCCCTCAAACTTTTTTTCTGTGATGTTGACTTTTGGCAGAGTCCTATCCAGTATTCTCGGAGAATATCCCATGTTCTAGATTTGTCTCATGTTTTGATCAGTTCATCATTTTATTTAATTTTTTCTACTATCACCCATGTTTCCTACAAATTGGAGGTTGGGTCTGAAAGATTGACTATATCGGCATAAACATTTTTGCAAGAATGCTTAATAGATGAGATTGCATACTTTTCATTGTATCAAATCAAGAGAAACCTTCTTGTACCATTGTTAGTGATATAGTTTGATCTCCTGCATGAGCTAGTGATTGCCAGATATCCCCAATATAAAAGTGTATTTCTCTTTTGTATTTAGTAATTAATTTATCAAGTGATACTCTGGCATCATTTGAATAGTCTGCTTCCCAACAACCTTATTTGCAATGGCCGTACAATCTATTCATGATTCTGGCCTGCGTGAATCAATTATTATATTGGCGGTGGCCCTTATGTATTCTTTTTTTTTTTTAATTTTTACTTTACAATTCTGTATTGGTTTTGGCATAGATTGACATGAATCCACCACAGGTGTACATGCGTTCCCAAACATGAACCCCCCTCCCACCCCCCTCCCCACAAGATCTCTCTGGGTCATCCCCGCGCAATGCCCTTATGTATTCTTAACCCATATGCTTAAACATATTTTGATAGGTTTCAAAGAATATTAAGTCATTTTATCTAAATTACTCTTGCTTATATTTAAAAATTAACTTATTCATAAGGAGTCAGTAAACTTGACTTGTGAGCTGTTGGTTACATGGATATATGTTTTTTTCTTAAAAGAAAGTGAAAGTGTTAGTCACTCAGTCATGTCGGACTCTTTACAACACCCTGGAGTGTAGCGCATGAGGTTACTCTGTCCATGGAATTCTCCAAGCCAAGAACACTAGAGTGGGTTGCCATTCCCTTCTCCAGGATATCGTTCTGACCCAGGGATTGAACTCAGGTCTCCCACATCACAAGCAGAGTCTTTACCATCTGAGCCACCCCTTGCATCATCAGTGTACCATTAGGCTTGAGAGTGAAGGCATATTCAAATCATAGCTCCTCTGCTTACTAATTGTGTGTCCTTAGCAGGTAACAGAATTTCTCAATGCACGTTTCTTTATGTATAAAATGAGACATTTAAGATTACTTGTTTCATAAAGTTTCAAGGATTTAATAAGATAATCTATGTAAAATACTCAGCAAATTTTCTATCATATAGCTAAATACTCCATATTTGTTAGTTATTAAAAATAAATGGTTGTTAGCATTATGATTTGGATTATAATGAACATTGTAACTCCCTCCTGATCTTCTCTGGCTTGTTTATAATCTTTCCTTTCCCAAAACAAGAATACTTTTTCTTTCTTTTTCTTAGAAATTCGTCTACCTTTTATTTCTGTTTTAGGTCATGGAGATGTCTCTTAGATATTTTGAGCTTCTTTAACCTCTGATTCATTGTAGTGATCCAGGATATAGTATAACTTTTACAATGTGAAGATTCTAATTCCACTACTTACTCCAGTGACCTCCCTGGGGTGCTGGCAATGTAGACAAGACCAGTCTGCTTTTTAGTATCTTAGAAAAATTTACTGACTTCTTCCATGTCTTTCAGAAAGGCTTATAGAGCTATACATCTGTCTTTATTATAATAACTTTTTCAGTTCTCTCCCAATTAAACCCCATCTGGCCTCATAAGCAGTAGCAAAATAAATGGTGATGGAGAGATACTGACATCTTTCTTGAGATTCCTCTTATAGACTTCTGATATCTTATGATACAATTCATCTGCAGTTAACACTAACAAATGGAACTAAATTCTTCTCAGTCTAAGTGCCTAAGGACTTATTAAATTCATGTGTCTCCTGCATGCAGATACCAGAATGAAGAGTGCCAAGGGACAATAATTTTTCCAAGAAATTAGTGAAAGAGGCACCCTAGGTCTAATTATCTAAATAGAATCAAACAGGGAGCCTGAACAAATATGCTAAGCAAGATAGATTGTAAGGTCAAGATGGTGAAATAGGAAGATATGGAGTTTTCCTTTCCCCACAAGTACATCAAAGATACACATACAAGTGGAACAATTCTCACAGAGCACCTGTTGATCACTAGCAGAGGATCTCAGACACCTCAAAGTACAAGAAAACCTCTCATGTAACAGGATAGGATAAGAAAAGAGGAAATGAGACAAATCCTGCACCCCTGGGTTGGTGAACTAAAGGAGAAGACAGGTTCCCACACTCAGGGAAGCCCTTCCACCAATGGGGAGCTCAGCTAGGACAGAGAAGGAGCTTCAAGGGATCAGAGGAGAGCACAGCAGGGATCCGTGCCAGACAGGACATAGTAAGACTTACACAGATGATCTGTGCCACAGCCCTGTGTGCCCCAGCCTGAGATAGGTGTCTCCTAGTGCACAAGAGTTCTAGGTGCTGGAATATGTGGTCTGGGGAATGGACAAGGGAGGAGACAGTGGTTTGTGAAGAGACAGACTGAAGGGATAGGACTAAGGAGTTCTACAACTGGGAAAGATTGTGGAAGAAGACACCATAGGGTCAGGCACCACTGTTCAGTGGTGCAAAAGGGGAGGGGCCCCCATTGCAGCCCTTTTCCCCATATGCCAGCCCCTACCTCCATGGGCACTAGGAGGGGCACCTGTCTTGAGCAGCCTTCCTTGCCCCTCAAACCAAAGCCTTCTCTACCGAGGCTTGCAGAACTGCCTGTGCACTACTCCCTGCCAAATCCTCCTCTGCTTTTGCCTCCTTCTTCCTGGTTGTGTGCCTGTGTTCTAGGCAATCTTGGGAGCAGACACTGGTGAGAGGAACACACACAGAGGTGGGGCTTAAACCACAGCTAAGCCCCTGGGACAATGCAACTAAGGAAGAAGAACTGAAATCTCTCCTCATGGCTGAGGGAACCACGGATTCACACCCCAGCTGCTGGCTTTGTAAACCCAGTGCCTGCACAATGTCTGAATGGATGAGTGCTCCTGCAGCTCAGATTGGTCTAGCTTTACCAGTGGTGGACTTTGTGGGCACACATGGATAAGGATTGAGTCAGATCAGAATTGAGATGCCTCAAAAGCTCACACAATAGTTTCAGGTAAACAGTTAGTGCAGTTCTGGGACTTGACTTTGGTAGATGTGCACTGGTGGCCTGGTGAAAACAGCACCTGAAAGACATGAGGATCAAGTCTTCTTACCGGTATATCCATGGTTAAGGTGGAGCTGAGATTAGTTTCAGTGATATTTATGAGCAAGCATGATGGGTGAAAAGTGATATGAGAGCACACTCACAGCTCCAGAGGAGGAATACTCAGAGACTTCTCTCCAAGTGGGAGTGCTCACATCCCACCTACCTCACATGGAAGATCAGAAACACAGCTCTGAAACAGATATGGCAGCCTCTATCCCAACAGCTAAGGAGTAGACCCTGCCCCTGGCAGGACAGTAATAACCACAGAGAAAAGGGGAGGACCTGCTTAATATGCAGGGGAGGCTTAGGTCACCACATCATCAGTTCCCCCACCTTCAATCAAGGGGATAATGGCCAGCATAAACTGAGGAAAGTGGTGGCAGACATCCATACTAAAAGCAGCTCTCATACCCAAAAATATGGAACACATAGGGGATACTCAGGGACGTTCCCACATAAAAATATCCCTCCAAGACAGTCTGAGGGTCAGGCATTGGGAAGAACTCCCAGAGCATTTGCTTTGAAGGCTACTGGGGCCTGAGTGCAAGAGAGCCATAGGGCTGGGAGAAAAAGAGACTCCACTCTTGAAAAGTGCGCATAAGTTCATACATGCATTAGGAGCTAGCATAAAACAATACCTTCATACAAACCAGGGATACACCTGACTATGGGTCTGGGAGGGCCTCCTGGGGAGGTGGGGATAGACTGGAGTTCTGTCTGGGTGCAAGGACATTGGTGGTAGAGGTCCCAGATAACATTAATTGGTGTGAGCTCTCACAAAGTTCCCTATTTTTGTACCAAGACCCAGTCACACCCAATAACCTACAGGCTCCAGAGATGGAACATCTCATGCCAAACAACCAGCAAGACAGGGACACAGCCCCATCCAACAGCAGACAGGCTACCTAAAGTCATACTGGGCTCACAGTTACCTCAAACACAGGACTTAACACAGCCTTTTCATCAGAAGAACATGACCCAGCTCCACTCAGCAGAGGGCAGGAACCAGTTCATCCCATAAGGAAGCCATCATGGACCCCTTGACCAACCTCATCCAACAGGGGACAGACGAAATAAGCTATAGGAGCTACGATCTTGCATCCTCCAGAAAGGAGACCACAAACACAGGAAATTAGACAAATGAGATGACAGAGAAATATTTTGCAAATGAAGGAACAATACAAAAACCCACAAGAACAACTAAATGAAGAGGAGATAGGCAATCTGCCTGAAAAAGAATTCAGAGTAATGATTGTAAAACTGATCCAAAATCTGCAGAAAAGAATAGATGAATGGATCAAGAAGGTATAAGAAATTTATTAACCAAGAGCTAAAAGATTAAAAAAAAAAGAAATGAAACAAACAATAACTGAAATGAAAAATTGCCCTAGAAGGAATCAATAACAGAATAACTGAGGCAGAGGACTGGATAAGTAAGCTAGGAGACAGAGTGCTGGAAATCACTGCCATGGAATAAATAAAAGAGAATGAGAAGAAATAAGGACACTCCAAAAAACCTCTGGAACAACATTAAATGCACCAACATTCACATTATAGGAGTCCCATCAGAGAAAGACAAAAGGCCTGAGAAAATGCTTGAAGATATTGTAGCCAAAATTTTCCCTAACATGAGAAATGAAACACTCCAATCCAGGAAGCACAGAGAACCCCATGTAGGATAAATCCAAGGAGGAACATGCTGAGGCATATATTAATCAAACCAACAAAAATTAAAAGACAAGGAAACTTTTTTATTAAATAACAAGAGAAAAGCAACAAATAACACACAAGGAAATCCCCATATGGTTATCAGCTGATTTTTAAGCATAAAATGTGCAGGCCAGAAGGGAGTGGCTTAATATATTTCAAGTGAGGAAATAAAAATAACTTACTATCCAGAATACTCTATCCAGCAAGGCTCTGAAACGATGGAAAAATCAAAAACTTTATGAACAAGCAAAAGCTAAGAGAATTCAGCACCACCAAACTAGCTTTAAAACAAATGTTAAAGGAATTTCTCTAGGTGAGAAAGAGACCAGCAACTCAAAACAACCTTGTACACACACAAACTTCTTTATCAAAATTTCATGGGAAAAGCAAATGAAAGAAACTGCAACAGATACACATACAAAAAAGAAAATGCAACCAAAACACGACACCAAAAATAGTTATCAAACCACAAGAGAACAAAAGAGGAAGGGAAGAAAAAGAACTACAAAAACAAACACCAAACAAACGAGAAAATGGCAATAGGAACATACATATCAATAACTACCATAAATGTAAATGGATTACATGCTCCAACCAAAAGACATAGACTCACTGAATGGATACAAAAACAAGACCCATGTAAATGCTGTCTACAAGAGATTCACTTCAGATCTAATGATACAGAAAGTGAAAGTGAGGAGATGGAATAAAAAGCTTCCATGTATATGGAGACCAAAACCCAAAAATGATGGAGTAGCAATACTCATTGGAGAAGGCAATGGCACCCCACTCCAGTACTCTTGCCTGGAAAATCCCACAGACAGAGGAGCCTGGTAGGCTGCAGTCCATGGGGTCGCTAAGAGTCAGACATGACTGAGCGACTTCACTTTCACTTTTCACTTTCATGCATTGGAGAAGGACTTGGCAACCCACTCCAGTGTTCTTGCCTGGAGAATCCCAGGGACAGGGGAGCCTGGTGGGCTGCCGTCTATGGGGTCACACAGAGTCGAACATGACTGAAGTGACTTAGCAGCAGCAGTAGCAGCAGCAATACTCATATCAGAGAAAATAGACTTCAAAATAAAGACTGTTACAAGAGACAAAGGACACAATATAATGATCAAAGGGTCAACTCAAGAAGAAGATATAAAAATTTTAAATATATATGTGCCCAACATACAAGCATATATAAGTATATAAGCCAAATGCTAACAAGCCATAAAAAATGAAATAGACAGTAACACATAATGGTGGGGTTGGTATTTAACACCCCACTTACTCCAATGGACAGATAATAGAGACAGAAAATCAATAAGGAAACAAAAGCCTTAAATGACACATTAGAGCAGACAGACTTAATTGATATTTATAGGAGATTTCATGTGAAAGCAGTAGAGTAAACTTTGTTCTCAACTGCAAATGGAACATTCTTCAGAGTAGATCACATCTTGGACCACAAATTAAGCCTTGGTAAATTTAAGAAAGTTGAAATCATATCAAGTATCTTTTCTGATGACAACACTATGAGTCCAGAAAGCACTTGCAGGGAAAAACTGCTGTGTTTCCATAGACTACCATGCCAGCCTTCTCTGTCCACTGTCTCCCAGAGTTTGCTCAAAGTCATGTTCATTGGGTTCCTGATGCTATCTAACCATCCCATGGTCTGTTGCCTACTTCTCCTTTTGCCTTCAATCTTTCCCAGAATCACTTTTCCAATGAGTCTGCTCTTTGCAACAGGTGGCCAAAGTATTGAAACTTCAGCATCAGTGCTTCCAATGAGTACTCAGGGTTGATTTCTTTTAGGATTGACTGGTTTGACTTCCTTGCAGTCCAAGGGACTCTCAAGAGTCTTCTCTCTAGCACCACAAATTCGAAAGCATCAATTCTTCAGCACTCAACCTTCTTTATGGTGGATCTTTCACCTCTGTACATAACTACTTCTCTGGTGCCTCAGATGGTAAAGCATCTGCCTACAATGTGGGAGACCTGGGTTTGATCCCTGGGTCAGGAGGATCTCCTGGAGAAGGAAATGGCAACCCATTCCAGTGTTCTTGCCTGGAAAATCCCATGGACAGAGGAGCCTGGTAGGCTACAATCCATAGGGTTGCAGAGTCGGACATGACTGAGCAACTTCACTTTCACTGGAAAAAACATAACTTTGAGTATATGGACTTTTGTCAGCAAAGTGATGTCTCTGCTTTTTAATATGCTGTCTATGTTGGTCATAGCTTTCCTGCTAAGCAGCAAGTGTCTTTTAATTTCATGGCTGCAGTCACCATTGACAATAATTTTGGAGCCCAGGAAAATAAAATTTGCCAACATTTCCAATTTTTCCCCTTCTCTTTGCCATGAAGTGATGGGACTGGCTGCCATGATCTTCGTTTTATGAATGTTCAGTTTTAAGCCAGCTTTTCCACTCTCCTCTTTCACTCTCATCATCAGGTTCTTTAGTTCCTCTTCACTTTATGGCATTAGAGTGGTATTATTTGCATAACTAGGTTGTTGATACTTCCGCCAGCAATCTTGATTCCAGCTTGTGATTCATCCAGCTCATTATTTCATACTGTTTATATTCTTTGCAACCAAAGATGGAGAAGCTCTATACAGTCAGCAAAAACAAGATCAGAACCTGATTGTGGCTCAGATCATGAGCTCCTTATTGCAAAATTCAGGCTTAACTTGAGGAAAGTAGGGAAAACTAGTAGGCCATTCAGGTATGACGTAAATCAAATCCCTTATGATTATACAGTGAAGATGACAAATAGATTCAAGGGATTAGATTGAATAGGATGCCTGAAGAACTATGGAGGAAGGTTTGTAACATTATACTGGAGGCAGTGACCAAAACAGTCCCAAAGAAAAAGTAATACAGACAGGCAAAGTGGTTGTCTGAGGAGGCTTTACAAATAACTGAGGAAAGAAGACAAGTGAAAGGCGAGAGAAAAATGGAAAGATACATACAACTGAGTGCAGAATTTCAGTGAATAGCAAGGAGAGATAAGAAGACTTTCTTAAATGAACAGTATAAAGAAATAGAAGAAAACAATAGAATGGAAAAGACTAGCAATCTTTTCAAGAAAATTGGAGATATCAAGGGAATATATCATGCAGGGGTGAGTATGATAAAGGACAGAAATGGTGGCGACATAACAGAAGCAGAAGATATTAAGAAACTGTGGCAAGAACACACAGGATAACTATATTCAAGACTGAGTGACTGAACTGACCTAATGACCTGGATAACCATGATGGTGTGGTTACTCACCTAGAGCCAGACATCCTGGAGTATGAAGTCAAGTGGGCTTTATGAAACATTTCTATGAATAAAACTAGTAGACATGATGGAATTCCAGCTGAGCTATTTAAAACACTAAAGGATGATGCCGTTAGAGTGCTAAACTCAATATGTCAGCAAATTTGGAAAACTCAGCAGTGGTGACAAAACTGGGAAAGGTCATTTTTCGTTCTAGTTACCAACGAGGGTGATGTCAAGGAGTATGCAAAGTATGACACAGTTGCTTTCATTTCACATGCTAGCAAGGTTATGCTCAAAATCCTTCAAGCTAGGCTTCACCAGTATATGAACTGAAAATTCCAGAGGCACAGGCTGGGTTTCAAAGATGCAGAGGAACCAAAGATAAAATTGCCAACATTCATTGGATCATAGAGAAAGGAAGGGAATTCCAGGGGAAAAAAATCTATTTCTGCTTCATTGACTATGCAAAAGACTTTGACTGTGTTCAGTTCAATTCAGTCAATTAGTCGTGTCCAACTCTTCATGACTCCATGGACTGCAGCACGCTAGGCTTCCAGGCTGCCAGAGCTTGATCAAACTCATGTCCATTCAGTAGGTGATGCCATCCAACCATCTCATCCTCTGTTGTCCCCTTCTCCTGTTGCTTCAGTCTTTCTCAACATTAGGATCTTTTCCAATGAGTCAGTTCTTTGCATCAGTTGGCCAAAGAATTGGAGCTTCAGCTTCACCATCAGTCCTTCCAATGAATATTCAGGACTGATTGCCTTTACGATTGACTGGTTGGATCTCCTTTCAGTCCAAGGGACTCTCCAGAGTCTTCTCCAACACCACAGTTCAGAAGCATCAATTCCTCAACACTCAGCTTTCTTTATGGTCCAACTCTCACGTCTATACATGACTACTGGAAAAACCATAGCCTTGACTAGATGGACCTTTGTTGGCCAAGTAATGTCCCTGCTTTATAGTATGCTGTCTAGGTTGGTCATAGCTTTCCTTCCAAGGAGCAAGTGTCTTTTAATTTCATGGCTGCACTCACCATCTGCAGCGATTTTGGAGACCCCCAAAATAAAGTCTGTCACTGTTTCCATTGTTTCCCCATCTATTTGCCATGAAGTGGTGGGATTGGATGCCATGATCTTAGTTTTCTGAATGTTGACTCTTAAGCCAGGTTTTTCACTCTCCTCTTTCACATTCAACAAAGGTTCTTCAGTTCCTCTTTGTTTTCTATGATAAGGGTGGTGTCTTCTGCATATCTGAGCATATTGATATTTCTCCCAGTGATCTTGATTCCAGCTTGTGCTTCATACAGCCCGGCATTTTGCATGATGTACTCTGCATATAAATAAACAAGGTGAAAATATATAGCCTTGATGTACTCCTTTCCCAATTTGGAACCAGTCTGTTGTTCCATGTTTGGTTCTTACTGTTGCATCATGACATGCATACAGATTTGTCAGGAGGCATGTAAGGTGGTCTGGTATTCCCATCTCTTGAAGAATTTTCCACAGTTTTTTGTGATCCACACAGAATTGTTTTGGCAGAGTCAATAAGGCAGAAGTAGATTTTTTTCTGGAACCCTCTTGCTTTTTCTATGATCCAATGAATGTTGACAATTTGATCTCTGGTTCCTCTGCCTTTTCTAAATCCAGTTTGAAAATATGGATGTTTCCAGTTCATGTACTTTTGAAGTCTTGTTTGGAGAATTTTGAGCATTACTCTGGTAGCATGTGAGATCAGTGCAGTTGTGCGGTAATTTGAACATTGTTTGGTATTGCTTTCTTTGGGATTAGAATGAAAACTGACCTTTTCCATTTTGTGGCCCTGCTGAGTTTTCCTTTTGCTAGCATATTGAGTGTAGCACTTTCACAGCATCATCTTTTAAGACCTGGAATAGCTCAGCTGGAATTCCATTACTTCCACTAGCTTTGTTCGTGGTGATTCTTCCTAAGGCCCACTTGATCTCACATTCCAGGATGTCTGGCTCTAGGTGAGTGATCACACCATCATGGTTATCTGGATCATGAAGATCTTTCTTGTATAATTCTTCTATGTATTCTTGCCACCTTTGCTTAATATCTTCTGTTTCTGTTAGGTCCATACCGTTTCCGTCCTTTATCGTGTCCATCTTTGCATGAAATATTCCCTTGGTATCTCTAATTTTCTTGAAGAGATCTTTAGTCTTTCCCATTCTATATTTTTCCTCTATTTCTTTGCATTGATCAGTGAGATAGGCTTTCTTATCTCTCTCCTTGATATTATTTGGAACTCTGCATTCAGATGGGTATATCTTTCCCTTTCTCTTTTGCCCTTAGCTTCTCTTATTTTCTCAGCTATTTCTAAGGCCTCCTCAGAGAACCATTTTGCCTTTTTGCATTTCTTTTTCTTGGGGATCACTGCCATTTCTACAATGTCACGACCCTCCATCCATAGTTCTTTCGGCACTCTGCCTATCAGATCTAATCCCTTGAATCTATTTCTCACTTACACTGTATAATCCTAAGAGATTTTGTTTAGGTCATATATGAACAGTCTGGTTGCTTTCCATACTTTCTTTAATTTATGTCTGAATTTTGCAATGAGTACTTTATCTGAGCCACAATTAGCTCCCAGTATTGTCTTTGCTGATTGTGTAGAGCTTCTCCCTCTTTGGCTGTAAAGAATATAATCAATCTGATTTCAGTATTTACCATCTGGTGATGTCCACATGCAGAGTTGTCTCTTGTGTTGTTGGAAGAGGGTGTTTGCTATGATCAGTGTGTTCTCTTGGCAAAACTCTGTTAGTCTTTGTCCTGTTTCACTTTTTACTTCAAGGCCAAACTTGCCTGTTATTCCAGGTGTCTCTTGACTTCCTACTTCCTACTTTTACTTCTGCTATGATGAAAAGGACATCTTTTTTTGGTGTTAGTTCTAGAAAATATGTAGGTCACCTTAGAACCATTCAACTTCAGTTTCTTTAGCATTAGTGGTTGGTGTATAGACTTGAATTACTGTGATATTGAATGGTTTGCCTTGGAAACGAACAGAGATCATTCTGTCATTTTTGAGATTGCACCCAAGTACTGCATTTTGGACTCTGTTGTTGACTATGAGGGCTATTTCATTTCTTCTAAGGGATTCTTGCCCTCAGTAGTAGATATAATGGTTATCTGAATTAAATTCGCCTGTTCCAGTCCATTTTAGTTCACTGTTTCCTAAAATGTCTATGTTCAGTCTTGGGATCTCCTGTTTGACCACTTCCAATTTACCTTGATTCATGCACCTAATATTCCAGGTTCGTATACAATATTGTTCTTTTCAGCATTGGACTTTACTTCCATCACCAGTCACATCCACAACTGGGTGTTGTTTTTGCTTTGGCTCTATCTCTTCATTCTTTCTGGAGTTATTTCTTTACTCTTTTCCATAGCATATTGGGCACCTACCAACCTGGGCAGTTCATCTTTCAGTGGCATTTCTTTTTGCCTTTGCATACTGTTAATGGGGTTCTCAAGGGAAGAATACTTAATTCCTTTCTCCAGTGCACCACATTTTGTCAGACATTGTAGATCACAGCAAACTGTGCAAAATTCTTAAAGAAATGGGAATACCAGACCACCTTACATGTCTCCTGAGAAATCTATATGCAGATCAAGAAGCAACAGTTAGAACTGGACATGGATCAATTTACAGGTTCAAATGTGGGGAAGGAATATGTCAAGGTTCTATATTGTCACACTGCTTATTTAACATATTTGCTATATATGTGTTAAATATTTCCTCCCAGTATCAATTTTCTGTTAGTATGCTGCTGCTGCTAAGTCGCTTCAGTCATGTCCGACTCTGTGCGACACCATAGATGGCAGCCCACCAGGCTCTGCTGTCCCTGGGATTCTCCAGGCAAGAACACTGGAGTAGGTTGCCATTTTAATTTATAATAACTTTGGCCCATATTTAAAAGCTTTCTGAGTAGTGAATTGTATCAGTATTTTACGTTATTGCACCTAGATTTATAATCATATTTAGAAAGACTTTCCCTACACACAAGATCTGAGTTTTCTCCTAGCACTTCTGTATTTTCATGTTTTACATTTATATCTCAAATGCATTTAAGAGCTTATTGGAGGAGTGGCCAAGATGGGAGGACTCTGAGCTCACCACCTATCATAGAAACACCAAAGTGCAACTATTTACAGAGCAGTCATCAATGAGAAAGAACAGAAGACTAGCATAAATGTTCTTCTACAGCAAAAGATATTTATATAAAGAGGGAACCACAGTGAGATTTTAGCAGGAGTAAAGATGCAGTATATTCAATTTTCATACCCCCAAGTGGGCAACCCACAAATGGGAGGATAAGTAAAATTGCAGAGGTTCTTCCCAAGGACAAAGGAGTCTGAGCCACCCATTGAGCTCCTCAGTCAGGTATCCTGTGCCAGGAAGATGAGCCCTTAGAATGTTTGCCTTTGAAAGCCTGGAGAAGGGGTTACTTTTGGGAGAGCCAGTGGGCTGTGGGAATTTGAGACTGTTCTCAAAGAGCACACACAAAATCTCATATATACTACATGACCCAGGGCAGAAGCAGTAATTTGAAAAGCCTGGGTCAGATCGACCTGATGATCTTAGCCTCCTGGAGAAGCAGAAAGCGAGTGGACCTCACCTTTGGGACATAGTCGTGCATAGCAGAACTTTGTGGGAGCTTGTTCTATCACAAAAACACTGTGCTAGCAAGTTCCATTTTGGAATCCTCCCTCTAGCTTATTATTTCTGGAACCAAACCTCACCCACCAGCCTGTCTTACCAGTACTGGAATGTGTCAGTACTAGCATCTAGCCAGCTGGAGACTCAGGCCCATCCACCAACAGGCTGGCTGTCTTAAGATACCCTGAGTCCACAACCACCCTGGGACCTGGACTTGTCTAGGTATGACCCAGCCTTTCATACCAGTGCATTCCCAGGGCCTGACAGCCAGTGACCCCATGATCCAGCTCTGCCCACCAGTGGGTAAGAATGAGCCCTGCCACCCACACACAGGGCCCTTGCCCCATCACCAGGAGGCTGATACCAGCTGTAGGAGCCCCCAGCCCCACCCACCCACCAGCAAACCAGCACTTGCTCTGAAATACCTTGGACCCCTCTATAAGTTCCCCTATGACTCAGTCCCACTCATCAGACAGCCAACACCAGTTTTGAGAAACCATGGACCTGGCAGCCAACCATGTCAGAAACCAGCTTTACCCACTAGCAGACTGACATTAGACCCAGTACCCCCAGCCCCACAACCACCCACCCAATATCCTAGCTCTGCACACAGTGGGTCAGCACTACCCCCCATGACCCCACAGGGCCCTGAAGCCAGCTTGCTTGTGACCCAGCCCCACCCTCCAGTGGCCAGCAGGCTCCACACAAGATGGCCTTGTGTCAACTGGAGTGGGAAACAGCCACACCTATGAGCCTGCCCATAGTAGTCAGCCAGCTACAGGAGGACAAATGCCACCCATGTAGAGGGTATGCAAGAGCACATGGCTCTGTTGACCAAATGGATATGTACTGGTGGAATCCATAAGACATGCACAAAAGGCCACTTTGCTCAAATTGGGAATTATAATTCAACCTACCAAATACATAACAGTGAAAACAGCAAGTAGGCAAAGTGAGACTACAAAGGAATATGTTCCAAACCAAAGATCAGAATAAAAGCCCAGAAAAAAAATATGTGAAGTGAAGATAGGCAATCTACCAGACAAGGCGTTCAAGGTAATGATCATAAAGATGTTCAGAGAATTCAGGAGAAGACTGGATAAACAGACTGAGAAGTTAGAGAACTTTCTTGAGAAGTTAGAGAACTTTCTAGCAAGGAGAAATTGTAAAGAAGAGAGTTGAAACATGCAATAACTGAAATGAAAAATACACTAGACTGAATTGACTATAGATTAGGTGATACAGAGGAACAGATCAACAAGCTGGAAGACAGAGTGCTGGAAATACTGATGCTGAACAGAAAACAGAGAAAAGATTAAAAGGAAATGAAGACAGTTTGAGACCTCTTCAACAATATCAAGCATACTAAAATTTTCATTATAGTATCTGAGACCACCATAAAAGGGGCAGAGAACATAATTTAAGACATAATAGCTCAACACCTCCCTAACCTGGGAAGTAGAGTGAGTCCCAAATAGGATCATACCAAAGAGGACCACATTCAGGCATGCTGTAAGTAAAATGGCAAAAAAATTAAAGAGATAATATTAAAAGCAAGCAAGGGAAAAGCAACAGGTTACATACAAGGGAACTCCTATAAGACTATCAGCCGACTTCTTAGCAGAAGCTCTGCATGCCATAGAAAAGTCACACGTGATATTTAAAGTGATAAAAGAGAAAAATCTACAGTAAAAAATGCTCTATCAGGCAAGGATTCCATTCAAGTTTGATGGAGAAATCAAAAGTTTTACAGATATGAAAAAGGTAAAAGTGTTTTGCACCACCAAACCAGCTTTAAAAGAAATGTTTAAAGGACTTTTCTCAGTGAAAATGAAGCCACAACTAGAAATAGGAAAATTATGAAAGGAAACGCCTCATTGGTAAAGTAAAATACATAGTAAAAGTAGTAAATCAACCACGTATAAAGCTATTAGGAAGGTTAAAAGAGAAAAGTAATTAAGGGAGGCACAAAGAAAAAATGATTTAAAATATGTTGTCAAAAACAGTAAATGTGGAGGGGTGGAGTAAAAATTCAGTGATGTGATGTTCACACACACCCCTCATGATAACCACAAACCAAAAATCTCTAACGGATATACCAAAAAAGACAAAAGAATCCAATGATAACACGTTTTTCCAAAGACATTCCTTACTGAATGCTTCAATTGTTTTAACTTTCTCATTTGTTCTATAGATTTTTTAGGTATACTCTTATATTATCTGCAAATAAAAATAATGTGCCTTGTGTTTCCCAGTTCTTAGGCACTTCTCTGTGTGTGTGTGTGTGTGTCTGTGTGTGTGTGTGTGTGTGTGTGTATTTTATCATGTTAAGAATTCTAATCTATCAATTTCTAATTGTAATCTTTTTTAAAGTCAGGAAATTTTGTTTTGAATATTGTTGAAGGTGTTTTCAATATCTTTGGGGATAATCATGATTTTTCTTTAAACCTATTAAAATGGCATATGAGTCAATTTCCCAATACTGAACCACTGTATATTTCTAGATGCAACTCTGCATTTTTGCAATAAATCCAGTTTAGCTATGGTATATTATTTCCTTAATATGGTATTGGATAATGTTCACTAATAATTTATTTTAGATTTAGCATAATTATTTATAGGTGATATTGTTCTGTGAGTTTCTGGTACTATCTTTATTAGATTTTATTATGAATATTATACTTGTTTATACAAAAGTATGCCAACTTTTTCTTTGTTTTCAATGTCCCAGAATGATTTATGAATCACTGGAACTCTCTGTTCTATGTTTAGTAAAATTTCCTCTGTAATGTGTGTGTGTGTGTCCCCACATTAGTTCAGTGATAACTTTCTCTATTGCCACTGTCAAAAATTATCTTTTAAAGCTATCTACTTCTAATGGGATCAACCTTGGTAAAATTTCATCTAGCTTTAACATTTATTAGCAATGAGTTCTGAGTCTCTTATGACTTTTAAAATTTCTTCCATTTCAGTGATTTTTTTTTCCTTTTTGTATATGTGTGCTTTTTGGATATTTCTTCTTTTTTGATAAAGTTATGCTATGGTTTGTCTATTTTGTAATGGTTTTTCCAAAAAAAGGATTTAAATTTATCAATTAGGTCAAGCGTTTTTTATTCCCTACCTCATTAATTTTGACTTTTTTGTTTTTTCTTTTCTTACTTTTGATTTGCTTTGCCATTCTTTCCTTAGCATTTTGAGCTTACAATTTATTTTTACTCTTTCACTTTATTGATAAATGCATTTAAGTTAGTGAACCTTCCTTCTTATCATTTCATTAGATATATCTCATAGGTTTTCACATGTAGTGTTTTTATTATAATGATATTTTTTCAGAATTTTTGTGATTTTAGCTTGCATTTCTTCCTTTACTCAAGAACTATTTAATAGAAAGTAAAAGTTTCCAGGTAGATTGGACTTATCATTTCTAGTTTTATTGCACTGTGATTAGAAAATGTTTACATTTCAATTTTGTGGAACTTATTGATGTTATCTTTGTGAACTAGTATGTGGTTAGTTTCTGTGTTTTATGTGCACTTGAGAAGAAGTGTATTCTCTATTATCAGGGTATATAATTTAATATACATCTATAATAACAACCATACTGATTATATTATTTAGCCTCTGTATTTTAACTTGTTGTTTGTCCACTTGATCTATTGTGTGATAGAACTGGTATGTTTAAAGTCTTTTAGTGTTTCTAATGACATTTCCTTTTATCTGTTGTATTTTTGCTTTATAAAGTTGGTTGCGGTATTATTTGATACACCAATATTTATAGATATTCTTTTTTTTTTCCATTTTGAGTATGGCTGTTAGCATTTAAAAATATCCTTTGTCTCATTTAATGCTTTCTGGCTTGAAATTTACTTTGTCTGATATTGATTCTGTTTGCCGGGTAGATCTTTGCCCATTTCTAAAATTTCCTCCTTTGTTTCACTTTCCTTTGTCCGCTCAACCTTCTAAGGGTGTTTTTCCTTACTTTTTGCCTCCCTTTTTTTTAGAAGCAATACCTTTCAAAGACTGCCTTTTGAATACTTCTTATAACACCTTTCCCTAAGTGCTGTGATCTACCCTGACTGTTTTTCAGAATTTTCATATTTTGTATAGACCGTCTTTCTGGTTCAGTTCAGTTCAGTTCAGTCACTCAGTCATGTCCAACTCTGCAACCCCATGAACCGTAGCACGCCAGGTCTCCCTGTCCATCGCCAACTCCTGGAGTCCACCCAAACCCATGTCCATCGAGTCAGTGATGCCATCCAGCCATCTCATCCTCTGTCGTCCCCTTCTCCTCCTGCCCTCAATCTTTCCCAGCATCAGGGTCTTTTCCAATGAGTCAGCTCTTTGTATCTGGTGACCAAATTACTGGAGTTTCAGCTTCAACATCAGTTCTTCCAATGAACACCTAGGACTGATCTCCTTTAGGGTGAACTGGTTGGATCTCCTTACAGTCCAAGGGACTCTCAAGAGTCTTCTCCAACACCACAGTTCAAAAGCATCAATTCTTTGGGGCTCAGCTTTCTTATAGTCCAACTCTCACATCTATACATGACCACTGAAAAAAGCATAGCCTTGACTGGACGGACTTTTGTTGGCAAAGTAATGTCTCTGCTTTTTAATATGCTATCTAGATTGTTCATAACTTTCCAAGGAGTAAGCGTCTTTTAATTTCATGGCTGCAGTCACCATCTGCAGTGATATTGAAGCCCAGAAAAATAAAGTCAGCCACTGTTTCCACTGTTTCTCCATCTATTTGCCATGAAGTGATGGGACTGGATGCCATGATCTTCGTTTTCTGAATGTTGAGCTTTAAGCCAACTTTTTCACTCTCCTCTTTCACTATCATCAAGAGGGTCTTCAGTTCTTCTTCACTTTCTGCCATAAGGGTCGTATCATCTGCATATCTGAGGTTATTGATATTTCTCCCGGTAATCTTGATTCCAGCTTGTGTTTCCTCCAGCCCAGCATTTCTCATGATGACGCGTGACAATATACAGCCTTGACTACTCCTTTTCCTATTTGGAACCAGTCTGTTGTTCCATGTCCACCTGCATATAAGTTTCTCAAAAGCCAGGTCAGGTGGTCTGATATTCCCATCTCTTTCAGAATATTCCACAGTTTATTGTAATCCACACAGTCAGAGGCTTTGGCATAGTCAATAAAGCAGAATTAGATGTTTTACTGGAACTCTGTTGCTTTTTTGATGATCCAGTGGATGTTGGCAATTTGATCTCTTGTTCCTCTGCCTTTTCTAAAACCAGTTTGAACATCTGGAAGTTCACGGTTCATGTATTGCTGAAGCCTGTCATGGAGAATTTTAAGCATTACTTGACTAGCGTGTGATGAGTGCAATTGTGTGGTAGTTTGAACATTCTTTGGCATTGCCTTTCTTTGGGATTGGAATGAAAACTGACCTTTTCCAGTCCTGTGGCCACTGCTGAGTTTTCCAAATTTGCTGGCATATTGAGTGCAGGTGATGGCTTTAAATTAATCTTAGGCCTCTAGTTCTCTTTCTTTCTCATGAATGAACTTCTACCAGGATTGTCGTTGCTTCCTGCAAAGATTTATGGGCAGAAACTGAGTGATATCTCACTAGGATTTAGTGTTCATTTTCCTAGTTAAAGTTAGCTTGGAATTTGGGTGTTCTCTGTGTTTTTATGTGGAGGGCGTGGCTTTGTGTACTTTTAGGTATTTCTAGTGCTTCTGTGTTGTTTTATGGAAGATGTCTAGTATGGGGATTTAGATTTTTCATGACCACCATTACCTTGACATAAGCATTTCCCATATGATTAAAAATTCTTTATACGTATTTTAATGGCTGCATAATATTATGATAGATAAAAGAACCAAAATTTATCAGATAATGTCCTTCTTATTCAGCATTTCATTTGTCTCCTTTTTAGTGATTATGTAATTTGTGGATGAGTTAGTTTTAATGTATACTTTGCATAGATTTGCCAAAGTAGAATTAGTGCCTCAAGGTTATAGATATTATTAACAATCTTTGTATAATTTGAATCCAGGAAGAACCAATAGGTCACATATGGAGTTTTTTTAATCTGCTAAGTTAGCTTCTACCTTTTCTTCAGATAACATCCCCCTCTTCTATATATATAGCAGGAACCAGATCTGAAACAGCTGAGATGCATCAATCTGGCTATTTCTGGTGTTTACAGCCAGCACCTCTGCTTATTGATGGAACCATGTGCCATTAATAGTTATTAAATATTTGAAGGTCTACTGCAGCCATTGTTTATAGCATTTGTTTTCCTATGGATGTATTGTCTTTTATCACTGTATTTGAGACACACACATATAGCAACAACAAAAGAAAAGTGACCTTTATTTCAGCTATCCTTTAGTCTGCCATCCCTGGGTTTTATGACTAAAGAAGAGGGATAAGCAAGAGCCTGAGCTGGCAAGATTCTAACTTGGTGAAATTGATCAATCTTCGCATTAGTCATTACTGCATTTACCACTTGTGTCAGAGCCCCATAGGTTCTTTTTCTGTCCACTTTCTTTTAGTCACTTCTCTTTTCTTCCTCTCACTCTGTCAGTTTCATCAACTGCAAGTAATCCAAACTTATCTTAACTATTAATGCAACCAGAATTTTCATAGTAATATCATGTTACTAATGTTTTCTTCATTAATGGTTATACTCTGACATGACTCTGGTGTTTTAGAGGAACCACTGTAACCTTCTTGCTGTTTGGTGTTGGGGGGTGTTTTTGTTTGGTTTTCTTTTTTCCTCTAAATGTGAGGGAAAAAATCTTTATGCCTTCATTTGGAGTGGTTTTTAGAACTTTGACCAAGATATGATTATTTTTACTCCCAATCTTATCAGCTTTCATCTTGTTATTGCTTTTGTTGTTGTTTAGTCATTGTTGTGTCTGACTCTTTTCAACTCCATGGACTGTGGCCCACAGTCCTCTGTCCATGGGATTTCCCAGGCAAAATGCTGGAGTGGGTTGCTGTTTCCTTCTCCAGGGGGTCTTCCCAACCGAGGGATTAAACCCATGTCTCCTATATTGAGAGGCAGATTATTTACTGCTGAGCCACCAGGGAAGCCCTGTCTATCACATTACGCAATAGGGAAACAGGCTCATCCTAGAATCACATGTGAGAAGTTGTTATTAAAAATCAAAACAAAACCTCCCAGGCTTAATCCTTGACCTGATGAAACAATCTCTTGTATTGAGATACAAGAATCTGTATTTCACAGTTTCCCAAATGACTCTGATGCAGTTTGTCACCTGACTGTAGGCTCATTTTGGGGATGCATAGTTTCAATGAAAGTTCTTCATCAAATCATGACCCCATTATATCTCTCAAGTGGTCATTTCTGGGTCAATTTCTAGACCTTGCCAACTTTGCAGTATATTCATGACATGCTCCAGGGTGCATACAAAACTTAATTTTCTAAAATACTCAGAATGCCATTCCAAAACCAAGAGCCTGTAGACAGGCACCTGTTCGGAATATCTTGTTTTATTTTTTTTTTTTGTGTGTGTGTGTGTGTGTGAATTGAATGGTTATTTATTTATTTATTTATTTTACATTTTCAGTCTTCTGTTACTTAGAAATTGACTATGTTGTTTGGCTGTAAAATAGGAATCTAACTTTATTTTTTCCAAATTGTTAATTTTCTATGCTCCATTTATTGAACATGTCTTCTTTTTTCACTAATTTATAATGTTTCTTGTATATTATTGAAGGTGGGAGGAGAAGGGGACGATAGAGGATGAGATGGTTGGTTGGCATTACTGATGCAATGGACATGGGTTTGAGTAGGCTCTGGGAGTTGGTGATAGATAGGGAAGCCTGACTTGCTAAAGTCCATGGGGTCGCAGAGTCGGACACGTCTGAGTGACTGAACTTATTGTGTATTAAGTTCTTATATTTACATGATTATCTTTTCATGAGCTCTTCACTTTTTCCACTTGTTCTTGTACTAGTATGACCTTGTTACTATTGTAGCATCGTTAATTATTTTCTTATCAAGTAGCACAAATTCTCCTTACATATTCTTCTTTGAAAAAATGTTTTAGCCATTTTTGCCCACTGGTTGTTCCCATAAACTTTTTATCATGTTCCAGAAAACAGAAGCTTTTTGATATTTTTATTTGAATCATGTTAAATCTAAAACTTAGTTGGAGTCAAGTTGATAACTTTTCAATATTTAGCCTGTATGTCCAAAATCACAGGATTTGTTTTCATTTATGTGGTTTTATTTTTATATTTTGGACTTTTATCTAGATAAGTCCTAAATATTTATGCATATTTATTCCTAGGCTTGATTATATAAATAATACACATACATGTACAGTGTGCCATTTTTCCTAATAAACTTTTGAATTGATTATTGCTAGTATTTAAGATGCTTATAATTCTCATGTCTTTACTTTCTGACCAGGGATTTTAACAAGGTTTCCTGTGTATTTTAACAACTTTTTTTATTGTTTATCTTGGGTTTTTCAGGAAGAAACATATCTTAGATAAATAAATGTTACTCTATCTCCTTTCTAACAGCTTTAAGTTCCCAATCTTGTTTAATTACATTACACATCCTAGGTATTCACTGTCTTTGCCATTCATTAAAATCATCTGGATACTTTAGGAAACAACCAAGATTCACCTCCCAAGATTCTGATTAATTTACATAGAATGGAACCTGGGCATTCTTTTTCAAAAAGCTTCTCAAGAAATTTCTAGAAGCTAGTTTTGAGAATCATTGTTCAAAACACTCTGATCCAATGATAAGTAGTAATGATAAAAGAAGGTTGAGATGGTTGGATGGCATCACCGATTCAATGGACATGAACTTGGGTGAATTCTGGGAAAGGGAGAGGGATACCTGGCATGCTACAGTCCATGGTGTTGCAAAGAGTTAGACATGATTTAGTGACTGAACAACAACAAAGAAGGATTCCTTTCTGGCTTTTGACCTTAAGCTTTAACTGTGATATCAACTGACCATTTGAGACAGATTCAGTGGTGTACTGGATGAGCACATACTGGTTCATGAGACCTGATTTTGCACATTATTTCCCAAGTTTATTGAAATCATGTGGTAACTTGGAATCGGCCCCACACTACAGAAGTTGGTATATGTTGCAAATCAAGGCTCGCCTCCTTCCCCAGCCAACTTGGTCATTAAACATTTACCAGCACATCATTGTAAATCTTTATCTTCTATTCCTAGGCTAAGAATAATTTTTATCTTCATTACTATTTGAGTTTTATTGAAGTCACCTTTCATCATATTGACAACTTATCACCAAAATTTTAAAACTTTTTATTTCTTACAATATTTTTTTTCCAGAGGAATCCCTGTATTCTGATTCTTCAGAGTGTCTCCCTTCTTTTGAACTGCATTGGCTTTTCCTAGATCTAATAACTTTTCAGTTTGTTGCTTTGATTGCATTATAGACATGGAGGTGTCAAATTTGGGTTTGTAAGATATTGGTTTAAATTCTTGCTCAAAACTTTCAGGTCCAAATGAGTAGAAGACAGAAGAATTACTCCAACAATGACTGCTGTGGTTATCCATAGATTCAGAGGGTAGTTTGGGTAGAAAGGAAAATTTCAGTCACTTGAGTATCTTGACTGCATGTCTCTCTAATAATTCTCTATAAATACCACCTTGTCACAAAGTTATGTATAAAAATTAGCTGATATAAAGCTAAAATTGTCATTCTCTGAGAAGTAATTGGAATGCAGAAATCATAACCATGTCAGTTACATGCAGATGCACATGCTTTACAATCAAGTGAGCTGAAATTTGGATTGATAGATTCTTATGAAAATTAAGGAGTCTGAATAGGACACTTGGCTAAATTGGTGGTCACTTTACTTACACTGAGAATGGACAGGTCTTGGACAGGGCCAAGCTTTTACATGAATAAAGCTGCAGTAAGCTTCAGAATATACTGGTTACCAATTTATATAGGAAAATATTTTCATTCAGCAGTTGAAGTGTTGATTCTGTAGACAGGAATCTTTTGCCTTTATTTAGTGCAAAAGGCCACCTCATGCAAAGAGTTGACTCATTGGAAAATACTCTGATGCTGGGAGGAATTGGGGGCAGGAGCAGAAGGGGACGACAGAGGATGAGATGGCTGGATGGCATCACTGACTCAATGGATGTGAGTCTGAGTGAACTCTGGGAGTTGGTGATGGACAGGGAGGCCTGGCGTGCTGTGATTCATGGGGTCGCAAAGAGTCGGACACGACTGAGCAACTGAACTGAACTGAACTAAGTGCAAAAGGATGAAGCTTACCTACTATATGCCAGACACCCTTCTGAGAGAAAAGGGTTATATCAGGAGAAGCATAGGCACAGGCTTGAAGTGGTTGCCCTTCTAGAGGGCACAGGCACTAAACTTTGTGGGCATCAATGCAAGTGCCAGCATGCAGAGTGCAAGAGCTATGGAGATATGACTATTTCCACATGCATGTTGGTAGATGGAGATAAAGGACTATTGTGAAGGTATGGCCATCACAGATTGCCCCCACTGGTGCAATGCCCAGTGGTGCTGTGGGGATGGGGCTGCCTCCATTACCCCAGTCTTATAAAACTACATGTATGCAGTTCCAACCTTGGAGAGTCACCTATCCTGAACTCTAACCCAAGAGAGCTGCTGAATAGGCTGTACCACCCAAACCATGGGAGCAGGGCTGTCCAAAGCCTTGGGGACCTGACCACTACCAAATATGTCTAGAAGGCAGGATCCCCAGTCACACTGGCCTTAAGATGTGGGACTTGATCAATACTAGTACCCCCTTTCAATTTTTCTATTTCTGTCTTTTAGAATGAGAGTGTTTGTTCTATGCTTGTCCCATATCTATTTTGAAAGCATCTAACTTGTTTTCAGAGGTTGCCAGCTAGGGAGCACATTGCCTCAGGATGAATTATCTTACCCATATCTGATTTATATGATATGTAGCTGAGGCATTCAACTTAGACATTTTTAAAATCATAAATTTTTATTTAACCTGATATATTAAGAATATTATCAATTTAATGTATAATATAATAAATTATTAATGAGGTATTTTACACTATAATTTGTACTAATTTTCAAAATGTGTCTATTTGATATGTAAATAATATCTCAATTCAAAATAACTATTTTTCCTTCCATTTTTATTGAGATATAATTGACTTTGAGTGTTTGGATGTCTCCTGCAGAGATATGGTGAGCAGGGGCCTCCTGCGGGAACAGGGGCTCTGGCTGCCGCAGACCTAGGAGGCACAGCGTGTGAGCCCCACCATAGCACCACCGAGCAGATAACCCACAAACTGGACAACAATTATACCAAAGAAGTTCATGCACTGTTGCAAAAGTTCTAGGGCCCACAATAGATTTCCCAACCTGGGGATCCAGCAAAGGGGCTGAGAACCCCCAGGGAATTTCACTTTAAAGGCCAGTGCAATTTGATTACAGAACTTTCACAGGACTGGAGGAAGAGGCTCTTGGAGGTCTCAAACAAAACTTTGTATGCACCAGGACCCAGGAGAAAGTAGCAGTGACTCCACAAGAGACTGAACCAGACTTGTCTGTGAGTGTCCAGGAATCTCCAGTGGAGACGTGGGTCAACATGACCTGCCGTGGAGTCAGAGACACTGAATACAACATCCTGGCATAAGTCCTTTTGAAGGAGGTCGAGATTAACACCACTACCCCTACAGTAACTTGGCCTGAGGCCAAACTATAGGGAGGGAACACAGCCCCACACATCAACAGAAAATTGGATCAGAGCAAGACCAAGATTCCCCCACAGCCAGCCTTTCCCATAAGGAAGCTTCCACAAGCCTCTTATCCTTATCCATCAGAGGGCAAACAAAATGGAAACCACAGTTTCAGAAAACGAACCCAACTGATCACTTGGATCACAGCCTTGTCTAACTCACTGAAACTATGAGCCATGCCATGTAGGGTCACCCAAGATGGAGGGGTCATGGTGGAGAGTTCTGACAAAACATGGTCCACTGGAGAAAGGGATGGCAAACTACTTCAGTATTCTTGCTTTGAGAACCCCATGAACAGTATAAAAAGGCAAAAAGATAGGACACTGAAAGATGAACTCCCCAGGTTGGTAGGTGTCCAATATGCTACTGGAGAACAGAGGAGAAATAGCTCCAGAAAGAATGAAGAGATTGAGACAAAGTGAAAACAATGCCCAGTTCATGGATGAGACTGGTGATGGAAGTAAAGTCCAATGCTGAAAAGAACAGTATTGTATAGGAACCTGGAATGTTAGGTCCAGGAATCAAGGTAAATTGGAAGTGGTCAAATAGAGATAACAAGAGTGAATATCCACGTTTTAGGAATCCATGAACTAAAATGGACCAGAATGGGTAAATTTAACTCAGATGACCATTATATCTATTACTGTTGGCAAGAATCCCTTAGAAAAAGTGGAGTAGTCCTCATAGTCAACAAAAGAGTCTAAAATGCAGTACTTGGGTGCAATCTCAAAAATGACAGAATGATCTCTGTTCGTTTCCAAGACAAGACATTCAATATCACATAATCCAGGTCTATCCACCAACCATTAATGCCGAAGAAACTGAAGTCGAATGGTTCTATGAAGATCTACAAGAACTTGTATAACTAACACCAAAAAAGGTGTCCTTTTCATCATAGGGGACTGGAATGAAAAAGTAGGAAGGCAAGAGATACCTGGAGTAAACAGGCAACTTTGGCCTTGGAGTAAAAAATGAAGCAGGGCAAAGGCTAACAGAGTCTTGCCAAGAGAATGCACTGGTCGTAGCAAACAGCCTCTTCCAACAACACAAAGACAACTCTACACATGGACAAAACCAGATAGATGGTCAATACAGAAATCTGACTGATCATATTCTTTGCAGCTGAAGATGGAAAAGCTCTATAGAGTCAGCAAAATCAAGACCAGGAGCTGCCTGTGGCTCAGATCATGAACTCCTTTTTGAAAATTCAGACATAAATTGAAGAAAGTAGGGAAAACCACTAGGCCATTCAGGTGTGACCTAAATCAAATCCCTTGTGATTATACAGTGGAAGTGAGAAATAAATTCAAGGGATTAGATCTGATAGACAGAGTACCTGAAGAACTATGGACAGAGGTTCGTATCATTGTACAGGAGGTGGTGATTAAAACCATCCCCAAGAAGAAGAAATGCAAAAAGGCAAATGGTTGTCTGAGGAGGTCTTACAATTATCTGAGAAAAGAGAAGCAAAAGACAGAGTAGAAGAGGAAAGATATACCTAACTGAATGCAGAGTTCCAAGAAAGAGCAAGGAGAGATAAGAAAGCCTTCCTCAGGGATCAATGCAAAGAAATAGAGGAAAACAATAGAATGGGAAAGGCAAGATATTTCTTGAAGAACTTTAGAGATATCAAGGGAATAGTTCATGCAAAGATGGACACAATAAAAGATAGAAATGGTATGGACCTAACAGAAGCAGAAGATATTAAGAAAAGGTGGCAAGAATACACAGAAGAACTATACAAAAAAGATCTTAATGACCCAGATAACCATGAAGGTGTGATCACTCACCCAGAGTCTGATATACTGGAGTGTGCAGTCAATTTACGTTAGGAAGCATTACTATGAACAAAGCTAGTGGAGGTGATGAAATTCCAGCTGAGCTATTTCAAATCCTAAAAGATGATGCTGTGAAAGTGCTGCACTCAGTATGCCAGCAAATTTAGAAAATGCAGCAGCAACCATAGGATTGGAAAAGGTCCATTTTCATTCCAATTCTAAAGAAAGACAATGCCAAAAAATGTTCAAGCTACTGCAGAATTGCACTCATCTCACGCTAGTAAAGTAATGCTCAAAAATCTCCAGGTTAGGCTTCAACAATACACCAACTGATAATCAGTTCAGGCTGGATTTAGAAAAGGCAGAGGAAGAAGAGATCAAATTGCCAACATCTGTTGGATCATAGAAAAAGCAAGAGAATTCCAGAAAAAAAACATCTACTTCTGCTTCATTGACAACGCTAAATCCTTTGACTTTGTGTATCACAACAAACTGGAAAATTCTAAACAGACGGGATACCAGACCACCTTACCTGCTTCCTGATAAATGTGTATGCATGTCAAGAAGTAACAGTTAGAACTGGACATGGAACAACAGACTAGTTCAAAATTGGGAAAGAAGTATGTCAAGGCTGTATAGTGTCACCTTGCTTATTTAACTTATATGCAGAGTACATCATGCCACATGCCAGACCGTATGAAGAACAAGCTTGAATCAAGATTGCCAGGAGAAATATCAATAAGTTCAGATATGCAGATGACACCACCCTTATGGCAGGAAAGTGAAGAGGAACTAAAGAACCTGTTGGTGAAAGTGAAAGAAGAGAGTGAAAAAACTCAGCATACAAATAACAGAGATCATGGCATCCAGTCCCATCACTTCATAGTAAATAGATGGGGGAGCAATGGAAATGGTGAGAGACTGTTTTCTTGGGCTCCAAAATCACTGCAGATGGTGACTGTAGCCATAAAATTAAGAGATGCTTGCTCCTTGGAAGAAAAGCTATGACAAGCCTAGATAGCAAATTAAAGGGCAGAGACATTACTGACAAAGGTCTGTCTAGTCAAAGCTATGGTTTTTCCAGTAGTCATGTATGGATGTGAGATTTGGACCATAAAGAAACCTGAGCGCCAATGAATTGTTGTTTTTGAACTGTGGCATTGGAGAAGGTTCTTGAGAGTCACTTGGACAGCAAGGAGATCAAATCAGTCCTGAATATTCATTGGAAGGACTGATGCTGAAGCTGTAACTCCTATACTTTGGCCACCTAATGTGAAGAACTGACTCATTGGAAAAGATCCTGATGTTGGGAAAGACTCAAGGCAGGAGGAGAAGAGGATGACAGAGGATGAGATGGTTGAATGGCATCACTGACTCGATGAACATCAGTTTGAGCAAGCTCTGGGTGTTGGTGATGGACAGGGAAGCCTGGTGTGCTGCAGTCCATGGGGCACAAACAGTCTGACGTGACTGAATGACTGAAATGAAGTTTAAGGTATACAGAAAAATGATTTAATTTACATGCTCAGCCACTTCAGTTATGTCCCACTCCTTTGTGACCCCAGGGAGTGTCGCCTGCCAAGCTCCTGTATCCATGGGGTTCTCCTTGCAAGCATACTGGAATGGGTTGCCATGGCTTCCTCCAGGGGATCTTCTTGACCCAGGGAATGAACTTACATCTCTTATGTCTCCTGCATTGGCAGGCAGGTTTTTTACCACTTGCGCCACCTGGGAAGCCTGATTTGACTTACTTATATCATGAAATGATTACCACAGTAAGCTTAGTAAAAATGCATAGTCTCATATAAATAAAGTGTAAAAGAAGTAGAAAATAAAATTTACTCTCTTAACAACTTTCATATATAGCATACAGCAGAGTTAATTATCTTTGTCATGTTGTAAATTACATATTGAGTACTTATTGATCTTCTAACTAGATGTTTATATCTTCGACCACCTTCATCTAGTTCCCCATTTCCCCCATCCCCTGTCTCTGGTGACCACAAGGCTGATCTCGTTTCCTCTGAATTTGTGTTTTTGAAGTACAGTTGACCTACAACACTGTATTAGTTCCTGGTACACAAAATAGTAATTTGATATTTCTTTACATTTCAAAGTGATCACCAGATAATTATAGTTTTCATCTGTCAGCTTACAAAGATATTATATAATTATTGACTATATTCCCCATACTATACATTTCATAATGTATCTGGCAATTTAATCTCCCTCACCTATTTCTCTCCTCCCCTCAACTACTACTCCACTGATAAATAACCTCTTTGTTTGGTTATATTGTTGCATTTGTTTTTATTTTTATTCTACATATAAGTGAAATCATATAGTATTTGTCTTTCTTTGTCTAATTTATATCACTTAACATAATACCCTCTAGGTTCATCCAAGTTGTGACAAATAGCAAGATTTCATTCTTTTCATGGCTGAGTAGTATTTCACTGTGTATATATACCACTTATTGTTTATCCATTCATCTATCTATAGACACTTAGATTGAACCTCCATATCTTGGCTATTGTAAATAAAGCTGCATATATGATCCATATATCCTTTTGAATTAGTATTTTCATTTTCTTCACATAAATATTCAGAGTGGAATTTCTAGATTGTATAGTAGTTTTTCAATTTTTTAGGGGATCTCCATATTGTTTTCTAGGGCCTACACTAGTATACATTTCTACCAACAGTGAATGAGGGTTCTTTACTCCATATCTTCACCAACACTTGTTATTTCTTGTCTTTTTGGTAATAACCATTTTGACAGATGTGTGGTGTTAGCTCATTGTGGCTCGTTTGAGTTACATTTCCCTCATGATCAGTGATGTTGAACATCTTTTCATGTGCCTGTGGCTATCTATATATCTACTTTGGAAAAATCTCTATTCATGTCCTCTGTCATTTTTTAAATTGAGTTGTTGCTCTTTTGAAAGTCAAATATATGATTTATTTTTATATTTTGAATATAAAAATATTATATAATAGTATATATTATCCTTGTTAGATATATCCTTGTTATGTATGTGAATATGTATGTATATATATATATAATATATATATATTTATAGTTGTAGATATATATATATTAATATATATAGTTTTGTTTTTGTTTAGTCATTAAGTCATGTCTGACTCTTTTGTACCCCCATGGACTATAGTCTGCCAGGCTTCTTTGTCCAAGTGGTTTCCCAGACAAGAATACTGAAGTGTATTGCCATTTCCTTCTCCAGTGGATCTTCCTGATCCAGGGATCAAACCTGGGTCTCCTTCCCAGGAGGTGCAGTGGTAAAGAACCCATCTGCCTATACAGGAGACATAGAGATGCAGGTTCAATTCCTGGGTCTGAAAGATCCCCTGGAAAAGGAAATGGCTCCCCAATCCAGAATTCTTGCCTGGAAAATCCCATGGATAGAGGAGGTTGGAAGGCTACTGTCCATGGGGTTACAAAGAATTGGACACAACTGGGCAACTTTATATACACAGACACATGTATTCTTGGAGAATTAATCCTTCTGTTTAATGACCCTCTTTACCCCTGATAATTTTCCTTAATCTGCTTTATTTGAAATGAATGGAACTACCTCAGTTTTTTATTCATTAATGTTGGTATGGTATATCTTTCTCTATCTCTTTTAGTTTCAGAAGTTCCTACTGACATTTCTTCAGGTTCACTGATTATCTTCTCAACTGTGTCCATCAATGAAATTCTTCATTTCTGTTATGGTGTTTTTGATTTTTAAATTTTCCTTTTGATTTTTTCTTAAAGTTTCTATCTCTCCACTTACATTAATCCAATTCATTGTTTTATGTTATCTACTTTATTCATTATGATCCTTAGAGTACTAATCATAGTTATTTAAATTCCCAGTTTGATAATTCTAAAGTGTCTACCATATCTGATTCTGATGTTTTCTGTGTTTCTAAAAGTTTTTTTTTGTGTGTGTATGTGTGTGTGTGTCTTTTAGTGTTTTTTTTTTGCTTTTATTTTTTTTTAATTTATTGTTTTAATTGGAGGCAAATTACTTTAAAATATTGTAGTGGCTTTTGCCATACATTGACATGAATCAGCCATGGGTGTACATGTGTTCCCCATCCTAATCCTGGAAGCAGTGAAAGGTTTTCTTTTATTGGGCTCCAAAATCACTGTGGACGATGACTGCAGCCATGAGATTAAAAGACAAATGCTCCTTGGAAGGAAAGCTAAGACAAACCTAGACAGTGTATTAAAAAGCACAGATATCACTTTGTCTGCAAAGGTCTGTATAGTCAAAGCTATGGTTTTTGCAGTAGTCAGGTACCCATATGAGAGTTGGACCATAGAGAAGGCTGAGTGCTGAAGAATTGATGCTTTTGAACTGTGATGCTGGAGAGGACTATTGAGAGTCCCTTGGACAGGAAAGAGATGAAACAAGTCAATTTTAAAGGCAATCAACCCTCAGTATTCATTTTAAAAAAATTTATTTATATTGGAGGCTAATTACTTTACACTATTGTGGTGGTTTTGCCATACATTCACATGAATCAGCCATGGGTATACTTATTTTCCCCATCCTGAACCTCTCTCCCACCTCCCTCCACATTCCATCTCTCAGGGTCATCCCAGTGTACCAGCCCTGAGCACCCTGACTCATGCATCAAACCTGGACTGGCGATCTATTTCACATATTATAATACACATGTTTCAATGCTTTTCTCTCAAATCATCCCACCCTAGCCTTCTCCCACAGAGGCCAACAGTTTATTCTTTACATCTGTGCTTCTTTTGCTGTCTCACATATAGGGTCATGGTTATCATATTTCTAAATTCCACATATATGTGTTAATATACTGTATTAGTGTTTTTTTTAATCTGAATTACCTCACTCTGTATAACAGGCTCCAGTTTCATCCACCTCATTAGAAGTGATTCAAATGCATTCTTTTTAATAACTGAGTAATATTCCATTGTGTATATGTACCACAGCTTTCTTATCCATTCGTCTGCCGATGGACATCCAGGTTATTTCTATGTTCTGGCTATTTTAAACAGTGCTGCGATGAACACTGGGGTACATGTGTCTCTTTCAATTCTGTGTATGCCCAGCAGTGGAGTTGCTGGGTCGTATGGCAGTTCTATTTCCAGCTTTTGAAGGAATCTCCACACAGTTCTCCATAGAGGCTATTCTAGTTTGCATTCCCACCAACAGTGTAAGAGGGTTCCTTTTTCAACGCACCCTCTCCAGCATTTATTGTTTATAGACTTTTGGATAGCAGCCATTCTGACTAGCATGAGATGGTACCTCATTGTGGTTTTGATTTGCATTTCTCTGATAATGAGTAATGTTGAGCATCTTTTCATGTGTTTGTTAGCTATCTGTATGTCTTCTTTGAAGAAATGTCTGTTTAGTATTTTGGCCCTTTTTTTTTTTTTGATTGGGTCATTTATTTTTCTGGAATTGAGCTGCAGGAGCTGCTTGTATATTTTTAAGACTAATTCCTTGTCAATTGCTTCATTTGCTATTATTTTCTCCCATTCTGAAGGCTGTCTTATCACCTTGCTTAGAGTTTCCTTCGTTGTGCAAAAGCTTTTAAGTTTAATTAAGTCCCATTTGTTTATTTTTGCTTTTATTTCCATTACTCTGGGAGGTGGGTCATAGAGGATTCTGCTGTGATTTATGTCAGAGAGTGTTTTGCCTAAGTTTTCCTCTAGGAGTTTTATAGTTTCTGGGCTTACATTTAGATTTTTAATCCATTTTGAGTTTATTATTGTGTGCGGTGTTAGAAAGTGTTCTAGTTTCATTCTGTTACAAGTGGTTGACCAGTTTTCCAGGCACTACTTGTTAAAGAGATAGTCTTTAATCCATTGTATATTCTTGCCTCCTTTGTCAAAGATAAGGTGTCTATAGGTGCGTGGATTTATCTCCGGGCTTTCTATTTTGTTCCATTGATCTATATTTCTGTCTTTGTGCCAGTACCATATTGTCTTGATGACTGAAACTTTGTAGTATAGCCTAAAGTCAGACAGGTTGATTCCTCCAGTTCCATTCTTCTTTCTCAAGATTGCTTTGGCTATTCGAGGTTTTTTTATTTCCATACAAATTGTGAATGTTCTAGCTGTGTGAAAAATACCATTAGTAGCTTGATAGGGATTGCATTGAATCTATAGATTGCTTTAGGTAGTATAATTATTTTCACTATAATTCTTCCAGCCCATGAACATGGTCTATTTCTCCATCTACTAGTGTCCTCTTTGATTTCTTTCATCAGTGTTTTATAGTTTTCTATATGTAAGTGTTTTGTTTCTTTAGGTCAGTTTATTCCTAAGTATTTTATTCTTTTCATTGCAATGGTGAATGGAATTGTTTCCTTAATTTCTCTTTCTGTTTTCTCATTGTTAGTGTATAGGAATGCAAGGGATTTCTGTGTGTTAATTTTATATCCTGCAATTTTACTATATTCATTGATTAGCTCTAGTAATTTTCTGGTGGAGTCTTTAGGGTTTTCTATGTAGAGGATCATGTCGTCTGCAAACAGTGAGAGTTTTACTTCTTCTTCTCCAATCTGGATTACTTTTATTTCTTTTTCTTCTCTGATTGCTGTGGCTAAAATTTCCAAAACTATGTTGAATAGTAGTGGTGAAAGTGGGCACCCTTGTCTTGTTCCTGACTTTAGGGGAAATGCTTTCAATTTTTCACCATTGAGGATAATGTTTGTTGTGGGTTTGTCATATATAGCCTTTATTATGTTGAGGTATGTTCCTTCTATTCGTGTTTTCTGGAGAGTTTTTATCATAAATGGATGTTGAATTTTGTCAAAGGCTTTCTCTGCATGTATTGAGATAATCATATGGTTTTTATCTTTCAATTTGTTAATGTGGTGTATTACATTGATTTATTTGCAGATATTGAAGAATCCTTGCATCCCTGGGATAAAGCCCACTTGGTTGTGATTAGACCCACTTGGTCTGGGGTCCAATATGTTGTTGGATTCTGTTTGCTAGAATTTTGTTAAGGATTTTTGCATCTATGTTCATCAGTGATATTGGCCTGTAGTTTTTTTGTGTGTGTATGTGTGTGTGGCATGTTTGTCTGGTTTTGGTATTAGGGTGATGGTGCCCTCATAGAATGAGTTTGGAACTTTAACTTCCTCTGCAATTTTCTGAAAGAGTTTGTGTAGGATAGGTGTTAGCTCTTCTCTAAATTTTTGGTAGAATTCAGCTGTGAAGCCATCTGGTCCTGGGCTTTTCCTTGCTGGAAGCTTTCTCATTACAGTTTTGATTTCTATGCTTGTGATTGGTCTGTTCATATTTTCTATATTTTCCTGGTTCAGTTTGGAAAGTTGTACTTTTCTAAGAATTTGTCCATTTCTTTCAAGTTGTCCATTTTATTGTCCTATAGTTGCTGATAGTAGTCTCTTATGATGCTTTGTATTTCTGTGTTATCTGTTGTAATTTCTCTGTTTTCATTTCTAATTTTGTTGATTTGATTCTTTTCCCTTTGTTTCTTGATGAGTCTGGCTCATGTTTTGTCGATTTTATTTATCTTCTCAAAGAATCAGCTTTTCGCTTTGTTGATTTTTGTTATGATCTCTTTTGTTTCTTTTGCATTTATTTCTGCCCTAATTTTTATAATTTCTTTCCTTTTATAATTTCTTTCCTTTTATAATTTCTTTCCTTCTACTAATCCTGGGTTTCTTCATTTCTTCCTTTTCTGTTTGCTTTAAGTGTACAGTTAGGTTATTTATTTTACTTTTTTCTTGTTTCTTGAGGTTTGCCTGTATTGCTATGAACCTTCCCCTTAGCACTGTTTTCACAGTGTCCCACAGGTTTGGGGTTGTTGTGTTTTCATTTTCATTCATTTCTATGCATATTTTGATTTCTTTCTTTTATTTCTTCTGTGATTTTTTGATTATTCAGAAGCGTGTTGTTCAGCCTCCATATGTTGGAATTTTTAATAGTTTTTCTCCTGTAATTGACATCTAACCTTACTGCATTGTGATCAGCAAAAAACTTGGGATTATTTCAATTTTTTTGAATTTATCACAGCTAGTTTTATGGCCCAGGATGTGATCTATCCTGGGGAAATTTCCGTGTGCTCTTGAGAAAAAGGTGAAATTCATTGTTTTACAGTTAAATGTCCTATAGATATCAATTAGGTTTAACTGGTCCGTTGTATCATTTAAAGTTTATGTTTCCTTGCTAATTTTCTGTTTAGTTGATCTATCCATAGGTGTGGATATCTATCCATAGGGGCATTAACGTCTACCATTATTACTGTGTTATTCTTAATTTCCCCTTTCATACTTGTTAGCATTTGCCTTACATATTGCAGTGCTCCAATGTTGGGTTCATATATATTTATAATTCTTATATCTTCTTCTTGGACTGATCCTTTGACCATTCACAACTTTTATTTCAAAGTCTATTTTATCTGATATGAGTATTGCTACTCCTGCTTTCTTTTGGTCTCCATTTGCATGCAATATCTTTTTCCAGCCTTTCACTTTCAGTCTGTATGTGTCCCATGTTTTGAGGTGGGTCTCTTGTAGACAGCATATATAGGTTTTTTTTTTTTTTAATCCATTCAGCCAGTCTTTGTCTTTTGGTTGGGGCATTCAACCCATTTACAATTAAGGTAATTATTGATAAGTATGATCCCGTTGCTATTTACTTTCATGTTTTGGGTTCAAGTTTATACACCTTTTCTGTGTTTCCTTTCTAGAGATCGTTTAGCATTTGTTGAAGAGCTGGTTTGATGATGCTGAATTCTCTCAGCTTTTCCTTGTCTGTAAAGCTTTTGATTTCTCCTTCATAGTTGAGTGAGATCCTTGCTGGGTACAGTAATCCAGGATTTAGATTTTTCTCTTTCATCACTTTAAATATGTCCTGCCATTCCCTTCTGGCCTGAAGAGTTTCTATTGAAAGATCAGCTGTTATCCTTATGGGAATCCCCTTGTGTGTTATTTTTTGTTTTTCCCTTACTGCTTTTAATATTTGTTCTTTGTGTTTGATCTTTCTTACTTTGATTAATATGTGTCTTGTGGTGTTTCACCTTGGGTTTATCCTGTTTGGGACTCTCTGGGTTTCTTGTACTTGGGTGAGTATTTCCTTCCCCATTTTAGGGAAGTTTTCAACTGCTATCACCTCAAGTATTTTCTCATGGCCTTTCTTTTTGTCTTCTTCTTCTGGGACTCCTATGATTCTAATGTTGGGATGTTTGACATTGTCCCAGAGGTCTCTGAGGCTGTCTTCATTTCTTTAAATTGCTTTTTCTTTTTTCCTCTCTGCTTCATTTATTTCCACCATCCTATCTTCTACCTTACTTATCCTATCTTCTATCTCAGTTATTCTCCTGTTGGTTCCCTCTAGAGTATTTTTTCATCTCATTTATTGCATTATTCATTATTGATTGACTCTTTTTTATTCCTTCTAGGTCCTTGTTAAACATTTCTTGCATCTTCTCAGTCCTTGTCTCCAGGCCATTTATCTGTAACTCCTTTGTTTTCAAAATTTTGGATCATTTTTACTATCATTATTCTGAATTCTTTTCAGGTAGACTCTCTATCTCCTCCTCTTTTGTTTGGTTTGGTAGGCATTTATCATGTTCCTTTACCTGCTGAGTATTTCTCTGCCTTTTCATCTTGTTTAGATTGCTGTGTTTCGGGTGCCCTTTCTGTATTCTGGCAGTTTGTGGTTCCTCTTTATTGTGGAGGTTCCTCCCTGTGGGTGTGGTTGGACGAGTAGCTTGTCAAGCTTTCCTGGTTAGGGAACCTTGCGTCAGTGTTCTAGTGGGTGGAGCTGGATTTCTACTCTCTGGAGTGCAATGAAGTGTCCAGTAGTGAGTTTTGAGATGTCTATGGGTTTGTTGTGACTTTGGGCAGCCTGTATATATAAGCTCAGGGCTATGTTCCTGAGATGCTGGAGAATTTGCATGGTATGTCTTGCTCTGGAACTTGTTGGATCTTGGGTGGAGCTTGGTTTCAGTGTAGGTATGGAGGCTTTTGGATGTGTTCTTATTAATTAATGTTCCTTGGAGTCAGGAGGTCTCTGGTGTTCTCAGGTTTTGGACTTAAGCCTCCTGCCTCTGGTTTTCAGTCTTATTCTTACCGTAGCCTCAAGACTTCTCCATTTATGCAACACCGATGATAAAACATATAGGTTAATGGAGAAAACATTCTCCACAATGAGGGACACCCAGAAAGGTTTGCTGAGTTACATGGAAAAGAGGGGGAATCAAAAGATGAGAGAGCAGTCTAGCCAGTAATCAAACCCCTATGTGCTCTCCACAGCCTGGAACACCCAGAGAGATGCACAGAGTTACATAGAGAAGAGAAGAGGAAGGAAGGAGATAGAGGTGACCAGGAGGAGAAGTCAGTTCATTTGCTTAGTCATGCCTGACTCTTTGTGACCCCATGCACTGCAGCATGCCAGGCCTCCCTGTCCATCACCAATTCCCAGAGTCCACCCAAACCCATGTCCATCGAGTCGGTGATGCCATCCAACCATCTCATCCTCTGTCATCCCCTTCTCCTCCTGCCCTCAATCTTTCCCAGCATCAAGGTCTTTTCCAATGAGTCAGCTCTTTGCATCAGGTGGCCAAAATATTGGAGTTTCAGCTTCAAAATCAGTTCTTTCAATGAACACCCAGGACTGATCTCCTTTAGAATGGACTGGTTGGATCTCCTTGCAGTCCAAGGGACTCTCAAGAGTCTTCTCCAATACCAAAGTTCGAAAGCATCAGTTCTTCAGTGCTCAGCTTTCTTTATAGTCCAACTCTCACATCCATACATGACCACTGGAAAAAACATAGCCTTGACTAGACGGACCTTTTTTTGACAAAGTGATGTCTCTGCTTTTTAATATGCTGTCTAGGTTCCTCATAACTTTCCTTCCAAGGAGTAAGCATATTTTCATTTCATGGCTGCAATCACCATTTGCAGTAATTTTGGAGCCCAGAAAAATAAACTCAGCCACTGTTTCCACTTTTCCCCCATTTGTTTGCCATGAAGTGATGAGACTGGATGCCATGATCTTAGTTTTCTAAATGTTGAGCTTTGTCACTTTTTCACTCTCCTCTTTCACTGTCATCAAGAGGCCCTTTAGTTCTTCTTCACTTTCTGCCATAAGGGTGGTGTCCTCTGCATATCTGAGGTTATTGATATTTCTGCATATAAGTTAAATAAGCAGGGTGACAATATACAGCCTTGATGTACTCCTTTTCCTATTTGGAACCTGTCTGTTGTTCCATGTCCAGTTCTAACTGTTGCTTCCTGACCTGCATATAGGTTTCTCAAGAGGCAGGTCAGGTGGTCTGGTGTTCCCATCTCTTTCAGAAGAGGGGGCATTAAAATGAAAGAGACAGATCTAGCCAGTAATCAGTTCCCTAAGTGTTCTCCAGAGCCCAGAATACTGAAAGAGATTCACAGAGTTGGGTAGAGAAGAGAATGGGGAGGGAGGAGATAGAGGTTACCTAGGGGAGAAAAAGGAGAGTCAAAAGGGGGAGAGGGCAGTCAAGCCAGTTATCACACTCCTGAGTAAAAATGGGTACTGAAGATTGGCTTCTTAAAGGTACAAAATTGATAACAAATACCAAAAAGCAAAGATAAAAATGTAGAGTGGAGATTAGACTGTCAAAAATACAACATTAAAAAAAAATCACAAAGATTATAAAATATATATATGAAGTTTGCTTTAAAAATAGGATCTTTTTTGGCAAGGAAATAGTTATAAAAATTAAAATTAAAGGAGTATTAGAGGACTTAAAATTAAAAAAAAATTAAATGATAATAGTAAAAATATATCTAGGAATTTCTCTAGAGCTGTTGCGGGCAGTGTGGGGTCTGTTCAGTTTCAGATAGTTCCTCCTTCCAGCTTATACTTCTCAAGATCTATAGGGCCCTTCCTACGTATTTGGTGCTTATTACAGGGTTTTTATCTGTTGCACGTGTCACTTCCAAAGCAGTTCCCTCTGTTTATTTTGGCTTCTTCTGTTTGCAAGTCTCTTCAGTGTCTTAATTTCTGCCCTGGCACAAGGGGGTGAAGTTGGTCACTTATTTATTCAGTCGTGCTGAGGGGAGGGAGGAACACTGCAAAGAAATATCCACTGGTGTGTGTGGGGAGTGCTCACAGTGTCTTGGCCACACTGGGTTTGCCCCTGCTCATGGTGTGTGTGCTTTCCCAGTCTACACTGCTTAGGCTCTGGGTTGCTCTGCAGGAGAACTGTCTAAAGCAGGCCCTGGGTTGTGTGCACTTCCCAAGTCTAAGCCACTCAGGTTCTGGTTCTTGGGTACTCCACAAAGGTGCAGACTTGGTTGGGCCTTCATTTTGTGCCCTTCCCTGGTCCGACCAGGTGCTTGGCGAGCACGCTCTCCTTAGGTGCAGTGAATCTTATCACCTCCTCTGTCCCAGCTGCTTGGTTTCCAGGGTGCACCGTCTCAGGTGTTCTGTGTGTCTCTTTTGGGGAGCTGATCTCTGGCTGCAACCCTCCTGGCGGATGTCATCTGTCCAGGATCCCAGGAAGACTTGGTTGGCCACTGGGAACCTGCTCGCAGTTTGGTGGAGGATCCCGTCTCTGGGGCTGACGTTTGCCTCTTTTAGGCTCTGGCTGCCACCTGCCTGCCTCCCTGCCTCTGGCGGGGGATGGGCCAGTCTGCTGCTGGCTAGCTCTCCTTTGGTATTAGCTCAGTCCTTTGTTCTCTGAGTGGGCCTGGCAGTGTCTTATGTTAGGGCTTTTGTGGGAAAGTTTTCTCTCTCTCTCTCTCTCTTTTTTTTCCCTTCTCTCTCTGGCTATCCCACAGTTTGGATTACTATCTCACGTTAGCTCCCTCAGCTTGCCCTCAGAGCATTCAGTCCTGGTCCTTACCCTAAGCAATGCAGCCCGCACCTCCCTGTTCATCCACTTCTTGCTGGTGGCCAATGCAAATGTCTGGGCTACTTCTCCACTGGGAATTGCCATTGGGCATGTAATCTGTGGGGTTTATTTATTTATTTATCCTCCCAGTTATGTTACCCTCCAAGATTCCAAAACTTCCCACAGACCAGCTGGTGAGAGGGTTTCCTGGTGTTTGGAAACTCCTTTTTTATGACTCCCTCCCCAGGAAGGAGCTCAATCCCTAACTTGTCTCTCTTTTTGTCTTCTATATTTTGTCCTACCTCCTTTCGAAGACAATGGCTGCCTTTCTGGCTGTCCTCTGCCAACGTTCAAAACTTATTTTGTGGAATTTGCTCAGCGTTCAAATGTTATCGATGAATTTGTGGGGGAGAAAGTGGTCACCCTGTACTATTCCTCCACCATCTTAGGACTGCCCTCATCTTTTAGTGTTTTCTAATGATTTTTGTTCCAAGCCAGACATGATGGGTAAAAGGAACTGAGGTAAACAGGTTTTAGTGAGAAGTTTTATTTATCTGACTAGAGTTTAATCTGTTTTTGTTTGCTTTTTCTGTACATGTCAGAAGCTCAACTTACCTCTGGTGTTCTTTTTATTATATTGATTGTCTTTTGTTTTCCTTAGAGTCTTCTTAAATGTTTCTGAGAATACTTCTTTTAGTCACTTTCCTTTGTTATTATCCAGGAAGGCTGTTGATGTGGTGGTAAATTGTGAGGAGAGAGGTAGCATTATATAATTCTACAATCATGTCTCAGCACTTCTTTTTATTTAATTATTTTAATTAGAGGATAATTACTTTACAGTATTGTGATGATTTTTGCCATACATCAATATGAATCGGCCACAGGTATACATGTGTCCCCCCATCCTGAACTCCCCTCCCACCTCCGTTCCTACCCTATCCCTCTGGGTTGTCTCAGAGCACTGTCTTTGGGTGCCCTTCTTCATGCATCGAACTTGTACTGGTCATGTATTTTACATACGGTAATATACATGTTTCAATGCTATTCTCTCAAATCACCCCACCCTCATCTTCTCCCACAGAGTCCAGAAGTCTCTTCTTTACATCTGTGTCTCTTTTGATGTCTTGCCTATAAGGTTGTCATTACCATCTTTCTAATTTCCATATATATGCATTAATATACTGTATTGGTGTTTCTCTTTCTGACTTACTTCACTCTGTATGATAGGCTCCAGGTTCATAAACACCTCATTTGAACTTACTCAGATGCATTCCTTTTTATAGTCGAGTAATGGTCCTTTGTCTATATGTACCACAACTTACTTATCCATTCATCTGCTGATGGACATCTAGGTTGCGTCCATGTCCTAGGTATTGTAAATAGTGCTTCAGTGAACGTCAAGGTGTATGTGTCTCTTTCAATTCTGGTTTCCTTGGGGTGAATGCTCAGTATTTTACTGAACCTGTGCTTCTTGCTTATGATCTTCACAAATGTTGTTCAGTTTTGTTTGTTTTCCCCCTTAGAAGAGACAGGGAGGCATTCCAGTTCTCAAGTTGTGAATTTCCCCTTTCCAAGGTCAGTCAAGCTCTGGTAAAATAGTTCCTCTTGAGGGGGTCTTATTAAGAAAAATGAAATGCTCTGTGCATATTTTTAAATGGCTAATTTTCTTATCCGCTTTTCAGAATTACAGTAACATGATGGAATTTTTCTCAGATCTTCACTGTGAGAATCTGATAAGGCTCCTGTAGGTAAAACTCCCAAAAGCTTAGGAGTCCCCTAGGACTGGGCCTGCTTAAAATTTTTAACTCTCAAGCCTGTTCACACTGAGCCTCTAGCAATTTGACAATTATTGATTAGGTTTTCATAGCCCTGCACTGGTTCCCAAGGACTTATTTGCTCTTGGGCTTCTGCCCTATGTGTTTTGATTCTCTGTGTCTGCTTGTCTGTTTCTTCAGCTTGCCCTATGACCTCAGTTCTCTGATGGAGCTAAGAGGAGTTGATTTTCAGGTTGTTCCATTTTTTGTCTTCTTGTGTGAATGAAAGAGTTGACTTCCAAGCTCCTTGCATGCTTAACTGGAATGCAAGGGAATTTTTTGATACCTCAAAGACATGTTTGTTGTAAAGTTTTCATTTTGTGAAAACTGGTTAGAGTAACTATCTTTTAATTAATGTACTTTATTTTTCTTTCAAAGGGGTAAAATCTAGTATCTTGTTGAAAAATAACTTTTTTCATTTTTTTTTCCTCTTGAATAGATCCTAAATGCCCAGGAGATATTGATTTTCATAATAGTGACTGGGACATTAAGACAATCACCAGCTCCTTGAAATTCTACCTCAGGTATGTCTGATATAATTTGGAACATTGCTTTTCAGAATTGATGGAATTTGGATGGATGGAGATGGAGTTAATATAGTCCCAATTTTGGGAGGTTAGATAGAATTGCTAAAGAAAAAAGAATGAAAAGAATTTTTGTTAAAAAAATGTGCATTAGGAGCCTTTTTTTAATTGGTAATTTAAGCAAGGGAAACATCAAAATAATAGAATTATTATTGAAATGTGGATTTCTGAAGAAAATTTGCTTTAAAAACAATTTGAAGGTTTGCCTTTGTGCACAGATAGAGTGATATCACAGTGGGCTCACCAGCAAACTCAGGAGTTATGAAAACTCAAGGTTGTTAACCTGTATTATTGATAAATAATAATTTTGAAACATTAAATTGCATTTACACAAACATAATTTGTGTATTTGTATGTATTTTTAATAATGTGAATAAAACCCCCCAAAATAAAAATATAAAAAAGTTAGAACTGAAAAAGAAAAAAAAAGTGTTAGAACTAAATGAAGTGATGGCAGTAGGAAAAAATTAACTCATGAGCAAAATTTGGGGATACACAATGACAGTTTATTGGTATAACTTTATATTGCATAAAATTATTTGTGACATATATACTTTTTAAACTCATTCATTTCTTACCATTTTCTATGTCCCATAGTATACACCGTACTTTATGTGCTAAAATGTCTTTTCAATTATTGTACTCTTTAGTCATTAAAATAGCTATTTATGATATGAGAAATATCATTAATCCAAATAGATTGGGTCCCAGATATTATTATTAAATGACCTTCTGCTATTGCATCATCTTAGAACTTTAAGTAAATATGAATGCTCTTTCCAGGAGTATTTCTCTTGCATTTGCCAAAGAAGAAAATCACTATTCTAGGAGGGTTTATTCTGTGCTAGGCAATGTTCTAGTTCCTTATGTTGACAATATCATTGTAATCTTATGAGGTAGGTGTTACCATACTTATTTTACAAATGAAGAATTACAACATACTTTCTCCCTCATTAAGTAATATTCATGATCACAACTCATATTATTTGAACCTAAGTATCTCTAACTTGTAAAGCCACTGGTATTAGAGCATCTTATTTCACTATTCTCCACATCTCAGGGGCTGTGACTTTCTTGGAATTGCTTGGGTAATTTAGTAAAGACAGAGCAATCTGCTATGCACACTTTCAGGAGACTTATGATGATGATAATAGTGGAAATAAATGACTCTATGTCTCTAGCCTCTTTAAAAGGAGTTACTTTTTAAATAGATTTATGTAGGATAATTCCCTCCCACATTTTATCTTTCCCAGCTCATTGTATAATAAGCAGTGAAGCCCATTTGAAATATGAACCTGAAACTTTGAATGGCCAGCACCTCCAATAAGAGATATTTATTGTTGAGAGTCTTATGACCCTTTAATATGTACTAGCCAGTTAACACCTTTTCAATTTCTTTTTTAAAAAATTGTGTTGGTATCTTCAAAATGAACTTGTGTGGGTATCTTCAAAATGAACTTGCTTCATCTGTGTTTTAGACACCTAATTCACCCCTTGTTTCCAATATTTCTAGAAAATTACTCTAAAAACCATCCCTTCTCTCTTCTGCATCTTTAACCTTTCTCAATTAATGGATTTTTTCCTCTGAACATACAAATAGGAAGATCCCAACCACAGAAAACTAACCAAAATGATCACATGGATCACAACTTTGTTTAACTCAGTGAAATTATGAGCCATGCCATGTAAGGCCAGCCGAGACAGATGGGTCATAGTGGAGAGTTCTGGCAAAATGTGGTCCACTGGAGAAGGGAATAGCAAACCACTTCAGCACTCTTGTCTTGAGAACCCCATGAACAAATATGATCCAACATCGCACATCTCTCTAACCTTGTGTTTTGTTTCATTCATTCACTTTTTCCACCATTCACGAAACCATTTAGTAAACATTTCCTGAGTACCTACTCAGTGCCTAGCATAGTATCTGGCAGTTGGTACACAGTCGTGAGTAGATATGACCTTTAAAAGGTTATAGTTGGGACTTCCCTGGTGGTCCAGTGGTTAAGGATCTGCCTGCCAATGCAAGGGTCACCGATATGCCACAGCACAATTAAGCCTGTGTGCTACAACTGCATTTGAGGGATATGACAGTAAAGAGTAGCCCCTACACTGCAACTACAGAAAAACTCAGCACAGCCAAAAACAAATAAATAAAACAATTTTTTTAAAAAAGTTATAGTCCAGTGAAATGGACAGACAAAAAACAATTATACAAATATAATGAACTGTAGTAAGTGCTCTGAAGGAAAACTGCAAAGTGCTATGCAGTCATATAATAAGAAACCCTGATTTATTCTGGTTTTCATTTTGAATTGAGGTTTGAATGATAACTTGGAGTCAACTGGCAGGGGGAGGCAGTTCCAGACAGAAATAACTTCATATGCAAAGACTTTGAAGCACAAGGAGGACCCTTTTAAGGAACTACATGTACCAGTATAAGTGGAGTATTGAGTGTAGAGGGAGGGAGAGATATGTAGGGCCAGATCATTCAAGGTCTTTTAGGATATGTTTACAATTGGAGTATGATTATATATTTAAAGGAATGGGAATATACTGAAAGATTTTAAGCTGGAGGTTGTATGATGAGATTTGCATTTTGAAAAAATATAGAGAGATGAGATTAGAGAGAGGTAAAATAAGTAGAGGTGGAAACCAATTAGCAAGCTACTGCTGTGGTACCAAAAAGAGATGATGCTTCTGTGGGACTAGGGAGTAGCATTGGGAATAGACAGAAATAAGCATAGTCAAGAGAATTAAGGAATAAACTTGGATATGAAGATGGAGGAGAGGGAGATAAAAGAATGACTTCCACATTTCTAGCCCATGCAACCAAATGACGGTCATACATTTACTGATTTGGGAAACATTAAAAAAAAATTACCTCATTTGAGGGAGATGACAAATTAGGTTTTAAATATGTCAAATCTAGGTGTCTTTGTAGAAACTAGGGCAAGAATTTTAAGTAGGCACTCTGATATATAGGAAATATATAGGAATGTAACTCAGAATTCTGGGCTTGAGTTAAGAAATTGGGGATCATTAACAGTGCAGATGACAATAGGAGGCAGGAGCTTAGATGAAATTGCCTAGTGAGATATTTCACCCCTTCCCAATCTAGCTTCAGTGTATGAAGTAATACACACCCCCACCTTTACTTTTAATCTCCGAGTTTACTTTTTAACCCACTGCAATCTGACTTGCGCCCTCTCCTCTATGAAGCTGCTCTTGCCAAGGTCACCAGTGATTCTCAATGCTAAACACAATGGATGATTGTCAACCTTTACCTTATTTGATCTCTTTGTAGCATTTGAAGCTGTTAACAAGCCCTCCTTGAAACTTTTTGTTCTTTTGGATTCTGTTAATCCATTACTTTTGGATTTTCTCTCACCTCTTTAATCACTTTAAAAGTCCCTTTTATGGGCTTTCTACCTGGTATATCCCAGGGCTTTCTTCTCGTTTTGCTATACGGGAGGAATGGAAAATACAAATATTTACAGGAATAAGGACATGAAAATGACTGAAGGACTACTTTCATATTAAACTTGTTGCCTATAAAACCGTTACTTGCATGGCAATCCCTTTGTTTATATATAAACAGCAATATTCTTTATTCCCACAAGCAACCATAGGAGCCCAATATAGACAGATCTTTCCATTTTTCAATAGAGGCAGATAATATTGATCTTGTATGTGAAAATACTCAATTTTCTTCATATTATGATGACTGATTCAATTCCATTTCTTTTTTACACACTATTCTGGACTGGAAAGAAATGTTGAAAGACCTCATGTAACTGTTGGCTGCCAGTTTGCCATCTCTCCTTGAGCCATGGTATTCGTTCTTATGGTTCTAATAAGCCCTGCTTCTCAGATCTGGAAAAGCACTTCATCCATCTTCCTAATAAACATCTGCTTTTGGCTATCCCAGAAACCCCTCAGACATAGCATCTCTACTTCCCTCTGAATCAATTTCTAATATGTTCAGTCCCAAACCAGATTACTCTGTCCCTCATCAACATTAATCTCTCCCTTATAACTGTTGAAGGAGCTCTTTAATGTCTTTCAAATAACTCTCCTCACCTTTTCTTTCTACCCCTAATGGCACTATTTTCATTTAGGCTTTTATTATCTCTTGCCTATACTACTACAATAAGAGCAGTGGCAAGCAGTATGACATAATGATAAAGAACATGGATTTGAGACAGACTGCTTACTTCCACCACTTACTAACTATGTGGCTTAGGATGAACTATTTAACTTTTCTGAAGCTCAGTTTCCTTATCTAAAAAATGGAGATAATATTAGTATCTAACTTGCAGGGTTGTCATGAGAATTAAATGAGTAAATAAATGTTAAACACTTAGAACAGTGACGAGTTTGCTATTATTACTATTAGTGGATTGCTTCCTTCTGGGCCGCATACTACCCACTTTTACCATTATACTTGTTACCTTACATTGCAAATTTTGTATATGATACTCTCCCCAACTAGACTGTTAGCTGCTTGAAGGTTTAGACTACGTCTAATTCATCTAGACTCCCAATACCTGGCACAATGCCAGTCACAAGTAGGTGTTCAGTCTATATATATATATATATATACCACACCACACAGCCTGTGGGATCTTAGTTCCTTGACCAGGGGTCAAACTCATGCCCCTTGAAGTGGAATTACAGAATTTTAACCACTGGATCACTAGGGAAGTCACTTAACCAGTATTTTTTTTGTCTAAATAAAGAAACCTATCTGAGCCTCAATTTCCTTCTCCATTAAACAGGGATTTGAAATACTTCTTCACAGGATTTTTGGAGGGATCAAATGGCAGGACAGATGTAAAAGAACTTGGAAACTGAGGAACTAACAAACTGTAAGGACTTCATAGTATCAATCATAGTGGGTCCACTTTGGAATTTTGCAGGGCTGGTCTGTGCCTCTTTTCACTTTGGGGAACTAGTTGGAGACCCTGCTTGAGGTCTTGGCTCATACTTTCTTCTGTTGAATTACGAGAAATGAGGATTCCTCTGACAAATTTTCAGTTGAACAAAAAATGCATATAGTCATATCAATCTGTGAGCTCAGAAACTTCAGCTTTGCTTCTCATAGAACTGAGATTCTAAGGCCTCACTACTCCCTCCCCAAAGGAACTTACAGTCTTCATTAATTTCAGGAATCTTTCTGAACCTGTCATGACCTATAGACTTCACAAAGAGCTGGTTTCTGCTGCCAGTAAGTATTTATGTTACTTAGTTGATTGTGTTTTCCTGGCTTCTAACTAATATTTACAACAATAAGCCTAGAAGACTGCTTGAGGGAAAGTAAAGGAAAAAACAAACATACTTACAGGTTTTGTCCACTGTCACATTGGGATATTCTTACTTGCTAACTCAAGTGCTGTACTAGTTTTCATAAATCAGTGTTAGTTGAGTGAATTGGAGAAAACTGGCTAACTTGAGGGATGCAAAAGTTCTGAGGACTGTATTGATTGTGCCTTATATCAGAACAAGCATATTGGCTCACATTGCCAGGAAACAGCAAAATAGTTCCATTACAGTTATTGTTTCAGCTTTTTTTCAACACTTTGCCCTTTCAAATGCTTTTCAATTGTGTTGTGAATTATTACTCTTAATTTTTTAGTGCTAGCATCACAATGTTTAGATTATGAGACCAATGGTGAGACTGGAGCAGTACATAGGAAATAAGGTATATAGAATCACTCAAAAAGTCGGCAGCTGAAGAAGCATTAAAAGTTTTGGCTGAGGCCACTGTATGAGTATCCCTCCTTACCTCCATGTGACTCTTCTGCATTGTGCCTTGTATGGTATTGAGGAAAAAAATGCAGGGGATTTGTCCTCATAATGAATCTTTGTTGAGGCAAGAGAGCCTTGATTTTCACTCTCTCAGTAATTACTGAGCTCTCTCAGTAATTTTCATAGGAACCTAGAGGCAGCAGCACAGCTCCCAGTTCCACAAGGAAATTTTCTGGGCAAGCGTTTCCAGCTGGAAGTTTACATGTGGAACTTTAAGAGCAACCTGCTGTATCTAGAATTCTGACTTGTTCTGATACAGTCTTCTCTCTTCTGTTTTCTCTTCTCTCTTGTATATTATTCTCCTTTCTAGACTAATTTATTTGTTTTTAATCTATGTTTTTATCTTTTAGTCAGTCTCTCTCTTCCCCCTTCAGTGTCTTTGTTTCTTGGTCTCTTTCTGTCATTTTGTCCCTGTGTCTATATATCTCTCTCTTTTCATCTCTCAGACTCTCTATGTGTCTCTGATTATCTCTGCATGTGCACATGCATGGGTGTGTGTATGTGTGTCTGTGCATGAGAATTTGCTTAATCCAATTGCCCAGAAGGCAAAACTCTCTCTCTGTTCTCTCTCAGAGTCTGACAACCTGGATTATCGATTGGGAGCTATTCACTCCCTGGTATATAAGCTACCAGAAAAGAACCGAGAGATGTTGGAACTTCTTATAAGACACTTGGTCAAGTAAGTAACTTCTAGGTTTTCAGGAAGAGTTCCTGTTAGAAGAATGACTCACATGATAGCACTACAGATAAACTTTCTTTAAGCTCATTAAGTCCCGACCCCCAATTGCTTCATCCTAGGCAATCTGAGTGCTCGGTGAGAAACAAGATTTTGCCTTTACCCTTGTATGTATCTTATCCGGGTCATCGCACATCTTATTTGAGGGGTTTTCTCAGTTGCTTTGCTGTAAGATAAATCTGGTTTCAAATACCAGCTCTACCCTTTAGCTTTATAATCTTAGGAAAAGCTCTCTTAACCTCTTTTTGCTGCTGCTGCTGCTGCTAATAAGTCACTTCAGTCGTGTCTGACTCTGTGCCACCCCATAGATGGCAGCCCACCAGGCTTCCCTGTACCTGGGATTCTCCAGGCAAGAATACTGGAGTGGGTTGCCATTTCTTTTTCCAGTGCGTGAAAGTGAAGTCGCTCAGTCGTGTCTGACACTCAGCGACCCCATGGACTGCAGCCTTCCAGGCTCCTCCGTCCATGGGATTTTCCATGCAAAAGTACTGGAGTGGGGTGCCATTGCCTTCTCTGAACCTCTGTTTGGTCATCTTTAAAATAAGAGTAGTATTGTTTGCCCCTTAAGACTGTTGTGTGGATTTGAATGAACACAGGTAAAGTGCCTGGGAAATAGTAAGTTCTCAAGACATGGGAGTCATGATTATAGTCACCTTCTTTGCTTGGGTATGGCAGGTAGGAAGAGAGCAGCATTTCAGAATAGATCTGGTGATAGGCTCTAAGTTGGGTGGGTATAAGGGGCATGTGTGCCCCACTGTGGTGCTTCCTGACCAGAGGGTTCAATGTTGTGAATACAGATAAATTTACTTGACTCATCAATGTTCATCACAGCACTGTTTATAATAGCCAGGACATGGAAGCAACCTAGATGTCCATCAGCAGATGAATGGATAAGAAAGCTGTGGTACATATACATAATGGAGTATTACTCAGCCATTAAAAAGAATACATTTGAATCAGTTTTAATGAGGTGGATGAAACTGGAGCTGATTATACAGAGTGAAGTAGGACAGAAAGAAAAACAGCAATACAGTATACTAACACATATATATGGAATTTAGAAAGATGGTAATGATAACCCCATATGTGAGACAGCAAAAGAGACACTGGTGTATAGAACGGACTTTTGGACTCTGTGGGAGAGGGAGAGGGTGGGATGATTTGGGAGAATGGCATTGAAACATGTATAATATCATGTAAGAAACGAATCGCCAGTCTAGGTTTGATGCAGGATACAGGATGCTTGGGGCTGGTGCACTGGGATGACCCAGAGAGATGGTATGGGGAGAGAGGTGGGAGGGGGGTTCAGGATTGGGAACTCATGTACACCCGTGGTGGATTCATGTTGATGTATGGCAAAACCAATACAGTATTGTAAAGTAAAATAAGGTAAAAAAAAAAAAAAAGGCTGCTCTAAGGAAACAATGTGGAACAGAAAAAAGTACTGTAGCCAAGAGTGAGCAAACCTGGGTTCCAGCATCAGTTCTGCTACTTGCTTTCTTGATGATCATTGACATGTCACTCTTAAGGCCCCTCCTACTGTGTTAAAAAGTAAATAAATGAGACAACAAGCTTAGAAAAATTGTGATGTATTCTAAGTCTGTGTAACAAAATTAAGCTATCAATACCCTCATAAAAAGGCATCTGGAAATCACTTCAAAAACAACATTCATATTTCCTCATTCTTTTTCATTCCTGTATAATGCCATATTGTTTGAATACACCATTATTTACACAAGTAGTCACTTATTGTTGGAGAATATCTCAAACACCTAGGGGATAGGTGGTGAATAGGGTGGAAGGGATAGGCATGGATGCTAGACTCCCGAGTCCACCTCCTTTTGAATTTTGTGCCATATTAATATTTTATGTATCCAAATAGTAAAGTTAAAAGGAAAATATTACAAACTCTGAAATGAAATGCAAAAAAAGCAGATTATTCTAAATATCAAATTCATAGCATACTAGTACAGAGAAAACAGTTATTTCATCAAACTTGTCAACACAGCTGCTAATTCATGCTAATAAAATATATTCTGAAAACAAGAAAAGCTATGAAAAAGTTATAAGCATCACCCAATAGGATTATTAATACTATTATTCATACAAGTTTTGCCAAGAGAATGCACTGGTTATAGCAAACACTCTCTTCCAACAACATAAGAGACAACTACACATGGACAGCATCAGATGGTCATTACTGAAATCAGATTGATTATAATCTTTGCAGCTGAAGATGGAGAAGCTCTATACAGTCAGCAAAAACAAGACCTGGAGCTAACTGTGGCTCACATCATGAACTCCTTATTGAAAAATTCAGACTAATACTGAAGAAAGTAGGGAAAACCACTAAGCCATGCAGGTATCAGATAAATAAAGTCCCTTATGATTATATAGTGGAAGTGAGAAATAGATTCAAGGGATTAGATCTGATAGACAGAGTGCCTGAAGAACTATGGATGGTGGTTTGTAACATTGTACAGAAGATGGTGACCAAAACAATCCCCAAGAAAAAGAAATGCAACAAAGCAAAACAGTTGTCTGAGGAGGCCTCACAAATAGCTGAGAAAAAAAGAGAAACTAAAGGCAAAGGAGAAAAGAAAAGATATACCTATCTGAATGCAGAGTTCCAAGGACTAGCAAGGAAAGATAAGAAAGCCTTCTTAAGTGAAAAATGCAAAGAACCAGAGGAAATCAGTAGAATGGGAATTACTAGAGATCTCTTCAAGAAAATTAGATGCCAAGGGAACATTTCAAGCAGAGATGGGCACAGTAAACGACAGAAGCATTATGGACTTAACAGATGCAGAAGGGATTAAGAAGAGGTGTCAAGAATACACAGAACTATACAAAAGAAGTCTTAATGACCCAGATAATCATGATGGTGTGATCACTCACCTAGAGCCAGACATCCTGGAGTGTAAATTCAAGTGGGCTTTAGGAAGCATTACTATAAGCAAAGCTAGTGGAGGTGATGGAATTCAATCTAAGATACTTCAAGTCCTAAAGTGTTGTTCTCAATATGCCAACAAATTTGGAATACTTAGCAGTGGCCACAGGACTGAAAAAGGTAAGTTTTCACTCCAATCCCAAAGAAGGGCAATCCAAAAAAATGTTCAAGCTACTGCACAATTATACTAATTTCACATGGTAGGAAGGTAATGCTCAAAATCCTTCAAGCTAAGCCTCAACAGTACATAAACCAAGAACGTCCCTATGTACATGCTGGATTTAGAAAAAGCAGAAGAACAGAGATCAAATCCTAACATCTGTCAGATCATAAAGAAAGCAAGGGAATTCCAGAAAAACATCTACTTTTGCTTCATTGACTACATGAAAGCATTTGACTGTGTAGATCACAACAAATTGTGGAAAATTCTGAAAGAGTTGGGAATACTATATCACCTTACCTGCCTCCTGATAAACTTGTATTTGATCAAGAAGCAACAGTTAGAATCAGACATGGAACAATGAACTGGTTCGAAATTGGGAAAGGAGAATGAAAATGCTGTACATTGTCACCGTGCTTATTTCAGCTTATATGCAGAGTGTGTGAGTGTGTGCTCAGTAGCTTTAGTCTTGTCCAAATCTTTGTGACCCTATGGACTGTTGCCTGTAAGGCTCTTCTCTCCATGAGATTCTCCAGGCAAGAATACTGGAGTAGGTTGTTGGGCCCTCATCCAGGGGATCTTCCCCACCTAGGCATCGAACCTGAGTCTCCTGCATCTTCCACATTGCATCATGTGGAATGCAGGGCTGGATGTATCACAAGCTGGAATCAAGATTGCTGGGAGAAATATCAATAACCTCAGATATGCAGATGACACTACTTTAATTGCAGAAAGCAAAGAGGAACTAATGCACATCTGGATGAAGGTGAAAGAGGAGAGTGAAAAGCTGGCTTAAAACTCAGCAGTCAAAAAACCAAGATTATGGCATTCAGTCCCATCACTTCACGACAAATAATGGGGAAAAAAATGGAAACAGTGACAGACTTCATTTTCTTGGGCTCCAAAGTCACTGCAGATGGTGACTGCAGCCAGGAAATTAAAAGACACTTGCTCCTTGGAAGAAAAGCTATGACAAACCTAGACAGTATATTACAAAGCAGAGACGTTACTTTGCCAACAAAGGTCCATCTAGTCAAACCTATGATTTTTCCAGTAGCCATGTACAGATGTGAGAATTGGACCATAAAGACGGCCAAACACCAAAGAATTGATGCTTTTGTACTGTGATGTTGGAGAAGACTCTTGAGAGTCTCTTGGACTGCAAAGTGATCAAAGCAGTCAATCCTAAAGAAATCAACCGTGAATATTCATTGGAAGGATTGATGCTGAAACTGAAGCTCCAAAAGTTTGACTACCTGATGGGAAGAGCTGACTCATTGGAAAAGACACTGATGCTGGGAAAGATTGAAAGCAGGAGGAGAAGGGGGTGACAGAGGATGAGACAGTTGAATGGCATCACCAACTCAATGGACATGAGTTTGAACAAACTCCAGGAATTGGTGATGGACAAGGAGGCCTGGCATGCTGCAGTCCATGAGTTTGCACAAAGTTGGTCATGACTGAAGGACTGAGCAGCAACAACACTCTACACAAAAATAAGCTCAAAATGGATTAAAGACCTAAATATAAGGCTTGATACTATGAGTCTTAGAGGGAAACATAGATAAGCCATTCTTTGACGTAAATTTTAGCAATTTTTTAGATCTGTTTCCTAAGGCAATGTAAACAAAAGCAAAAGAAAATTGGGACCTAATTAAACATAAAGCCTTTCTAACAGCAAAGGAAACCATCAATGAAATGAAAAGACATTCTATTGAATTGTAGAAAGTATTAGTAAATGATATGACTAATAAGAGGTTAATATCTAAAATATATAATCAACTCATGCAACTAAATATCAAAAAAGTGAACAACCTGATTAAAAAACAGAAAAAGGAATAACATTTTTCCAGAGATGATATACGATGATCACCAGATGCATGAAAAGATGCTCAACACTAATAATAATCAAAGAAAGCAAAGAAAATCACATTCAGATATCACCTCATGAACATGTCAGAATGACTATCATTAGTGGGGATTGGGAGATTGGGATTACTACTATGTGTAAAATAGATAGCTACTGAGAACCTACTATATTGCAAAGGGAACTCTACCCAATGCTCCATGGTGATCTAAATGTGAAGAATATCTCCAAAAAAGTAGACATATTTATATGTATGTCTGGTACACTTTGCATCATAGCAGAAACTAACACAGCATTGTAAAGCAACTATACTGCAAGAAAAGTTTAAAAAAAAAGAAAAAAACAGACAAGCCCATGCACCTATGGTAAATTAATCTATGACAAAGGAGAAAAGACTACCTAATGTTAGAAAGAAGCTTTTCAACAAGTGGTGCTAGGAAAATTGGATAACCACGTGTGAAAAAATATTTTAGATCATTCCTTTACTTCATACACACAAATAAGCTCAAAATGGATTTAAAGACCTAAATGTGTGACTAGACACTATAAAGCTCCTAAAGGAAAGCATTGGCAGAACACACTCTGACATAAATCACAGCAACATCTTTTTTGATACATCTCCTAGAATAATGGAAATAAAATTAAAAATAAATGGAACCTACTTAAAAGCTTTTGCACAGCAAAAGAAACAATAAACAAAATGAAAAGACAACCCACGTATTGGGAGAAAATATTTGCAAATTATGTGACGGATAAGAAATTAGTCTCCAAAACTTGCAGACAGCTTATGAGGCTTAATTGCATCAGAACAAACAACCCACTCAAAAAATTAGCAGAAGACCTAAATAGACATTTCTTCAAAGAGGGCGTACAGATGGCCAATAGGCACATGAAAAGATATTCAATATCAGAGAAATACAAATCAATATTATAAAGAGATATCACCTTACTGCAATCAGAATGACTATCATCAAAAAATCCACAAAAAACAAATGCTGAAGAGAGTGTTGAGAGAAGGGAACCCTCCTACACTCTTAGTAGGAATGTAAATTGGTACAGTCTCTATGGAGAATAGTATGGAGGTTCCTTAAAGAACTAAAAATAGAGCTATCATATGACCCTGCAATCCCACTCCTGGGCATATATCTGGGAAAAATAAAAGCATGATACATTCACCCCAATGTTCATCTTAACACTGTTTACAATAGCCAAGATATGGAAGCAATGTAAATGTCCATCAACAAAGGAATGGATAAAGAAGAAGAGGTACATATATACAATGGAATATTACTCAGCCATCAAAAGAATGAAGGAATGTTATTTGCAGTAACATGGATGAACCTAGAGAGTGTCACACTGAGTAAGTTAGAGAAGGAGAAATATATGGCATCTCTTATATGTGGAATCTAAAAAGAAATGATGCAAATGAACTTAACTTACAAAACACAAAGAGACTAACAGACTTAGAAAATGAACTTATGGTTGCCTGGAGGGAAGGGAGAGTTAGGGACTTTGGAACATCATATACACACTGCTATATTTAAACTGGATAACCAACAAAGACCTATTGATAGCACATGGAACTCTACTCAATGTTATGTGCCAGCCTGGATGGCAGGGGAGTGGGGTGTGGGGGAGAATGAATACAAGTATATGTATGGCTGAGTCCTTTTGATGTTCACCTGATACTGCCACAACATTGTTAATCAGCTATACAGGGTTAGTATAAGAAAAGAAATCTTAAAAACTAGGGCAGAAATAAATGCAAAAGAAACAAAAGATACCATAGCAAAAATCAACAAAGCCAAAAGCTGGTTCTTTGAGAAGTTAAATAAAACTGATAAACCGTTAGCCAGACTCACCAAGAAACAAAGGGAGAAAAATAAAATCAACAAAATTAGAAATGAAAATGGAGAAATCACAACAGACAACACAGAAATACAAATCATAAGAGACTACTATCAGCAACCATATGCCAAAAAAATGGACAAGTTGGAAGAAATGGACAAATTCTTAGAAAAGTATAACTTTCCAAAACTGAACCAGGAAGAAATCGAAAATCTTAACAGACCCATCACAAGCACAGAAATCGAAACTGTAATGAGAAATCTTCCAGCAAACAAAAGCCCAGGACCAGATGGCTTCACAGCTGAATTCTACCAAAAATTTAGAGAAGAGCTAATACCTCTCCTACTCAAACTCTTCCAGCAAATTGCAGAAGGTAAACTTCCAAACTCATTCTATGAGGCCACCATCACCCTAATACCAAAACCAGACAAACATGCCACACAAAAAAGAAAACTACAGGCCAGTGTCACTGGTGAACATAAATGAAACATCCTTAACAAAATTCTAGCAAACAGAACCCAACAACATATTAAGAAGATCATACATCATGACCAAGTGGGCTTTATCCCCGGGATGCAAGGATTCTTTAATATCTGCAAATCAATCAATATGATACACTACATTAACAAATTGAAAGATAAAAGCCATATGACTATCTCAATAGATGCAGAGAAAGCCTTTGACAAAATTCAACATCCATTTATGACAAAAACGTTCCAGAAAGCAAGCATGGAAGGAACATACTTCAACATAATAAAATCCATATATGATAAACCCACAGCAAACATTATCCTCAATGATGAAAAATTAAAAGCATTTCCCCTAAAGTCAGGAACAAGACAAGGGTGCCCACTCTCACCACTACTATTCAACATAGTTTTGGAAGTTTTAGCCACAGCAATCAGAGCAGAAAAAGAAATAAAAGAAATCCAAATTGGAAAAGAAGAAGTAAAACTCACTGTTTGCAGACGACATGATCCTCTACATAGAAAACCCTAAAGACTCCACCAGAAAATTACTTGAGCTAATCAATGAATATAGTAAAGTTGCAGGATATAAAATTAACACATAGAAATCCCTTGCATTCCTATACACTAACAATGAGAAAACAGAAAGAGAAATTAAGGAAACAATTCCATTCACCATTGCAATGAAAATAATAAAATACTTAGGAATAAATTGACCTAAAGAAAAAAAGACCTATATATAGAAAACTATAAAACACTGATGAAAGAATTCAAAGAGGACACAAATGGATGGAGAAATATACCATGTTCATGTATTTGAAGAATCAATATAGTGAAAATGAGTATACCACCCTAAGCAATCTATAGATTCAATGTAATCCCTATCAAGCTACTAATGGTATTTTTCAGAGAACTAGAACAAATAATTTCACAATTTATATGGAAATATACCCAATACAAAACAAAAAGTTTAAAGTTTGGGGGAAAAAAAAACATAGACAACAGCAACTTTTTTATGTTGGGAAAGGTAAGCACAAAATGTCATGCAGTATTTTAAGTAAAAGATACTCATTGCAAAAGCAAGGGTGTAAGGGTGAGTAAGAGGAAAATAAATTTTAATTGATAGCTTAGCAAAGTATTAATTTTATAATATGTTTTGAATTAGTAAAATGTGACACATTTTAACCTACTACACTTTTCATACAGAGCATTTGGCAGAATTTAAAAATCAAAATCCAGCTTTTATGGAAAAAATAAATAAAACTTTGGATATGAATGTATGCTTAATGTCACTAATTATTTTTGAGGAGAATTAATAAAAAGGAATTCCATAGGGATGCTCCAGTTCCTGCATGATTTGTAACTTTCTCCAAGTTCAAAAGTGTATCATAAGGATAAGTGGAAACATCCTCGATCTAAGGGATGCTTTTTTTTCTTTATTTATTTATTTTTTGGATTGAAGGATAACTACAATATTTTGTTGGTTTCTGCCATACATCAACATGGATCAACCATAGGTATACATATGTCCCCTCCCTCTTAAGACTTCCTCCCACCCCATCCTATCTCTCTAGGTGGTTACAGAGCCCTAGTTTGAGTTCCCTGAGTCATACAGCAAATTCCCAGTGGCTATCTATTTTACATATGGCAGTGTATATGTTTCCATGCTACTCTCTCCATTCATCCCACCCTCTCCTTTCTACTGCCCCCATGTATCCGTAAGTCTGTTCTCTATCTCTGCATCTCCATTGCTGTGCTGCAAATAGGTTCATCAGTATAATCTTTCTAGATTCCATATATATGTGTTAATATACAATATTTGTTTTTCTCTTTCTGACTTACTTCACTCTATTATAAGTTTTAGGTTCATCCACCTCATTAGCACCGACTCAAATTCATTCCTTTTTATAGCTGAGTGACATGACATTGTATATATGTACCGCAGCTTCTTTATCCATTCATCAGTCGATGAACATCTAGGTTGCTTCCATGTCCTAGTTATTGTAAATAGTGCTGCAGTGAACATGGGGTTGTTGTTGTTCAGTTGCTAAGTCATGTCTGACCCTTTGTGACCTCATAAACTGCAGCACGCCAGCCTTCCCTGTCCTTCACCATCTCCTGGAGTCTGCTCAAACTCATGTCCATTGAATCAGTGATGCCATCCAACCATCTCATCCTCTGTCACTCCCTTCTCCTCTTGCCCTCAATCTTTCTGAACATAGGGTCTTTTCCAATGCACCACCTCTTCCCATCTGGTCGCCAAAGTATTGGAGCTTCAGCTTCAGCATCAGTCCTTTCAATGAATATTCAGGGTTGATTTCTTTAGGATTGACTACTTTGATCACCTTGCTGTCCAAGAAACTCTTAAGAGTCTTCTCCAGTGTTCATAACCATGTCAATTACAAATGCCAAGATGTGGAAGCAACCTAAGTATCCATCAACAGATGAATTGATAAAGCAGCCATGGTATATATATGTACAATGGAATACAACTAAGCCACAAGAGAAATGAAATTTTGTCATTTGCAACAACATGGATCGACTTGGAGGGTATTATGCTAAGTGAAATAAGTCAGATAGAGAAAGACAAATACTCCTTGTTATCATTTATATGTGGAATCTAAAAAAAGTTAAATGGATGTACATAGCAAAGCCATAACAGACTCACAGATATAGAAAACAAACTAGTGGTTACCAGTGGGTAGAGGGAAAGGGGGAAGGGTAAGATAGTGGTAGGGGACTAAAGTACAAAGTGTATGCTTACTAAGTCACTTCAGTCCTGGCAATCTCGGTGTGACCCTATGGACTGTAGTCCCCCAGGGTCCTCTGCCGATGGGAATTTTCCAGACAAAATACTAGAGTGGGTTGTCATGCCCTCCTCCAGGGGATCTTCCTGACCCAGGGATCAAACCTGCCTCTCATGTCTCCTGCACTGGCAGGTAGGTTCTTTACCAATAGCACCACCTGGGAAATGGTTTACAAAGTAGTGTGTATAAAATTAAGCTATAAGGATATATTCTACAGCACAGGAAATATAGCTAATACTTTATAACTTTGAATGGAGTATAATCTATAAAGATATTGAATCACTGTAATGTACTCCTGAAACTAATATTGTAAATCAACTATACTTGTGACCCAGAGAGATGTTGTAGGGAGGGGGGGTGGGAGGGGGGTTCAGATTTGGGAATGCATGTACACCCGTGGTGGATTCATGTCAATGTATGGCAAAACCAATACAGAATTGTAAAGTAAAATAAAAAATAAATTAAAAAAAATAAAAGCAGAGACATCACTTTGCTGACAAAAAAAAGAAAAGAAAAGAAAAACTACTAGTTTGCAACCTCAGTGCCCTGTTTCAGGCATAGATCAATACCATTGGGTAAAAGATTTTTCAGGAACAATATATGCATAAAGTTTCAAAGTCTTATCCACAGATTACTTGCTAATTACAAATGAAAAACTGTATCTTTACAATGAAGTTATCTGGCAAACACTGCCTTAATTAATTGATCAAATTTAGCATCACTGATAATAATACAAACTGACCTTCTGATGGGATATGGTAAGAAGTATACAACATAAACAAATATTTTTGCCGAGAATGTTTCAGTTCAGTTCAGTCGCTCAGTCATGTCCGACTCTTTGTGACCCCATGAATCGCAGCACGCCAGGCCTCCCTGTCCATCACCAACTCCCGGAGTTCACTCAGACTCACGTCCATTGAGTCAGTGATGCCATCCGGCCATCTCATCCTCTGTTGCCCCCTTCTGCTCCTGCCCCCAATCCCTCCCAGCATCAGAGTCTTTTCCAATGAGTCAACTCTTCGCATGAGGTGGCCAAAGTACTGGAGCTTCAGCTTTAGCATCATTCCTTCCAAAGAAATCCCAAGGCTGATCTCCTTGAGAATGGACAGGTTGGATCTCCTTGCAGTCCAAGGGACTCTCAAGAGTCTTCTCCAACACCACAGTTCAAAAGCATCAATTCTTCGGCGCTCAGCCTTCTTCACAGTCCAACTCTCACATCCATACATGACTACTGGAAAAACCATAGCCTTGACTAGACGGACCTTAGTCAGCAAAGTAATGTCTCTGCTTTTGAATATACTGTCTAGGTTGGTCATAACTTTTGTTCCAAGGAGTAAGCATCTTTTAATTTTTTGGCTGCAGTCACCATCTGCAGTGATTTTGGAACCCCCCAAAATAAAGTCTGCCACTGCTTCCCCATCTAAATTTAGCCTCTAAACTACAGGAAATACAGGGTATAGAAAAATGCAGAATGTTTGACACTCTTTAAGACAACTGTCTTGGAATTTTTTTTTTTTTTAGTCGATGTTCTGAGGGGGAAAAGGTAGTGGTACTGTTCTATATGGGCTTCCCTGTTAGCTCAGCAGTAAAGAATCTGCCTCCAGTGCGGGAGACTTTGGTTCGATCTTTAGGTCAGGAAGATCCCCTGAAGGAGGGATTGACAACCCACTCTAGTATTCGTTCCTGGAAAATTCCATGGACTGAGGAGCCTGGTGGGCTACAGTCCATTGCGTTGCAAAGATTCAAACATGACTTAAGCAACTGAGCCTAGAACTGTTTCTATATTAAGAGGCTAAAGAAGCATAAACAAATGCAGCATATGAACTTTTGATCTAGATTTGAAACTTTCAACTAAAAATAATTTTTTCATGACATTTGAGAAAACTTGAATAGGTACCAGATATTGGGTGATATGAAATTATCATAAATTTTCCTTGATATAAACATGTTACAGGTATTTCTAGGACAACATGCTTATTATTTGGAGATGAATGGTAAGATAGTCAGGGCTGAAGCCGTTTACTTTTAAAGGACTCAGGACAAAAATATACAGAACAAAGAATGCAAATGTATAAAAAAAAATCAATTCCTGAATTTAGGTATAGACAGTATGAGTGTTCATAATAGCATTCTTTCAAGGTTTTGTTTTTATAACCAAAATTTACAGGGAAAATTCAAATAAAAATAGGCTTAGTTCCAACAGCAACATTTACACAGAAGAAAATCCACGTGCTTTCAAAATTTATAGTTATCTCCTGCCATGGCTTTCATAATCTATATGATAATTATAACTTATGCCTTTGTTGTGTATTCCTACCGCTGTCCTGTTTTCCAGGCTAATAACAGGAAAACACAAAGTGACCTCAACCAATTTGAGATTTCTAATTATTCCATTCTTTCTGGTTGTTGTCTATCACTTCCATTAATCAGATGTAGGAGAACTCTACAGGTTACCTCCCCCACAATCTCACTACCAGTGGCATATTATAATACAATGAAAGCAAGCCTCAGGTCTAATTCTGCCACTCATGTAGATATTTATCTGGAAGCAAATGCAAAACAGTTATAAAATCTGTTCTGTAAACTCAGTGAAGTCTCAGCTATCTTTCCTTTCAGATGCTCTGACTGCATCACACTTTAAACTTTAACTTGAAGCATATAAGATATATTACGGCACTGCAGTTGGAGTCAGGCAATTAAGTCCCATAGTCTAATGCCCAAATGGAAGACCCCTTTGCAGTCCTAGGCTTGGGCTACCATTCTAAAGGTTGTGAGTTGTCAGGCTTATTAAAATCTTCTTATTTTTTGTAATAACACTCCTGTTATTTCTGAAGCAATACCATTGCATTGTAGAGATTAGAGAATATAAAGAACAAAAAATCAATAAAAATAAAAACCTTCTGTTCAGTTCAGTTCAGTTCAGTTGCTCAGTCGTGTCTGACTTTTTGCAACCCCATGAATTGCAGCACACCAGGCCTCCCTGTCCATCACCAACTCCCGGAGTTCACTCAGACTCAGGTCTATCGAGTTGGTGATGCCATCCTGCCATCTCATCCACCGTCGTCCCCTTTTCCTTTTGCCCCCAATCCCTCCCAGCATGAGTCTTTTCCAATGAGTCAACTCTTCACATGAGGTGACCAAAGTACTGGAGTTTCAGCTTTAGCATCAGTCCTTCCAAAGAACACTCAAGGCTGATCACTATTAGAATGGACCGGTTGGATCTCCTTGCAGTCCAAGGGACTTTCACGAGTCTTCTCCAACACCACAATTCAAAAGCATCAGTTCTTCAGTGCTCAGCTTTCTTCACAGTCCAACTCTCACATCCATACATGACTGCTGGAAAAACCATAGCCTTGACTAAACAGACCTTTGTTGGCAAAGTAATGTCTCTGCTTTTCAATATGCTATCTAGGTTGGTCATAACTTTTCTTCTAAGGAGTAAGAGTCTTTTAATTTCATGGCTGCAGTCACCATCTACAGTGATTTTGGAGCCCAAAAAGATAAAGTCTGACACTGTTTCCACTGTTTCCCCATCTATTTCCCAAGAAGTGATGGGACCAAGTGCCATGATGTTCGTTTTCTGGATGTTGAGCTTTAAGCCAACTTTTTCACTCTCCTCTTTCGCTTTCATCAAGAGGCTTTTTAGTTCCTCTTCACTTTCTGCCATAAGGGTGGTGTTATCTGCATATCTGAGGTTATTGATATTTCTCCCAGCAATCTCGATTCCAGCTTGTGCTTCTTCCAGTCCAGCTTTCCTCAAGATGTACTCTGCATAGAAGTTAAATAAGCAGGGTGACAATATACAGCCTTGACGTACTCCTTTTCCTATTTGGAGTCAGTGTTCCATGTCCAGTTCTAACTGTTGCTTCCTGACCTGCATATAGGTTTCTCAAGAGCCAGGTCAGGTAGTCTGGTATTCCCATCTCTTTCAGAATTTTCCACAGTTTACTGTCATCCATACAGTCAAAGGCTTTGGCATAGTCAATAAAGCAGAAATAGATGTTTTTCTGGAACTCTCTTGCTATTTCAATGATCCAGCAGATGTTGGCAATTTGATCTCTGGTTCCTCTGCCTTTTCTAAAACCATCTTGAACATCAGGAATTTCATGGTTCACATATTCCTGAAGCCTGGCTTGGAGAATTTTGAGCATTACTTTACTAGTGTGATAGATGAGTGCAATTGTGTGGTAGTTTGAACATTCTTTGGCATTGCGTTTCTTTGGAATGGAATGAAAACTGACCTTTTCCAGTCCTGTGGCCACTGCTGAGTTTTCCAAAATTGCTGGCATATTGAGTGCAGCTTTTCACAGCACCATCTTTCAGGATTTGAAATAGCTCCGCTGGAATTCCATCACCTACACTAGCTTTGTTAATGTGCATTCAAAAATCACTATTATTAATCTGTTAGTGCATTTTCTTCTGAATCTTTCTGTGTGTGTGTCTTTATGTATATGTACACACTTCACACAAATACATTTGAGTTTTTTTACTAAATTGAGATTATGCTGTTCAATAGCACCAAACTTTTCAGCAATTCCACCTTTTTTCAGTTCAATGGTTTCTACCTTTGCAGACCATATTAGCATTTCCTTAGCTGACCCAAAGCTTATTTGTTCAGTGTAGTCTAACTTACTGGTTTTGTTTACTATATTTTTGAGCATTCCCCTATTTTCTTTATTTCTCATAAATTAAAGGTTGTATTTTAAGGCTAGATGAATTCAAGTTAGTTATTTGAGGATAGAACACATCATAGGTGATTTTTGTGTATCTTATGCTGCATCACATCTGAAGATACATATTAGTTGATCCACGTTAGTGATGTTTAGATTGATCTCTATTCTAACCTGTCAGTACAAGCTTGGGAATGTCTATACAATACTTGCAGCTAATCAATAATCCGTATATCTTGACACATCTAAGCAATGAAAGGTTAGTTTGCCACCAATCATGCTAATTAACAAAGCCACTGGTATTGATTGGAGATGAAATTAGCTGAAGCTTATAAGTAGTCAACCCCTCTGGCTTCTAATCAGAGTCTTTTAAATGCTGATTATTCAGTCCTAGAGTACGTAAGTATGCATTTAAATTTAGAATACTGCAATCATAACTTGCTTGTCCTAGTTGTCCAGTGGCTAAGTTGTGTTTGACTCTTTGTGACCCAGTGGACTTCAGCAGGCTTCCCTGTCCTTCACTGTCTCCTGGAGTTTGCTCAAACTCATATCCATTGAGTCAATGATGCCATTCAATCATCTCATCCTCTGTTGCCCCTTTCTCCTCCTGCCCTCAATCTTTCTTAGCATCAGGATCTTTTAACATGAGTTGGTTCTTTGCATCAAATGGCCAAAGTATTGGAGGTTTAGCTTCAGCATCAGTTCTTCCAATGAATATTCAGGGTTGATTTCTTTTGCGGTTGACTGGTTTGATCACCTTGCAGTCCAAGGGACTCACAAGAGTCTTCTCTCCAGGACCACAGTTTGAAAACATCAGTTCTTCAGCACTCAGCCTTCTTTATGATCCAACTGTCACCTCCGTACATGACTACTGGAAAAACCATAGTTTGACTGTATGGACCTTTGTGGGCAAAGTGATATCTCTGCTTTTTAAAATGCTGTCTAGGTTTGTCATAGCTTTACTTACAAGGAGCAAGTGTCTTTTAATTTCTTGGCTGTAGTCATCATCCACAGTTGATTTTGGAGCCCACGAAAATAAAGTCTGTCACTATTTCCATTTTTTCCCCTTCTATTTGCCATGAAGTGATAGAACCAGATGCCATGATCTTAGTTTTTGAATGCTGAGTTTTAAGCCAACTTTTTCATTCTCCTCTTTTATCCTAATCAAGAAGCTATTTAGTTCCTCTTCATTTTTTGCCACAGAGTGGTATCATCTGCATATCTGATGTTGTTGATATTTCTCCTGGCAATCTTAATTCCAGCTTGTGTTTCATCCAGCCCAGTATTTTGCATGATGTATTCTGCATAGAAGTTAAATAAGCAAGGTGTCGATATATAGCCTTGACATATTCCTTTCCCAAATTTGAACCAGTCCTTTGTTCCCTGTCTGGTTCTAACAGTTGCTTCTTGACCCACATATAGGTTTCTCAGGAGGCAGGTAAGGTAGTCTTGTATTCCCATCTCTTTAAGAGTTTTCCACAGTTTGTTGTGATCCACACAATTAAAGGATTTAGAATAGTGAATGAAGCAGAAGTAGACGTTTTCTGGAATTCCTTTGCTTTTTCTATGATCTAGTGGATGTTGGCAATATGATCTCTGGTTCCTCTGCCTTTTCTAAATCCAGCTCGCATGTCTAAAATTTCTCAGTTCACATACTGTTGAAACCAATAACCTGCTAGTATGTGAAATAAGCACAATTGTATGGTAGTTTGAACATCTTGTGGCATTTCCCTTCTTTTGATTTGAATGAAAACTGACCTTTTCCAGTCCTGTGGCCACTGCTGAGTTTTCCAAGTTTGCTGGCATATTGAGTGCAGCACTTCAACAGCTTCATCTTTTAGGATTTGAAATAGCTCCACTGGAATTCCGTCACTTCCACTAGCTTTGTTCACAGTAATGCTTCCTAAGGCCCACTTGATTTCATACTCAAGGATGTCTGGCTCTAGGTGAGTGATCACACCATCGTGGTTATCTGTGTCATTAAGACCTTTTTTGTATGAGGTGAGGTGAAGTCGCTCAGTCGTGTCTGACTCTTTGCGACCCTGTGGACTGTAACCTACTAGGCTTCTCTGTCCATGGGATTCTCCAGGCAAGAATACTGGAGTGGATTGCCATTTCCTTCTCCAGGGGATCTTCCCGACCCAGGGATCGAACCTGGGTCTCCTGCATTGGAGGCAGACGCTTTAGCCTCTGAGCCACCAGGGACAGAAAAAAAGCACACCTTTTTTGTATAGTTCTGTGTATTCTTGCCACCTCTTCATCTCTTCTGCTTCTGTTATGCACCTGTCCTAGAGTGTGCAGAAAAACTAACAAATTCATATATCAAATTCCTTCCATTATTAGGAGCCCTTATCTTTTTCACATTGTAACATGAATTCTGGCTCCCTCTTAGAAACAATGGCTTCTTAAAATCACTGTTATCAGGTGGCAGTTTTTATGTAATTGTCATAACTTCTACATGCATGAACATGGTCATTGCTGCTCACGTTGTAGTCATTTTAGTTAAATTATATTCATTGTTGAATTTATTTTCTATTTAAAATGTCTTCAAAAGCATAATGAGTTGACAATAAAATTTTTTTCTTTCTTAGTAGTACACAATACAATAATGATGTCATTGTAATTAATGACATTGGTGAAATTCAGGACCTTTCACTGGCTATGTGTAAGTATTTAAAGTAAATTATGGATAACATAACACCAGTACAACACCAGTGGAAGAAACCAAAGCTGTCTACACATGGATGGTAATGTTAGCAAAAGCTCAGCTTCTCTGTATACTGTTTTGAATCTAATCTTGGTGACAATTTTTGGGTGAAGTAGAAAAGAATGGCTTTCTTATTTTGCCAGGCAAAGGGGGACACAGCAGGTTCCTGCTTCAAAAAAAAATGCCTGTCACAACCCCAGAGGATTTGATAAAGGGTTTTATAACAATGGTTCAAGGATAAGGTCTCTGACAAGATTAGGGTGTGAGCAGGGCTTGTGCTCCTTTAATCTCATCTCAGGTGGTTGGTCTTCTAATCTTTTTGTTTTGTTTTCTCTTTCTTTTTTGAATTATGAAATTATGATAACACATTTACAGAAGACTTAGAAAATACAGAACAAAGTTACGTATAGTCCACTATATATTACAATTATTTTTTCAGTAGATAAATTAAGATTTTTAGTTGGAGTTTCAATATCAAACTCTTAAAATTAATAGAATAAATATACAGAGAAGTAGAAGGATATAGAAGACCTGAAAAGCACCATGAACCAATTCAACATAATTAAGATTTATACAGTTTTCACACAACAGTAGAATAAAATTCTATTCCAAAATGGCAACCCACTCCAGTGTTCTTGCCTGGAGAATCCCAGGGATGGCAGAGCCAGGTGGGCTGCCATCTATGGGGTTGCACAGAATCAGACACAACTGAAGCAGTAGCAGCAAGTTCCTATAGACTGTAAACTTCTAATCTTGATGAGCTTCTCTGGTCTCTTTAATCTTGTCTCAGGTAGTTACTTGGCTGATCCTCACTTGATTAGCAATTGTTCAAATCTGCCCTTTGGATGCAAGGAAAGTCATGAAGGCTGGAGTTTGTCTATAAGTAATGGGTGACAAAAAACGGCCTCCATGCCTGAGAGCCCCACAGCGCCCTGCCTGGTTTCAGGGACTGCTCACTTAGTGACAGACACTGACTCAATCTCATTCATTTAAAAACTATATTATTCAAGACTTCAGGTATATGCAATATTTAATACTGATATGATGTTGTTGAGTATTTAATATTCAAACATAAAAAACAGAAGGAATAGTAAAAGGAACTCTCTCTCATATGCCTACTACCCAGATTCAACAATTATCAACATGTAGCAAATCTTGTTTCATTTATATCCCTATTATTTATTATTTTCCCCTCCTCTATTTTATTTTGAAGGAAGTCTAAGACATTATATTATTTTATCCATAAATAGTTCAGTATGTATATTTAAAATTAAAATTCTTTGTACTTATAAATGCAATATAATTTATCATATCTGAAAAAAATTGTTAACAATTACTTAATATTATTAAATATTCTGTGATCAATTTTCCAGTAGTCTCAAATTTGCTATATGTTTTTTCTTTGAATCAGGATCCAAATAGTATCCACACATAGAAATCTTTTCTAATATTTTTTTTTAATTCTCTTAATCTCTAGCAGAAATCAGCAAAACGTTTTCTGGAAAGGATTAGATAATGCATATTGAAGGTTTTGTGAGGTATATGGACTTCCTCCAAGCTACTTAGTTCTACCATTGTAATACAAATCAGCCATTAAAATATGTGGATGAATACACATAAAAATTCTCCAGTAAAACTTTATCTACAAAAACATTGGATTTGGCTGAAGGGCCACAGTTTGGTGATTCCTTATCTATAGCAGTAGTTCTCAAAGTTTTGTGTGTATCAGAATCACTTGTGTGTATTAGTCACTTAGTCCAACTCTTTGCAACCCCATAGACTCTAGCCTGCCAGGCTTCTCCGTCCAGCCATTACCTTCTCTGTCCAGCCATTGCTTTCTCCGTCCAGCCATTGCCTTCTCCATCCAGCTATTGCCTTCTCTGTCCAGCCATTGCCTTCTCCATCTAGCCATTGCCTTCTCCATTCAGCCATTGCCTTCTCCAGAGGATCTTCCCAAGCCAGGGATTAAACCCTGGTCTCCCGAATTGCAGGCAGATTCTTTACCATCTGAGCCACCAGGGAAGACCATCAGAATCACTTGGAGGGCTAATAAAGAACATAGAGGCCAAGGTTTAATAAGATAGAGTCACCATGATTTTTTTGTCATGTTCCTAATCTATAAGTTCCTTCTTTTGAATGAAATTATTTATTTATTTTTGGCTGTCCTGGGTCTTTTTTGCTACATGCAATCTTTTCGCTAGTTGCAGCAAACGGGGGCTTCTCTCTAGTCACAGTACATAGACTTCTCATTGTGGTGGCTTCTCGTCACAGAACACAAGCTCCAGAGTGAATGGCTTTCTGTAGTTATGCAGCATGTGAAATCTTCCTGGACTAAGAAATGAACCCTGCCCATATGTCCTCTGCATTGGCAGATTCTTTACTGCTGTGTTTCAAGAGAGTGAGTTGTGAGTGGATGGTCATGTCCCATGCCTCAGGCAAGTCCCTGAGATGGCCACCAAGCGCAGATTCTTGGCTTTGCACAGGAAAGAATTCAAGAGTGAGCCATAATAAAGAAAAAGAAAGTTTATTCAGGGAGATACACACTCCATAGACCCATAGACAGAGTGTGGGCCATCTTAGAAGGCAAGAGGCAAGAGAGAGAAAGCAGAGGGTTGACAGTTTTTATAGGACTGGGTAATTTATAGGCTAATGAGTGGGAGGATTATTCCAGCTATTTGGGGGAAGAGGTGGGGATATCAGGGAGTTGGGCTCTGCCCACTTTTTGAACTTTCATGGTCAGCCTCAGGACTGTCATGGTGCCTGTAGTGTGTCATTTAGCTTGCTAGTGTATTACAATGGGGCTTCCCAGGTTGCTCAGTGGTAAAGAATATGCCTGCCAATAAAGTAGATGTGGGTTCAATCCCAGGGTCAGGTTCGACCCCTGGAGGAGAAAATGGTAACCCATATCAGTTTTCTTGCCTGAAAAATCTCATGGACAGAGGAGCCTGGTGGACTACAGTCCATAGGTTCACAAAGAATCAGACGTGACTGAGTGACTGAGCATACATGTATGACAACGAGCATATACTAAAGCTCATGAATTTGGGTAAACTCCAAGAGCTGGTGATGGACAGGGAGGCCTGGTGTGCTGCGATTCATGGGGTCGCAAAGAGTCGGACACTACTGAGCGACTGAATTGAACTGAACTGTTACTAAGGCTCAAGTTCTAGTGGAGGTCGACTTCCCACCATCTTAGACATACTTAGTTCTAGCCAGTCTGCAGTGTCTTTGGGCAATGTCATTGCTTCCTGCCCCATTCCTGTCTCCACTGGACCACTTTTGTTGTTGAATCACTAAGTGGTGTCTGACATTTTTGTGAACCCATGGATTATACCTATCCAAGTTTCTCTGTCCATGGAATTCTCCAGGCAAGAATACTGGGGTGGGTTTCCATTTCATTCTCCAGGGGATCTTCCTGACCCAGGGATCAAACCGGAGATTCCTTCATTGCCAGGAGAATTGTTTACCACTAAGCCACCAAGGAAACCCTCAGTTGAGTTCAGTACAGTCACTCAGTCGTGTCCAACTCTTTGCGACCCTCTGAACTTCAGCACACCAGGCCTCCCTGTCCATCACCAACTCCCAGAGTCCACCCAAACCCATGTCTATTGAGTCTATGATGCCATCCAGCCATCTTATCCTCTGTTGTCCCCTTCTCCTCCCACCCTCAATCATTCCAAGCATCAGTTCAGTTCAGTTCAGTGGCTCAGTCGTGTCTGACTCTTTTCAACCCCATGAATTGCAGCACGCCAGGCCTCCTTGTCCATCACCAACTCCTGGAGTTCACTCAAACTCATGTCCATTGAGTTGGTGATGCCATCCAGCCATCTCTTTGTCTGTCATCCCCTTCTGCTTCTACCCCCAATCCCTCCCAGCATCAGAGTCTTTTCCAATGAGTCAACTCTTCACATCACGTGGCCAAAGTATTGGAGTTTCAGCTTTAATATCATTCCTTCCAAAGAACACCCAGGGCTGATCTCCTTCAGAATGGACTAGTTGGATCTCCTTGCAGTCCAAGGGACTCTCAAGAGTCTTCTCCAACACCACAGTTCAAAAGCATCAATTCTTCAGCACTCAGCTTTCTTCACAGTCCAACTCTCACATCCATACATGACCACTGATAGCCTTGACTAGATGGACATTTGTTGGCAAAGTAATGTCTCTGCTTTTCAATATGCTATTTAGGTTGGTCATAGTTTTCCTTCCAAATAGTCAGTTCAGTTCAGTCGCTCAGTCGTGCCCCACTCTTTGCGACCCCATGAATCGCAGCACACCAGGCCTCCCTGTCCACCACCATCTCTCGCAGTTCACACAGACTCATGTCCATCGAGTCCGTGATGCCATCCAGCCATCTCATCATGGGTCATCCCCTTCTCCTCCTGCCCCCAATCCCTCCCAGCATCAGAGTCTTTTCCAGTGAGTCAACTCTTCGCATGAGGTGGCCAAAGTACTGGAGCTTCAGCTTTAGCATCATTCCCTCCAAAGAAATCCCAGGGTTGATCTCCTTCAGAATGGATTGGTTGGATCTCCTTGCAGTCCAAGGGACTCTCAAGAGTCTTCTCCAACACCACAGTTCAAACGCATCAATTCTTCGGCGCTCAGCCTTCTTCACAGTCCAACTCTCACATCCATACATGACCACTGGAGAAACCATAGCCTTGACTAGACGGACCATAGTCGGCAAAGTAATGTCTCTGCTTTTGAATATGCTATCTAGGTTGGTCATAACTTTTCTTCCAGGGAGTAAGCATCTTTTAATTTCATGGCTGCAGTCACCATCTGCAGTGATTTTGGAGCCCCCCAAAAATAAAGTCTGACACTGTCTGCTGTTTCCCCATCTATTTCCCATGAAGTGATGGGACCAGATTTCATGATCTTCATTTTCTGAATGTTGAGCTTTAAGCCAACTTTTTCATTCTCCTCTTTCACTTTCATCAAGAGGCTTTTTAGTTCTTCTTCACTTTCTGCCATAAGGGTGGTATCATCTGTATATCTGAGGTTATTGATATTTCTCCCGGCAATCTTGATTCCAGCTTGTGTTTCTTCCAGTCCAGCGTTTCTCATGATGTACTCTGCATAGAAGTTAAATAAGCAGCGTGACAATTTACAGCCTTAACGTACTCCATTTCCTATTTGGAACCAGTCTGTTGTTCCATGTCCAGTTCTAACTGTTGTTTCCTGACCTGCATATAGATTTCTCAAGAGGCAGGTTAGGTGGTCTGGTATTCCCATCTCTTTCAGAATTTTCCACAGTTTCTGGTGATCCACACAAAGGCTTTGGCAGAGTCAAAAAAACAGAAATAGATGTTTTTCTGGAACTCTCTTGCTTTTTCCGTGATCCAGCAGATGTTGGCAATTTGATCTCTGGTTCCTCTGCCTTTCCTAAAACCAGCTTAAACATCAGGGAGTTCATGGTTCACATATTGCTGAAGCCTGGCTTGGAGAATTTTGGGCATTACTTTACTAGCATGTGAGATGAGTGCAACTGTGTGGTAGTTTGAGCATTCTTTTGCATTGCCATTCTTTTCAGTTGGAATGAAAACTGACCTTTTCCAGTCCTGTGGCCACTGCTGAGTTTTCCAAATTTGCTGGCATATTGAGTGCAGCACTTTCAAAGCATCATCTTTCAGGATTTGAAACAGCTCAACTGGAATGCCATCACCTCCACTAGCTTTGTTCATAGTGATGCTTTCTAAGGCCCACTTGACTTCACATTCCAAGATGTCTGGCTCTCGATTAGTGATCATATCATCATGATTATCTGGGTCATGAAGATCTTTTCTGTATAGTTCTTCTGTGTATTCTTGCCACCTCTTTTAAATATCTTCTGCTTCCGTTAGGTCCAACCATTTCTGTCCTTTATCGAGTCCATCTTTGCATGAAATGTCCCCTTGGTATCTCTAATTTTCTTGAAGAGATCTCTAGTCTTTCCCATTCTGTTCTTTTCCTCTATCTCTTTGCATTGATCACTGAAGAAGGCTTTCTTATCTCTTCTTGCTATTCTTTGGAACTCTGCATTCAGATGCTTATATTTTTCCTTTTCTCCTTTGCTTTTTGCCTCTCTTCTTTTCACAGCTATTTGTAAGGGCTCCCCAAATAGCCATTTTGCCGTTTTGCATTTCTTTTCCATGGGGATGGTCTTGATCCCTGTCTCCTGTACAATTTCACGTACCTCATTCCATAGTTCATCAGGCACTCTATCAGATCTAGGCCCTTAAATCTATTTCTCACTTCCACTGTATAATCATAAGGGATTTGATTTAGGTCATAGCTGAATTGTCTAGCGGTTTTCCCTACTTTCCTCAATTTAAGTCTGAATTTGGCAATAAGGAGTTCATGATCTGAGCCACAGTCAGCTCCCAGTCTTGTTTTTGTTGTCTGTATAGAGCTTCTCCATCTTTGGCTGCAAAGAATATAATCAATCTTATTTTGATGTTGACCATCTAGTGATGTCCATGTATAGAGTCTTCTCTTGTGTTGTTAGAAGAGGGTGTTTGCTATGACCAGTGCATTTTCTTGGCAAAACTCTATTAGTCTTTGCCCTGCTTCATTCTGCATTCCAAGGCCAAATTTGCCTGTTACTCCAGGTGTTTCTTGACCTCCTACTTTTGCATTCCAGTCCCCTATAATGAAAAGGACATTTTTTGGGGTGTTAGTTCTAAAGGATCTTGTAGGTCTTCATAAAACCGTTCAACTTCAGTTTCTTCAGTGTTATTGGTTGGGGCATAGACTTGGATAACTGTGATATTGAATGGTTTGCCTTGGAGATGAACAGAGATCATTCTATCGTTTTTGAGATTGCATCCAAGTACTGCATTTTGGACTCTTTTGTTGACCATGATGGCTACTCCATTTCTTCTGAGGGATTCCTGCCCACAGTAGTAGATATAATGATCATTTGAGTTAAATTCACCCATTCCAGTCCATTTTAGTTCGCTGATTCCTAGAATGTCGACATTTACTCTTGCCATCTCTTGTTTGACCACTTTCAATTTGCCTTGATTCCAAAGAGTAAGTGTCTTTTAATTTCATGGCTGAAATCACCATCTGCAGTGATTTTGGAGACCCAAAAATAAAGTATGACACTGTTTCCACTGTTTCCCCATCTATTTCCCATGAAGTGATGGGACCGGATGCCATCATCTTTGTTTTCTGAATGTTGAGCTGTAAGCCAGCTTTTTCACTCTCTTCTTTCACTTTCATCAAGAGGCTTTTTAGCTCCTCTTCACTTTCTGCCATAAGGGTGGTGTCATCTGCATATCTGAGGTTATTGATTTTTCTCCTGGCAATTTCGATTCCAGCTTGTGCTTCCTCCAGCCCAGAGTTTCTCATGATGTACTCTGCATTTAAGTTAGATAAGCAGGGTGACAATATAGAGCCTTGACGTACTCCTTTTCCTATTTGGAACCAGTCTGTTACTCCATGTCAAGTTCTAAATATTGCTTCCTGACCTGCAAACATATTTCTCAGGAGGCAGGTCAGGTGGTCTAGTATTCCCATCTCTTTCAGAAATTTCCACAGTTTATTGTGATCCACACAGTCAAAGGCTTTAGCATAGCCAATAAAGCAGAAATAGATGTTCTTCTGGAACTCTCTTTTTTTTTCGATGATCCAGCGGATGTTGGCAATTTGATCTCTGGTTCCACTGCTTTTTCTAAAACCAGCTTGAACAGCTGGAAGTTATTGGTTCACATATTGCTGAAGCCTAGCTTAGAGAATTTTAAGCATCACTTTACTCGCATGTGAGATGAGTGCAATTGTGTGGTAGTTTGAGCATTCTTTGGCATTGCCTTTCTTTGGGATTGGAATGAAAACTGACCTTTTCCAGTCCTGTGGCTACTGCTGAGTTTTCCATATTTGCTGGCATATTGAGTGCAGCACTTTCACAGCATCATCTTTCAGGATTTGAAATAGGTTAACTGGAATTCCATCACCTCCACTAGCTTTGTTTGTAATGATGCTTCCTAAGGCCCACTTGACTTCACATTCAAAGATGTTTGGCTCTAGGTGAGTGACCACACCATCGTGATTTCTGGGTCCTGAAGATATTTTATGTACATTCCTTCTGTGTATTCTTTTTTTTCCTTTTTCATTTCCTTTTTCATTTTATTTTATTTTTTATTATTACTAATTTTTTTTACTTTACAATATTGTATTGATTTTGCCACACATCAACATGAATCTGCCACACCACCTCTTCTTAATATCTTCTGCTTCTGTTAGGTCCCTACCATTTCTGTCCTTTATTGAGCCCATCAGAAGTACTATTAGTTCCTTCTTCATCTTTTTCTTTTTTCTTATAATTTATTTGTTAAATAAAGCAGGTAATTTGTTCTTTAAAGTTTACCATAATTGAATCAAAAGGCTTGCTCTGATTCAAGTTCTTTTTATTTCTTTTTTGAGCGATTTGAGTTTTGTTGTTGTTGTTATTATTTTGGATTTTCTTTGAGAGAGTGTTTCAAGTAGGGAGGGCAAACATACTTAATAAATGGTTCTGTGTTTTTCCAACACTAGAGACATAATGTGTGACTGTCTTTTTTTCTTATTATTTTCCAGAGAGGATGCTCATAGAGTCACTGAATAGCAGAGCCAAAAGGCTCTTTAAATTATATAATAATCTTATTTTAGATGTGAAGGAACAGATACTTAGGGATAGAAAAAGATATGCCCAAAGTCATATAACACATTATTGATGGAACCAGTTTAATGAACTTATTCAGGTTTTGCTTTTATTTTTTCATGTTTGTTGAGGTTTAGTTGACAAATAATGCTGTATAATTTATGTTGTATAACTTATATACCATAATGACATTTGGTATGTCTATATTCTGTGAAATAATTGCCATAATAAAGCTAATTAGATGCCAGTTTGATCCCTGGCTTGTGAGGATCCCTTGGAGAAAGAAATAGCCACCCACTCCAGTATTCTTGCCTGGGAAATTCCATGGACAAAACAGCCTGGCAGGCTATAATCCATGGGATCGCAAAAGAGTTGGACACAACTTAGTGACTAAATAACAATATCACCTCATATAGTTACCATTTTCTTTCTTCCTCCCTTCCTTCCATCCTCCCTTCCTTCCTCGCTTTTTCTTTTTCTTTCTTTTTAGTAAGAACACTTATGATATACCCTGTTAGTAAATTTCAAGAGGAAAATGCAATATTGTTAACTACATTCATATTGATATATATTAGATCTCCAAACTTACTCATGTTATATACCTGAAACTTTGTACCTCTTGACCAATATCACCCTATTTTTCCACCACACTCCTCAGTCCCTGGCAATTACCATCATTCCACTCTCTGTGTCCGGCTTATTTCACTTAACATAAAGTCCTCCATGTTGATCCATGTTATTGCAAATGGCAGGATTTCCTTCTTTTGAAAAGTGTATTGATAAACCATTGTGTGTATACCCTTATCTGTTTGTCCATCTAAAGACACAGGCTATTGTGACTAATGCTGCAATGAACAGAGGAATACAGATATTCTCTTTGAAATTTTGATTTCATTTCCTTTGGATATGTACCTAGAACTGGGATTACTGGATAGTAAAGTAGGAATTTTGATTAGATGGTTTAGATCAGAGGTTATAAATTAAAATGTCTATAAAAACAAACTTATAACCTCCTATCTAAACCATTCAATCTAAAGTTATTTTTTCCTAAACTTGAGGCTTCTTAAGTGCTGTGATTAGTCACTCAGTCATGTCCAGCTCTTTGCAACCCCGTGGGCTGTAGCCCACTAGGCACATCTGTCCATGGGGATTCTCCTGGCAGGAATACTGAAATGGGTTGCCATGCCTTCCTCCAGGGGATCTTCCCAAACTGGAATCAAACCCTGGTCTCTTTCATTACAGGCAGATTCTTTACTGTCTGAGCCACCAGGGAAGCCCTTCTTATAACCTCCCTATAATACCTGTTTCTTTGTTTTAAATTTGATCTTCAAAAAGTTGTACCCATTTTCTCTAGTCTAACTGAACTAGGGAATTTAAGATTTCTTTGCTCTCAATTCATGTTACCAACTCCGACATAATTCACTACTCATGATGCCCTTATTTTTGGTTTTGTTCAACTTATTAACCAAAAATTATGCCTCTTAATGGTTTTCAAAATGTATAATAAAAGGAGAGATATCACATGGAAAGAAATTTCCCCAGAGAATAGAATAACTTTCAAATCTCATAAGAAAACCAAGAAGGAAAAGAATGTCTGAAATGAAATACCAAGCAAATACATCAGAGAAATATAAGGTAGCTTTAGCTTAAAAAGGATCCCATTGGGGCTGATTTCTTGACAGGAACTAGATACTAGATAAGGAGGCAGTGGGGTGCAATGAGATGACTGTAAGACTTGGAGCCCAACAGATACGGGTTTGAATCCCTGTATTGCCAAATACTCACAAATTGACCTTGACTAAGTGCTTTTTCCCTCTGTGAAACTAGGCTTCAGAGATCAAATACTATCCCTTTTGGAGTTATGGGATTAGGTGAACTGCATATTCAACCAAAGTAACTTTCTTGCAAAACTCTAAGAAGGAGATAAGCATTCATACATGCTGGAGGCTGTTGTCTCACTAGTGTCCTTGATTTGTTACTAGTGATTTAGCCATTCTGGATCCCTTGGTGGCAGCATGGAGTTGCTTTTCTGTTTCAACATCTAAACTATTCTGTCACTAAAGAATAAGGGTTAATTAATTGTGTAAGTATTTAAGGTTAAAAGGGATCCATCACCAGTCCAGCTATATCAAAGGCCAGTGAATAGTTACTGTTCATTATCGTCTGAATGGTACCCAGCCTTTGTCAACAGATTTCATTAGTATTTGTTTAAGGATTCAGTCCCTGTCAATTATCTACTCAGTGACTAGAGCCTGCCTCTTGATGCCAGTGAGTCTTTCAAGGGCCTTGATCTGGACAGGATTTTCCGTTTGGTTTTCAGTGAGCTATTCCACTGCCTTATCCCCTCAACTCACAACCAAAGTGACCAAGGGCCAAACAGTTTTTACTTGGCTGCCTGAACTACTACTACATGAAAGAGCACTAGAGTCTCTCAGTTCTATCAAAATAATTATCAGTATCTGCTCTGTATGAGGCACACACACACTTGGAAGTTATTTACCAATTAGTAGGAAAGGCAGATAGGAAACAGAAAATTGCAACATGCTAGACTTACCAATGGTGTCAATCAAGATGAGGACAGTGGGCTAAGAGAGCCCTGAAGAAGATGTCACCTAAAGTGTACCTCAAAGGATAAGTAGACATTCTTTGGATATAGGAGGATGGAGACATTAGAAACAGAGGAAATAGCATGAAGCAAAGATATGGAGATCTAAAATAGCATAATACAGCCAGAAAACCTTATCTAGGCAGTGTAGTATATGTGTCAACATTTTAGGATTCAGTAAATTAAAATGGACAGGGGGAGTAAATTTAATTCAGATGACCATTATGTCTACTATTCTGGGGCAAGAATCCCTTAGAAGAAATGGAGTAGCCCTCATAGTCAACAAAAGAGTCTGAAATGCAGTACTTGGATGCAATCTCAAAAACGATAGAATGATCTCTGTTCATCTCCAAGGCAAACCATTCAACATCACAGTAATCCAAGTGTATGCCCCAACCACTAATGCCGAAGAAATAGAGGTTGAATGGTTCTATGAAGACCTTCCAGAACTAACACCAGAAAAGGATTTCCTTTTCAGCATAGGGGACAGGAATGCAAAAGTATGGAGTCAAGAGATACCTAGAGCAACAGGCAAGTTTGGCCTTGGAGTACAAAATGAAGTAGGGCAGAGGCTAACAGAGTTTTGCCAAGAGAACACACTGATCATAGCAAATACCGTCTTCCAACAACACAAGAGACAACTCTACACATGGACATCACCAGATAATCAATACTGAAATCAGATTGATTATGTCCCTTGCAGCCAAAGATGGAGAAGCTCTATATAGTCAACAAAAACAAGACCTGGGGCTAACTGTGGCTCAGATCATGAACTCCTTATTGAAAAATTCAGACTCAAATTGAAGAAAGTAGGGAAAACCACTAGGCCATTCAGGTATGACCTAAATAAAATCCCTTATGATTATACAGTGGAAGTGACAAATAGATTCAAGGGATTAGATCTGGTAGACAGAGTGCCTGAAGAAATATGGATGGAGGTTTATAACAATGAACAAGAGGTGGTGACCAAAACCATCCCAAAGAAAAATAAATGCAACAAGGCAAAATGGTTGTCTGAGGAGGCCTTACAAATAGCTGAGGAAAGAATAGAAGAGAAAGGCAAAGGATAAAGGGAAAGATACACCCATCTGAATGCAGAGGTGCAGAAAAAAGCAAGAAGAGAAAAGAAAGCCTTCTTAAATGATCAATGGAAGGAACTAGAGGAAAGCAATAAAATGGGAAAGACTAACGATCTCTTCAACTAGCAAAGCTAACTCATACAGCATCATTTCATTCCTTTTTCAGTGATGTGTGGCATATTTCTTTTTTGCTACAGTCTTTATAATATAATTTTATAAAGTAATATAAATTTTTTAACTCAGAATTTTATGAAGGAATGTGTTGACCTTAAGCATTTTAAAGGGTTACAAAAATAATGTACAGTAGTAATAAGAAATGAAACATAACAAAGGTGTACCAAGCACAAAACCACTGTTTCCCTACTCCTCACATTTTATTTGTATGATTCTTAATATGTACCTTTTTTGTTATTAAACAGGGTAGGTAGATTTTGATTAAATTGTGGGAAGAGGCCCAATAGAAGGCCAAAGCAAATTATATTTGATTCCAAAGATAGTTAACTGTACTTTTTATTATTCTACTTATGCTTTATTTTGTAACTACTACTAGTCTGTCTCCCTGTGTAAACTGTGATCTTCTTGATAGCAGAGACAGGGTATTTTCATTTTTTCTACAGTACTTTGCACATAGTAGACACTCATATGTTATTTGAACTGAATGCACAGTAGAAAGTGCCATGAACTGGATTTTTTTGCTCTGCTTTCTTGTTGTGTTTTAACTCAGTGACCTGGGGCAAGCTGCTTCATCATTCTGTGTCTCAGTGCAGGTAATTCACCAGGAAGGTCAGAGACTGTCCCTTATGGCTCCTTCCAACTCTAAATTTTTGTAACTTTATATGTAGGCTAGAAATTATTTCCATAATTGTTAACCTTTTTTTCATATTTATATAGTGCTTGTAATTTGAAAAAAAAATGTGTATATATATATATGTATGTATGTATATATATATATATATAAACTAGTCCATCTCGGAGAAGGCAATGGCAACCCACTCTAGTACTCTTGCCTGGAAAATCCCACAGGCGGAGGAGCCTGGTAGGTTGCAGTCCATTGGGTCGTGAAGAGTCGGACACGACTGAGCGACTTCACTTTCACTTTTCACTTTCATGCATTGGAGAAGGAAATGGCAACCCACTCCAGTGTTCTTGCCTGGAGAATCCCAGGGACGGGGGAGCCTCATGGGCTGCCGTCTATGGGGTCGCATAGAGTCGGACATGGCTGAAGCGACTTAGCAGCAGCAGCAGCAGCAGCAGCAGCTGCAGCAGCAGCAGTGATCTCTCCAAGAAAATTAGAGATATCAAAGAAATATTTCATGCAGAGATGAGCACAATAAAGGACAGAAACTGCAAGGACCTAACAGAAGCAGAAGTGATTAAGAAGACATGAGAAGAATACACAGAATAGCTATACAAAAAGAGGTTTTAATGATTTGGATTACCACAATGGTGTGGTCACTCACCTAGAGCCAGACATCCTAGACTGTGAAGTCACGTGGACTTTAAGAGGCATTACTAGGAACAAAGCTAGTGGAGGTGATGGAATTCTAGCTGAGCTATTTCAAATCCTAAACGTGATGCTGTTAAAGTGCTGCACTCAATATGCCAGCAAATTTGGAAAACTGAGCAGTGGCCACAGGCCTGGAAAAGGTCAGTTTTCTTTCCAGTCCCAAAGGGCAATGCTAAATAATGTTCAAACAACCTCACAGTTACACTCATTTCACATGCTAGGAAGGTAATGCTCAAAATCCTTCAAGCTAGGCTTCAGCAGTACCTGAACCGAGAACTTCCAGATGTACAAGCTAGATTTAGAAAATGCAGAGTAACCGAGATCATACTGCCAACAACTGTTGGATCATAGAAAAAGCAAGGGAATTCCAGAAAAACATCTTCTGCTTCATTGACTACTTGAAAGCATTGACTGTATGGATCACATCAAATTGTTTAAAATTCTTAAAGAGATGGTTATACTCTGGTATACCCACCTTACCTGCCTCTTGAGAAATTTGTATGCAGATCAAGAAGGAAAAGTTAAAACTGGACATGGAACAATGATTGGGTCATAATTAGAAAAGTATTACATCAAGATGTATATTGTCATCCTGCTTATTTAACTTATATGCAGAATATATCATATGAAATGCTGGGCTGAATGAATCACAAACTGGAATAAAGATTGCTGGGATTAATATCAGCAACCTCACATATGCAGATGATACCACCGTTATGGCAGAAAGTGAAGAGGAACTAAAGAGCCTCTAGATGAGGTTGAAAGAGGAGAGTGAAAAGGCTGGCTTAAAACTCAACATTCAAAAACTAATATCATGAATGACACTTAGTCCCATCACTTCATGGCAAATAGATGAGGAAAAAAATGAAAACCATAGTGGATTTTATTTTCTTGGTCTCCAAGATGACTGTGGATGATGAGGCCTTAAAATTAAGACACTTGCTCCCTGGAAAAAAAGCTGTGACAAACCTAGACAGCATCTTAAAAAGCAGAGACATCACTTTGCCAACAAATGTCCGTATAGTCCACACTATGGTTTTTCCATTAGTCATGTACAGATGTGACAGTTGGACCATAAAGAAGGCTGAGTACTAAAGAACTGATGCTTTCAAACTGTGGTGCTGGAGAAGACTCTTGAGAGTCTTTTGGATGGCAAGGATATCAAGCCAGTCAATCAATCCTAAAGGAAATCAACCCTGAATATTCATTGAAAGGACTGATGCTGAAACTGAAGGTCCAATACTTTGGCCACTTGAAGAGAAGAGCTTATTCATTGATAAAGACCTTGATGCTGGGAAAAATTTAGGGAAGGAGGAAAAGCAGGCAACAGAGGATGAGATGATTGGTTGGCATCACTGATCCAATGAACATGAATCTAAGCAAACTCCAGGAGATAGTGAAGGACAGGGAAGCCAGACTTACTGCAGTCCACTGTAGCCTACCATAGACTGTAGCCTACAGGTTTCTCTATCCATGGGATTTTCCAGGCAAGAGTACTGGAGTGGGTGCCCATTTCCTTTCCCAGGGGATCTTCCCAACCCAGGGATCAAACCCAGGTCTCCCACATTGCAGGCAGACACTTTACCCTCTGAGCCACCAGGGAAGCCCAGTTACTACAGTCCATGGGGTTGCAAAGAGTCAAATACCACTTAGAGACTGAACAACAACCTATGGGTGTTATATGTCTGCAATTTTTAGATGGAGCCTCCCGGAGAGGTCATTATAATAGTAGATCCTTCTAATTAAATATTTCTAGGATACCTTTCTAATGCAATTTAGCTCTATTTATTTCACAACCTTCTGAGATGGATACTATTTTCACAAGTGGGAAAGTTTAAGCCCAGAGAGGTTAGGTCACCAACATGCACTGTTACACATCTAGTGGGTGACAGTGTTGGGATTCAAACCCAGGTCAGCTTCAGAGCCCAGGCTGTGCATTGAGATTGGAAGTAAGTGTCAAGTTACTGAAGAGTTTAATTGCTACTTTAAGGACAATTGGCAGTGCCCTATAAGTAATAGGAAGCCACTAAAGGTAATTTAAGTAAAGAACTTAATTAAGGACAAGAAAATTTTGGATTACAGGCCCTTCAGTAATCAAGCTAACTGATTGTGGCTTCAGCCAAATCTCATTCATTGGACCTCTATTTTCCCATCTATAAAGTAAGGATAATGCAAAAGTACTGTTCTTAAGGATCTCTTTTGGTTCTTTGAGCTCTTTGCCTCTCTAGCTAGAGCTGAGGAAGAGACTAAATTCCTGACTGCTAACAGTGGTAGGAACTTTCTCTATGTGCTTTTTCTTTATATATGCTGTAACTCTTGCCCTGGAATGCCATCTTGCTTCTTTTCTGTCCTTCCAAACACTATAGCCATCTACTTCCCTTCTCGTGACTTGTACAGTGCTACGAACTAAGTTAGCTATGTTTCACTTTGGCCCCTAATTAAACACTATCTTGTATTCTTTGCTAGTTGCTTCCTTTGTAACCTTTTCTAACCATTTATATTTTGGAACTCTCCTTTTCTTCTGCTTTGTAGTTTCTCTTACCCCCTAAAGCATCTAACACAGTTTTAGTTACAAGAGGGTCTTGGAAAAAATCTTATTAATCATTTTCTTTCTCTTCTGGCAGTGTGTGTGAGCACAGCAAAGAGAATCTTATGACCCCCTCTAACATGGGGGTGATCTTTGGGCCCACCCTCATGAGAGCTCAGGAGGACACTGTGGCTGCCATGATGAACATCAAATTCCAGAATATTGTGGTGGAAATCCTAATTGAGCACTTTGTCAAGGTATGTATTTCCTGTCCTCACCATCACTCCTCCAAACATGTGATACTTTCCCCTAGCCAATTTTTAAAGCTGTATCTTCTCTCTGGCTCAAGTTACAATGGAAAGAAATTCCATATGATATAGTGACATTTAATAGCATTGCTGACCTTGTGAAATTCATTTATTCAACAAACATTGCTTGAATATTCAACTATTTTTTTGTCAAGCTCCATGCAAGAATGTATAGAAGAAGAAAAATATCACTGTTCATATCTTTAAGGAATTAATAGTATAATATGGAGACAATTATGTAAACAGAGGAAAATGATAGGTGTAAAAATGGTATATGTACAATTAAACCATAAAGAAATGGTTTAAATCCCCTTATTTAAATCCCATCACATTCTGAAAGAATTTAAGGTGTTATATTTTTATGGTATGTAAAATATGAGATAGTGTACATTATAATTAGGTCAAATCAAAAGTGAAAAATAATGATACAGACAGAAAATAAACCCAAGGATGAAGCTAGACAAGAAATACTTATTGACAAGTCCTATACACTTGCCTGGAGAATCCTAGGGATGGGGGAGCCTGATGGGGTCGCACAGAGTTGGACACGACTGAAGTGACTTAGCAGCAGCATACACTTGCTGTGAATGACCCTACATTTGACTCTTAGCTTTCTAGCAGCCAGTACCCTCTTCAGTTCAGTTCAGTCACTCAGTCGTGTCCGACTCTTTGCAACCCCATGAATCACAGCACGCCGGGCCTCCCTGTCCATCACCAACTCCTGGAGTTCACTCAGACTCACGTCCATCGAGTCAGTGATGCCATCCAGCCATCTTATCCTCTGTCGTCCCCTTCTCCCCCTGCCCCCAATCCTTAGCAGAGCACAATTCAATAAAAAATTTCTTCATGGGGAGGGGACTGGTGATACAGTCCAGGTGGTATGTACAGTTCAAATTCAAGCTCTTAGGATAGGATACATTAGGTAAGATACATAGATTAAGCTGCTAAGACACCACAACAGCTTCAAGACATTTATTTCTTGGTTCTGTAACAGTTCAGCAAGTTTGTCCAGGCCTGATATGGTGATTTGACAAGGATTATAACTCAGGTTACTTTGTTGTTCTGTCATCCCTAAGGTGTTGCTTCACTTACATGACCAAATATCTTCTACATTATATCAACTGGGAGGGATGAAAGAAAGGAAGTGGAGGATATAGCTGTTTCCTTTAAGGCAATGACCTGGAAGTCTCACATATTACTTTTATTTACATACCATTTATCAGAACTTAATCTCATGGTCACATCTAGCTATAAGCTGCTGCTGCTAAGTCACTTCAGTCGTATCCGACTCTATGCAACCCCATAGATGGCAGCCCACCAGGCTCCACCGTCCCTGGGATTCTCCAGGCAAGAACACTGGAGTGTGTTGCCATTTCCTTCTCCAATGCATGAAAGTGAAAAGTGAAAGTGAAGTTGCTCAGTCATGTTCAACTCTTCGCAACCCCGTGGACCTACCAGGTTCCTCTGTCCGTGGTGGGTTGCCATTGTCTTCTCCACTAGCTTTCTGCTCCTCGGGGACCCTGGACTTCTTATCTACTGGCCTAGAAATTGACTCTCTTACAGGCTTGGGAAAGCCTTGCTTCAAACTTAAGTAGTATGATGAGTAGACTTACATTTGGGATATTGTGTGGATGGGGCTGTACTTCATACATGTAAGAAATACAGAATGAGAAAATTTTGGAGGGATGGAGAAAAAGCTCAATTTGGGCCATATTGGATTTGAGATTTCTGAAATATATCCAGAGATCAATATCTTAGAAGTAGTTGACTATGAATCCAAAGCAGGAATTGACAAACTTTTAAAAAATTAACTTATATTTTTATTGTAGGATAATTACTTTATATAATTTTGTTGTTTTCTGTCAAACCAATAAAATTCCATTGGCAAAACTGGCAGCAGACCTGTGAGCTATAATTTTCTGACTCATGGTCTGAAGAGCAAATATTATATATTGATTAACTGGTTTGGTTCATTCATTCAGAAAATATGTATTGAGTACCCACATTTGTGATGTGGAGAGCTGACTCATTTGAAAAGACCCTGATGCTGGGAAAGATTGAGGGCAGGAGGAGAAGGGGACGACAGAAGATGAGATGGCTGGATGGCATCACCAACATAATGTACATGGGTTTGGGTGGACTCTGGGAGTTGGTGATGGACAGGGAGGCCTGGCGTACTGCGGTTCATGGGGTCGCAAAGAGCCAGACACGACTGAGCAACTAAACAGAACTGAACTGAACCCACATTTGCCAGGTATTGTTTTAGGCACTGGAGATACAACCTTTATGTAAATTAGAAAAGCAGTGTCCATGTAAGTAAAATATATAGTATATTAAATGGTGATGACCATTAAGATGAATAGTAAAGCAGAAAAGGGGCATAGGAATGGTTGAGAGAAGTGATTTTCAAATTTTAAATACAGTGCCCAGGAAGACCTCATTGAGAAAATGACTTCTGAGAAGAGACCCACAAGAAATAAAGGAATAGTTCATTCAGGTGTCAGTGGAGAAAGCAATCTAGGCTGAAGAAATGTTAAGTAGAAAATCTCTGAGGCAGAAATGTGCTTATCATGTTCATGGTACAAAAACGAGGCCAGATTGGCTAGAATGGATGAATCAAAAGAAGAAACAAGAATATAGGTTCAGAGGAAATAGGGAGGGAGAGCTGAATAGATCCTATAGGGCCTTAGAAACCTTTGGAAGGAATTTGACTTTGCTATCTGAGAAGGATAAAGTGATGTTTTTGACTAGAGAAATGACATGATTTGACTCAATAGGAATATTCTGGATGGATAACAGCTGTAGGGAAACAAGGGTAGAAGCAAGGAGACTAATTAGGAACCTGTTTCAATAATGGAGTTAAGTGGTTTGTACCTCAGATAATGGTGGTACAAACAGTGGAGATGGTGAAAAATGGTTAGATTCTAAATAATTTCCAAGGCAGAGCTGTCAGGACTTGCTGATAAATCATATGTGGAATATGGAAGACAAAGAGGAGTCATTGATAACTTCGAGGTTTTATGTCTTAGCAACTGGAAGGATGAAGTTGCCATTTTACTATGATGGATAGGCTAAGGAAGGAGAAGAATTGGAAAAAAAAAAAGCATGAGTTCAGTTTGGGACAAGTTATGATAGATAGGCTTGTGAGACCTCTGAGGTAAGATAGGAGAACAAGATTAGGGACATACAGTTGGCCTTTTATAGCATAGAGGCAGTGGTTAAAACCATGTGAACGAATAGTCTTGCCTAGGGAATACTTGAAGCAGGAGAATAAATGTTAGACCAAAGATTGAAACCCAGGGAGTGCCAATGTTTTAAGGGCCATTAGGAGAGACCACAAAATAAATTAAAAAAAAAAAAAAAAAGAATGTTCAGTTAGAGGAGAATGAGGAGCTAGGGAGTCATAGACTCCTGGAAAGGAGATCGTTTTTGGAAGGAACGAGTGGACAGTGGTTTCCAGTTCCCAAGACATGTCATGTAAGACAGGTACTGAAAAGTATCTACTGTTTTAAGTGTTTTTAAAATTTTTAAATATGAGCTGCTGCTGCTGCTGCTAAGTCGCATCAGTCGTGTCCGACTCTGTGCGACCCCATAGATGGCAGCCCACCAGGCTCCCCGTCCCTGGGATTCTCCAGGCAAGAACGCTGGAGTGAGTTGCCATTTCCTTTTCCAATGCATGAAAGTGAAAAGTGAAAGTGAAGTCGCTCTTAGCAACCTTGTGGACTACAGCCTACGAGGCTCCTCCGTGCATTGGATTTCCCAGGCAAGAGTACTGGAGTGGGGGTGCCATTGCCTTCTCCATAAATATGAGCAATACATGGTAAAAATTTCCAACCATGAAGAAAGTGTAGAATAAAAGAGAATTCCACCCTTTACCTATTCTCAGCTCCTAGTTCCAATTGTCATTTCAATAATTTCTTCTTTGTCATTCTATCAAAGAAAAACAGTACATATACACACACACAAATACATTAATGTGCATATTTTGTTCCTCTACTTGAAAAGGTTAAAAACACTAGACACTATATATGAAACCAGCACAGAACAGAAACAGACTCATAGACTTAGAGAACAAATTTATGGTTAATAGGGGAGTAGAGTAAAGGGCAGGGAAAAACTGGGAGTTTAAGACTGACAAGTACACACTGCTATATTTAAAACAGATAACAAGGACCTACTGTATAGCACAGGGAACATTGCTCAATATTCTGTAATCTAAATGGGAAAAGTACTTTAAAATTAATAGATACATGAATATGTATAACTGAACCACCTGAAACTAACACATTGTTAATCAAATATGCTCCAATATAAAATTTTTAAAAAATTTAAAAATGAAGAATCTGAAATTTGAAGGGAATAAGGCACATCAGACCAGCTATGGATCTTGGGACCTGAGGAATGATGGGGCCACAAGTCATCAGAGGTTTGTTTTTGCCTCATGTTTCCCAGATTGAGTGGTATACAAGCTGACAAACTAAGAACATCAATGGGTACAGTTGAAATGGTCCCAGCAAAAGCCTATTCTCACTATCCAAGGGAACTGGAGAAAAACAGCCTAACAACAAAGAAAAAAATTTTTGATAATAACCCCTTCACACCAAAATGCCACCAAAAACTTGAGGCCTCACCCCCAGTCTCAGCAAAGGCAGAGTGGAAAGCCAGTCTGTAACAAGGCACCTCAACCAACCTCTTCCTGCTCCATGTGATTATCTCAAGGAGGCCAGTTGGGAACCAGACTTCATCCTCACCTTCATCCTCACCCTCCCCCACCATCTATGGTGTCAGAGGAGGTCTGCTGGAAATACAGGACATTATCACTTGGTGGTAATAAGTCTACCACACTGGTGTCAAAGGAGAGAAGACCATGTGGGGAAAAGTAATGGACACCCTTCTTTTCCAGCCAGAGTGGTATCAACAGGGCCTAGTTGTTGTTGTTGTTCAGTCATTTAAGTCATGTCTGACTCAATGCAACTCCATGGACTGCAGCATGCCAGGCTTCCCTGTCCTTCACTATCTAAGAGAGTATACTCAAAACTCAGGTCTGTTGAGTCAGTGATACCATTCAACCATCTCATTCTCTGTCACTCCTTTCTCTTTCTGCCCTTAATCTTTCCAAGCATCAGGGTCTTTTCCAATGAATTGGCTCTTCGAATGAGGTGGCCAGAGTATTGGAGCTTTAGCATCAGTCCTTCCAATGAATATTCAGGACTGGTTTCCTTTAGGATTGCCTGGTTTGATCTCCTTGCTGTCCAAGAGACTTTCAAGAGTCTTCTCCAGCACCACAGTTCAAAAACATCAATTATTTGGCACTCAGCCTTCTTTATGGTCCAACTCTCACATCCATGCATGACTGCTGGAAAAACCATAGCTTTGACTGTACTGACCTTTGTTGGCAAAGGGATGTCTTTGCTTTTTTATACACTGTCTAGGTTTATCATAGTTTTTCTTTAAAGGAGCAAGTATCCTTTAATTTCATGGCTGCATTCACTATCCACAATGATTTTGGAGCCCAAGAAAATAAAATCCACCACTGTTTACATTTTTTCCCCATCTATTTGCCATGAATTGATGGGACCAGATGCCGTGATCTTAGTTTTTTGAATGTGGAGGGTTTTTTTTAATTTATTTTAATTAGATATTGATTATTTTACAATATTGTAGTAGTTTTTTGCCATACATTCACATTTATCAGCCATGAGTGTACATGTGTTCCCCATCCTGAAATCTCCTCCCACCTCCCTCCCCATCCCATCCTTCAGGGTCATCCCAGTGCACCAGCCCTGAGCACCCCGTCTCATGCATCAAAGCTGGACTGGTGATCTATTTCACATATGATAATATACATGTTTCAATGCTTTTCTCTCAAATCATCCCACCCTCTTCTCTCAGAGTCCAAAAGTCTGTTCTTTACATCTGTGTCTCTTTTGCTGTCTCTCATATAGGGTCATAATTGCCATCTTTCTAAATTCCATATATATATATATGTTAATATACTGTATTGGTGTTTTTCTTTCTGATTTACTTCACTCTGTATAATAGCCAGCCTTTTCACTCTCCTCTTTCACCTTCCTCAAGAGGCTCTTTTGTTCCTCTTCACTTTCTGCCATTAGGGTGGTGTCATCTGCATATCAGAGGTTGTTGACATGTCTCCTGACAGTCTTAATTCCAGATTATGATTCATCCAGCCCAGCATTTTGCATGATGTACTGTGCATATAATTTAAATAAGCCAAGGGACACTATATAGCCTTGACATAGTCTTTTCACAATTTGAATCAATCCATTGTTCCATGTCCAGTTCTAACTTACTTCCTTACCTGCATACCAGTTGGCAGGTAAGGTGGTCTGACATTCCCATTTCTTTAAGAATTTTCCACAGTTGTGATCCACAGTCAAAGGCTTTCATGTAGTAGTCAATGAAGCAGAAGTAGATGTTTTTCTGGAATGCTCTTGCTTTTTCTGTTATCCAACGGATGTTGGCAATTGGATCTCTGGTTCCTCTGCCTTTTTAAAATCCATCTTTTACATCTGGAATTTCTTATTTCACATACTGTTGAGGCCTAGCTTGAAGGATTTTGAGCATTACTTTGCTAGCATATGAAATGAGCGTAATTGTATGATCGTTTGAATATCCTTTGGCATTGCCTTTCTTTGGGATTGAAATGAAAACTGACCTTTTTCAGTCCTGTGGCCATTGCTGAGTTTTCCAAATTTTCTGGCATATTGAGTTAAAGCACTTTAACAGCATCATGTTTTAGAATTTGAAATAACTCAAGTGGAATTCTATTACCTCCACTAGCTTTTTTCTTAGTAATTCTTCCTAAGGCCCACTTGTCTTCACATTCTAGAACAGGGTGTAGTGAGGAGCCTCAACTCCTACTTTTGCCTATCAGTAACAAGAATTTTTTCCTTCCCATGGGGATGTAGAGGGAAAGTTGAAAATCTGGATTTCCAGGCATCCTGGTAATAATAAGATAGTGCTTCTCCCATCAGAGACACTGTCAGAGGAGGCCTGCACTAACAGAAAGTATAAGTAAAAACAAGATTCTCATAATTCTCAAAGTGTACAGACTTCAGTTGAAAATTATTTTCCATACCAAGAACCAGGAAGATCTCAACATGAATGAGAAAAGACCTCCAGTAGCAACACAGATGACAGATGATATAGTTGTTAATTATCTGATAAGAGTTTTAAAGCACCCAACATAAAAATGCTTTAATTAGCAATTAGGAATACATTTGAAACAAATGGAAGGCTTGCTCCTTGGAAGGAAATGTGTTGATAGGTGAACAGTGTTAGTTGCCTAATCCCTGAAGATTTAGCTTCGGGACCAGGGACCAGGCTTAATCATTCAGAGCTTTTGTGTGGCAGAAGTTTTATTACAGTGGAAAAGGACAGAGAAAGCTTCTGACATAGACATCAGAAGGAGGACAGAGAGTGCCCCACTTGCTAGTCTTATCAAGGCCTTATATATTTTTACCAGACTCACTCCCTCAACATACATCTTAAATTAACAAGATTAGAACTAACAGCAGAAAGGTTTTACCAGACCCACTCCCACAACATAAGTCTTAAAATATCAAGATAAGTCAGAATGTTCTTGTTAGGAGAAATAAGCAAGATACATTGTTATATAATCATTAGCACAGAGCTTGAGGAAAAACATACCCTCGAGCAAGATCAGTTGTTCTGTTGTGTAATCATTCAGTTCAGTTCAGTTCAGTTGCTCAGTCGTGTCCGACTCTTTGCAACCCCATGAATCGCAGCACGCCAGGCCTCCCTGTCCATCACCAACTCCCGGAGTTTACTTAAACTCATGTCCATCGAGTCGGTGATGCCATCCAGCCATCTCATCCTCTGTTGTCCCCTTTTCCTCCTGCCCCCAATTAGGCTTAAAGAAAGGTAGTCTTAAAAGATTGTTGTCATAACAGCTCAGAATTTAAGAAAAAATGTCTTATGGACTAAGTGTCCTTTCTTCTCCTTGAGATCCCTGGACCCCTCCCTCCTTGAGGACTCTTTGATCAACCCACCTAAGAATTAGCTCTCTCAGTATGACCTAGATAGCATATTAAAATGCAGAGACATCACTTTGCTGACAAAGCTCCATATAATCAAAGCTATGGTTTTTCCAGTAGTCATGTACAGATGTTAGAGTTGGACCATAAGAAGACTGGACACTGAAGAATTGACACTTTTGAATTGTGGTGCTGGAGAAGACTCTTGAGGGTTGCTTGGACTACAAGGAAACCAAACCCATAAGTCCTAAAGAAATCAACTCTGAATATTCATTCACTGGAAGGACTGATGCTGAAGCTGAAGCTCCAATACTTAGGCCATCTGAAGCAAAGAGCAGATTCATTGGAAAATACCCTGATGCTGGGAAAGCACCAACTCAATGGACATGAGTTGGAGCAAACTTAGGGAGATAGTGAAGGACAAGGAACCCTGGCATGCGGCAGTCCATGGGTCAACAAAGAGTTGGACACAACTTAGTGACTGAACAACAATGGAAAATTTCTGCAGAGAAGTACAAAGACTCAGCAAAGGAACAGAAGATATAAATAAGAACCAATTGAAAATATAGAATGGGAAAATGCATTGAGTGAAATTTTTAGATTCAGTGGATGGACTAAACAATACAATAGGAAGGATAGGAAACAGAAACAGTGAACTTTTTGAATAACAGAAATTATGCTATACAACAGACAATTATGAAAATTTGTTACAGCAGACATGTTCTAAAAGAGAGGTTCCTAGGTGGTACTAGTGGCAAAGAAGCTGATAACCCTAGTCATATCATGGCAAAACACTTGTTAATTATATTACAACTGATTCCTTATAAATCAGATCACTTTCTAACAGAGAGCCGCTAGCTGTAGTGGTACTGGTTGAAAAATATCATGTTGATATGTGTTAGCTGCTTCTTGCCACTTTTAGCAAAGTCTTGTGAAAGAGACACACTTAAGCTGATTTAAGTGGTAACTTTGTGGAGGCAGCTTCAACAGGAAATAACCAAGTGGCCCTCAAACTTTCTCAAGCCAGCCCTTTTGGAAATTTTCGGTTAGACAGTGGTGGCCAGACCAGCACCAAAGATCAGGTTGTTTCAGATAGCTTCAGGGTAACTGCCATTAAGATAAGAGAGAGGGCGCATAAACAATACAGATGCAAATACAGAAATAATTAAAGTTTTAAAGTATAAAAACTATTTCTCACATACTGAGAAAGGTTAAAGATTAGGTATATCCAAAAACTCTCTGCTCCGAAAAAAAAAAAAAATCAATGAGAAAACTGTCAAAATTGTCAACTTCATATTTTCTAGGACTCTGGAAATTAAAGGTTTGTAGCAGTCTGGGGATGGACTTCCAAGGTGGTTAAGTGGTAAAAAAAAAAAAAACAAAAAAAAAAACACCCACCTGCCAGTACAGGAGACATAAGAGACATGAGTGTGATCCCTGGGTCAGAGGAGGACATGGCAACCCAGTACAGTATTCTTGCCTAGAGAATCCCATGGACAGAGGAGCCTGGTGGGCTACAGTCCATAGGGTCACAAAGAGTCAGACATGACAAGTGACTGAGGACACACACATGCATCCTGAAAGAATGACTAAAGAAAGTTCTCTAAACAGAAAGGGCACAATAAAGGAAGGGCTTTTGGAATAGCAGGACAGAATAAAAAACAACAGAAAGAGCAAAATTGTGATACACTTAATAGATTTTTCTTCTCCCCTTGAGTTTTCTCAATTATGTTTGATGCTTAACGCATAAAATAAATTTTTCCAGCTTTATTGAGATAAAGCAAAAATTATAATGTGATCTGATATGAGTCTCAGTGTATGTGAAGAAAATACTTGACAGTTGTATTATAATAGATGGAACATAAAGAACATCAAGTGAAAAGAAATTTGCACATTTCACCAAACACATGAAACGTTGACACTTAGTAGCCTATAAGTTATGTATGTACAATATAATACCTAAAGTAACCACTAACAACCTATATAAAGAGATGCACTCAGAAACCCTATAGATCAATGAAATTGGAATTCTAAGAAATGTTCAAGAAAACATAGCAATCCTAAATGGTTATGCATGAAATAATCAAAGAAGCTTCAAATCAATGAAGCAAAAACTTTTAGAACTGAAAGAAGAAAGAAAAAAATCCATAATTACACTTTAACAACATCCTCTCCCAACAACTGAAAATGCAATTATACAGAAAATAAGAAATGATTTAGAAGTCAAGAGCACCATCAAACAGGATCTGATCAATATTTATGGACACTATACCCAACAATAGCAGAATATACATTATTTTCAAGTGACCATGGAATATATAACAAGGTAGACAATATCCTAGTCTATAAAACAAGCTTCAATTTTTTTAATTGAAATCATGCATGATTTCTCTGGTTCCAATGGAATCAAACTAGAAATAAATAACAGAAAGGCAACATGAAGCTTGGCAGAAAAAAATGGTGATGGTAGAAAATCTAACTTTCTTGTCCCCTCATATTGATCAATGATTGGATAGTTATCCATGAACAAATACCTCTAGGAGGCTTCTATAGTCTACTTAAGAAGTTTTAGAAACACATTAGAACAACAAAAACAACAAAAAGAGAATAATTTCACAAATAGAGAAGGAAGAAATTGCATTTTGGTTGCATCATCCCCATCCTTCAAGTCAGCATTGTTTGTGCCAAGAAAGAACTTCCCAGCTAGAAAGAGTTCCTTTTGCCAGGAAGGAAAGAGGGAGGTGAGTGACCAGCTTCTCCAGCCTCTCATGGTACTAGGTAAAGGTTCTGCTTTGGTTTCATACCATTCAGACCAGCAAAGCAGAAATGTATACAGCTGACTGGGAACAAAGAAGAAAAGCAGAGGCTGTTATTAGCAGACATGCAGTGGGACTTATCAAACTCCACAGAGACCTGCTCTGCAGACAAAACTCAGAGGATTTCACCATCGATGAAGCCAGTGGTCAGCACAGCTGCTGTGGACCCCTTATAGATCTCATCAGCTTTCTCCTCACAGGTATTCATGTTCCCTAATGCCAGCCAACTGAGTCAGTCTCCACTCTCTCCACCCACTCACCCCTGATGAGTCCAGGAACCACATTGGCAGCCATCCAAAGTGTCTGCAGCTGCACAAGTGTGAAACACAAGCTGCCTGAGACCCTCTTCACCCCACTGGAGCCCAGGAGCCATGCCTACAGCCAGTGTGGGCCTGCAGCTGTCTGAATAGGGCTGGTTTAGTACACCAGCCTACAGACCCTAGGGTCCCCACTGCCACTGTGCCCACATTTGGAGCTAGCCTACCCATTTGTGCCCCTGCATTCCACTGGCCTGATCCTCGTCTTTGACCTCCACCATAATGCACACATCCTGGGGGAAAGGCATGCAGCCATGGATGACAACTGCTTGTGGACCTGAATCAAGCTCTGCCTTCTGTCACTGGCCAGCATCACTGTGCCCAGCTATAACTTGCCCTTCTGGCTATGTACCTGCATACCCGAAGCCCAACTCAAATCACCAGCTGCAACTGCAGCATGCATGCCTGGGGCGGGGGTGGGGGGCAGTGTATGCAGCTGCAGGAATGTACACCAATATCCAGGGACTCCACCACTACTTATGGGCTCAGATCAGGCTATGTACGCCTTCTGTCACTGGCCAACACAATAGCACCCATCCTTCCATCTGTGGGCCTGCATATCTCTAACCTGAACTATGTCACAAGCCTCTACTGAAGTGTGCATACTTGGGGGAAGAGTGTGCAGCCGTAGGAGATCATTCTGACATCTAGGGCCTCTACAGCTATCAGTGAGCTCATAGTTGGCCCTGACCTTTGCAATTTGCCCTTGTTCCCATCACTTTACATGTCTGTCTGCAATTAGCCCTTGCCTATAAACAAGCACCTGCAACTGGTCCCTTTAGCTGAGTTTGTGTACACCAGCAACTCCACCCATCACTGCTGACTGCCCTGGTCCCTAGCTATTGGTCCTGGAGATTCCACTTAGGATGCCAATAATCCTTGCAGCTACTGTTGACTCCCCACAGTACCCACCAAGCACCATGGAGTTGATGATACTGTGGACCCCAGTAGCTTGAGCCAAAGAGACATCATGCCCCCACAGTGCCTGACGTGCTCCTAAACTTAGCACACTATACTACAAGACTGGGGGTCATAGCACAGCCCTGCATGCCTCCACTCACAGGTGAAAGGCTTCCTTTACCAAAGTCAGTCCATAAAGTCTGGAAGATATGACTGCTTCTTCAAATGAGCAGACACCTATGAAAGGCTACATGGAATTATGAAGGATTTGAGAAACATGTCTCCACCAAAAGAATATGGTAAACCTCTAACAGTTGGCCCCAAAGAAATGGAGAGCAGGAATTGCCTGACAAAGAATTCCAAATAATTGTTCTACAGTGACCAGAGAGTTGTAAGAGAAAACAGACAAATGTTTTATCAAATCAGGAAAACAAAATGAGTTCAATAAAGAGATGGAAAACATAAAAAAGAAACAGATTTTGAGGCTGAAGAATATGACTAACAAATTCAATCAGGACCTGATTGAATTCAATCAGAATTCAATCAACAGCAGACTTGAATATGTAGAAGAGAGAATTAATACGCTAGAAGACAGACTAATTGAAATTATCTAATTGGAGAATAAAAAGAAAAAAATATGAAAAATAATGATGAAAGCCTACAGGACTTATGAATGAATATCAACAAAAATAATGTACTAATGATTGGAGTCCCAGAAGGAGAAATGGATTTAAAGTTTATTTAAATTAATGGCTGAGAACTTCCTACACCCAGGGAAAGATTTCTGTATCCACGATCATGAAGCTAATTTTAGATCACCTCAAAATCTCAATCCACAGCAATATTCTCCAAGATACATAATAATAAAACTGTCTAAAAGTGAAGATAAAGATTTTTTTTTTGGCTGGAAAAAATAGTTTATTTGGGGTCTTAGGAGACACAGCTTTGGGTAAAAATGAAAGAGTATTCTGGGGAAGAGAAAGTTAAGAACTTATAAAGACAAAATTAGCTACAAAGATGTTCATTGTTTTCTGGCGAGAATTGTGACTGACTCTAATACAAATCAGGAAATATTTGCTGTTAAGGCATCACAGGTTATTTTAGGGTAGGTGTCTGAGAAGTAGACAGACTGTCATAAGTTATTTTAGAGTAAAAGTCTAAGAAGTATCTTGAGTTTCTGGCAGATGTTCTGAATGACTTCATTAAGAGAACAAGTGGTCAAAAAGTCAGATTCTATCCAGGCTGAGATGTATTAATACATAAGCCACACTTACTTTATGGCCTCCCAGCTCCATTTTACAGAGCTCTCTGAGCAATACTAACTTCATTTTGATTTTTCTTTCATAATATCCAGGAGCATTTTCCATCTGAAGTGTTTACAAAAGGAGGACTACAATATTTCCTTGCTACATCAGTGGTTCACCATTGGTTCTCCTGGTTCTCATTGGTCTCATTGGTTCACCTGGTTCTCCCACATTGTAGTCAGATTCTTTACCATCTGAGCCACCAGGGAAACCCATTTTGCATGGGAATGAACTTAAATTGCTAGCATAAAATAGACTTTTGTATAGAAGATGTTTTACGTAAAATTCATAGTAACCACAAAACAAAGACTTTCAGTAGATTCACAAAAGATAAAGAGAAGGCAATCAAAACACACCACAATGGAAAATCATCAGTTTACAAAGGAAGGCAGCAAAGAAAGGAAGAAAGAAAAATAGAAGTAGAAAACAGCCAGAAAACTATAAGATGGCATTAGTTAAGTCCTTAGGGCTTCCCAGGTGGCTCAGCGATAAAGAATCTGCCTTCAGTGCTGGAGACACAAAAGACATGGGTTCGATCCCTGGATCAGAACGATTCCCTGGAGGAAGGCTGGGCAACCCACTCCAGTATTCTTGCCTGGAGAATCCCATGGACAGAGGAACCTGGTGGGCTGCAGTCCATGGGGTTGCAAAGAGTAGGACATGACTGAAGCAACTGATCATGCACAAAGTTAAGTGCTTACTTGTTAATAATTACTCTGAATGAGTAGTAGATAGAATTCTTCAATCAAAAGACAGAGTAGCTGAATGGATTAAACAACAACAACAAAAAAACCCAACCATATGCTGACTCGAAAAGATTTACTTCAGCTTTAAGGATACACATAGGCTCAAAGTGAAAAGAGGATAAAAGACATTCCATGCTGATAGGAACCAAAAGAAAGCATGTATGACTTATATTAATATCAGACAAAACAGACTTTAACCAAAAATGGTAACAAAAGACAAAGATGGTCATTATATAATAATAAGATCAATTCATCAAGAATATATAACAATTATGAATAAATTTGTACCCAAGATTGGAGTACCTAAATATCTTTTTTAAAAATTGGAGCACCTAAATATTTTAAGCAAACACTAAGAAATCTGAAGTGAGGCATAGACAAAAATACAACAGTAAAGGACCTTAATACCTCCCTTTCAACAATGGATATATCATCCATGCAGAAAATAAACAAGGAAATGTTGAACTTGAACCATACTTTAGGCCAAATGGAACTAACAGACATACATATATATAGCTTGCGTGTATTGTGGGTTCAGTTCCAAACCACTGTAATGAAGTGAATATTGTAATAGAGTGAGTCACACAAACTTTCTTTCCCAATGCATATGTTATGTTTATAGTATAGTGCAGTCCATTATGTGTGGGATAACACTATGTCTAAAAAACAACATGCACACTTTAATTTTTTTAATTTATTTTATTATTATTACTTTTTTTTTACTTTACAATTTACAAATTATTTATTGCTTAAAAATGCTAACCATCATCTGAGCCTTCAGGAAGTTGTAATCGTTTTGCTGGTGGAAGATCTTGCCTCAGTGGTGATGGCAGGGTGTTGGTCGCTGAAGGTTCGAGTGGCTGTGGCAATTTCTTAACATAAGGCAACAATGGTGTTTGTCACGTCAATTGTTCCTTTCACGAATGATTTCTTTGCAGCATGAAGTGCTGTTTGATAGCACTTTACCCACATTAGAACTTCTTTCAAAGCTGGAATCAATCTTCTCAAAACCAGCCACTGCTTCATCAACTAAGCTTATTTGTAATATTCTAGATCCTTTTTGTCATTTCAACAATCTTTCTTTGCTCATCCATAAGAAGTAACTCACCACTCGTTACAGTGTTATCATGATATTGTAGCAATCCAGTCACATCTTCTGGCTCCACTTCTAATTTTAGTTACCTTGCTATTTCTATCACATCTGCAGTTCCTCCTCCACTGAAGTGTTGAACCCCTGAGTTATCCATGAGGGTTGGAATCAACTTCTTTCAAACTCCTGTTAATATTGATATTTTGACCTCTTCTCATGAATCACAAATGTTCTTAATGGCATCTAGAGTGATGAATTCTTTCCAGAACGTTTTCATTTACTTTGTGTGGATCCATCAGAGTAATCACTATCTATGTCAGTTATAACCTCATAAAGTGTTTTTGTTAAATCATGAGACTTAAAAGTTGAAATTACTCTTTAATCCATGGGCAGCACAATGAATGTTGTGTTAGCAAGCATGAAAACATTAATGTCATTGTACATTCTCCATCAGAGCTCTAGGGTGACCAGGTACACTGTCAATGAGCAGTAACATTTTGAGAGGAACCTTTTTTTTTCTGAGCAGTAGGTTTTAACAGTAGGCTTAAAATATTCACTAAACTATGTTGTAAATAGATGTGCTGTCATCCAGGATTTGTTGTTCCATTTGAAAAGCCCAAGCAGAGTAGATTTAGCATAATTCTTAATAGCCCTAGGATTTTCAGAATGGTAAATGAACACTGACTTCAACTTAAAGTCACCATCTGCATTCACCCATAACAAGAGAACTGCTTATATTTTGAAGCTTCAAAGCCAGGCACTGATTTCTCCTCTCTAGCTGTGAAAATTCTAGATGGCATTTTCTTCCAATAAAAAACTGTCTTGGTTATATTGAAAATCTGTTGTTTAGTGTAACCACTTTCAGTATCTTGGATAGATCTTCTGAATAAGTTGCTGCAGCTTCTTTCTACATCAGCACTTTCTTTTTCACTGTACCCTTTTATGTTATGGAGACAGTTTCTTTCCTTAAACCTCACAAACCAACCTCTGGTAGCTTCAGACTTATATAATTTTCTCACCTCTCTTACATTCACAGAACTGATGAGTTAGTATCTTGCTTTGGATTAGGCTTTGGCTGAAGGGAATGTTGTGGCTGGCTTGATCTTCTATCTAAGCCACTAAAACTTTCTCCATATCAGCAATAGGCTGTTTCAACTCCCCCCCTTTTTTTTACTTATTTTTTATGTTTAATTTTCATTGAAATATAGTTGATGTACAGTACTATATAACTTACAGATGTATTATATAGTGGTTCACAATTTTAATAGTTATTCTGCATTTATTGTTATGATAAAATATTGGCTAATTCCCTGTACAGAACAATATATGCTTGTAATTTATTTTATACATAATAGTTTGTACCTCTTAATCCCCTTACCCTCCCTGCTTCTTTCTCCCACTGGTTACCACTAATTTGTTCTCTATATCTGTGAGTTTGCTTCTTTTTTTTTTTTGTTATATTCACTAGTTTGTTTATTTTTTAGATTTCACATAAAGTGACATAATACAGTATTTGTCTTTCTTTGTCTGACTTATTTTGCTCCAAACATAATACCCTCCAAGTCCATTTGTGTTGCTGCAAATAGCAAAATTTTATTCTTTTTATGGCTGATTAGTATTCCATTGTGTATGTGCATATACATATACATATATATATATATATATATATCACATTTATCCATTCATCTCTTGATGGACACTTATGTTGTTTCTATATCTTGGCTATTGTAAATAATGCTGCTATGAATGTTGGGGTATGTATATCTTTTCAAATTAGTGTTCTTTGTTTTTGTTGGATATATATCCAAGAGTGGAATTGCTGGATCCATTTTCAATCCTGAGAAAGAAGAGCAAAGCTGGAGGCACCATGCTAATTGATTTCAAACTATACTATTTAAACAATCTATAGTAAACAAAACTCTATGGTATTGACATAGAACTAGACACATAGGCAAATGGAACTTAATCAAGAGCCCAGAGATACCATTCTGTATATACAGTTAACTAGTATCTGAAAGAATACTCATTGGGGATAGGATAGTTTTTTCCATAGTGTTGGGAAAACTAGATTACCACATGCATAAGAGTGAAATTGGAACCCCATCTTAAACTTTACTCAAAATGAATTAAATACTTAAACATAAGATCTGAAACTGTAGATATCTGAGAAGAAAACATAAGGAAAATGTTCTTTGACATTGATCTTGTAGTTATTTCCTGTAAAGCATAAGTAACAAAAGAAGAAACAAATAAATGGAACTACATCAAACTAAAAAACTTATGCACAGCAAAAGAAAAAATAAACAGAAACAGACAATGAAATGAAAAGGCAATATAAGGGATGGGAAAGATTGTTTGCAAATCATATATTGGGTAAGGCGTTAATAACCAAAATATATAAAAAACTCATACAACTCATTATAAAAAAAAAAAAAAACCATATTGAAAAGTGGGCAAAGGAACTGAATAGACAGTTTTCCAAAGAATACATACAAGTGAACAACAGGTATATGAAAAGATATTCAGCATCACTAATTGGTGAAATGCAAATCAAAACCTCAGTGAGATATCACTTCCCACCAGTTAGAATGACTATTATCAAAAAGGCAAGAGATAACAGGTGTTAGCCCTGATGCTGGGAAAGATTGAAGGCAGGAGGAGAAGGGGACAAAAAAAGATGAGATGGTTGGATGGCATCACTGACTCAATGGACATGAGTTTGAGCAAGCTCCAGGAGTTGGTGATGGACAGGGAAGCCTGGGGTGCTGCAGACCATGGGGTTGCAGAGTCGGACACAACTGAGCAACTGAACTGACTGACTGAACAAGTGTTACCAAGGGTGTAGAGAAAAGGGGAACACTTGTGCACTGTTAGTAGGAGTGTAAACTTGGTACAGCCACTATGGAAAACAGTATGGTGATTCCTCAAAAATTAAAACTAAAACTACCATATGATCCAGCAATCTTACTCCTGGGTGTATATCCAAAGGAAATAGAAACTGATTTTTAAGGGATATCCACACCCACATGTTCACAGCATAATTAACAATAGCAAGATATAGAAACAATCGAAGTGTCCATCACAGATGAATGAAGAAGTTGTGAGATTATGAGATTATAAATAGTATGAGTGAAAAAAGATGTTGTGAGATTAAATATAACATATATAGACATGAAAAAGAAAGAAATTCTGCTGCTTTGCAATAACTGGGTGACCCTTCAGGACATTATGCTAAATGAAATTAATAAGACAGAGAAAAACAAATGCCATTTGATATCAATTATTTGTGGAATCTAAAAAAAAACCAAACTCAGAGAAATAGAGTGGTGATTACCAGGACTGGGAGGTAAGGGAAATGAGAAAATACTGTCAAGGAGTACAAGCTTCCAGTTACAAGAGTAATAAGTTCTGGGGATCTAATGTACAGCATGGTGATTGCGGTCAGTAATACTTTATTATATACTGGAAAGTTGCCAAGACAGTAGATCTTATATGTTCTAACCACAAAAAGAAATGGTAATGCTATGGGGGTAATCATTTGTAGCATACAGTGTATCAGATCAACAGACTGTATACCTTAAGCTTCCACAATGATATATGTCAATTATAACTCATAAAGCTAGAAAAAAAGAAGTGAAATGTGAAGATTCTCCAAACACTTAAATATTAAACACACTCTTCAATAATGCATGAGTAAATAAGGAAGTTTCAAGAGAAATAAGAATAACACTGAACTGAATGATAGCATAAATATATCTCAATTTATGGAAAACAACTAAATCATTTGTTGAGAGGCATACTCATAGGATTGAATGCTTACCTTAGAAAAGAGGAAAAGTCTAAATCAATAAACCAAAATGTCACTTCAGAAACTTAGAAAAATAAGAGCAACATAGTAGAAAGAAGGAAATAAATATAATTAATGAAGATACAAGTTTTAAAAATCCCTGGAATTGAAAACAGAGAAACAATACAGAAAAATCAATGAATGAGTTGGTTATAAGAGAAACAATATCTAAAAATCAATAAAATTAATAATTTTTTAGAAGTCTAATGAAGCAGAACAGAAGAAGCAAAGGAAGTGAGTGAACACAGACTACCAATGTCAGGAACAAAGTGGAAGGTATCATACTGATCGTGTGACTCTGGAAAGGATAATAAAAGAATAATATGAACAGTTCTATACACATAACTTTGGTAACTTAGATGATATGGATGAGTTCGTTAAAAAGTAAAAAGTACTACAACTCACTCAATATGAAATAGATCATTTGAATAGCCCTAAAACTACTAAGCATATTGAATTCATATTTAAATAATCTCTGAAAAAGAAATCATTAGGCCTGGATTGTTTTACTGGAGAATTATACCAAGAATTTAAAGAAAAATTAGCATAAATTATACGAAATATCTCCTGGAAAACAGAATAGGAGAAAATACTTCCCAAATCATTGTATAAAGGCAGTATTTGTCTGACACCAAAACCAGAAATAAAAATGATATAGAGAAAAGAAAGTTATAGAAAATTATAGACTAATAATATCCCTCATAAATATAAGTGCAAATATCATTAATAGTTTGAAGATAGAATTCATAAAAACTAAAAAACCAAAACTATACACCATGATAAAATGGAGTTCATTCCAGGAATGCAAGGTGGTTCAGTTGATTTTAAAATAAATCATTTTATATATTAACAGGCTGAAGAAGCAAAATCACAAAAACATGTTAGTTACATAAATTTATGCAGAATATGTACTTGAAAAAATTACCACACATTTGTAAACACACACACACACAGAAAAAAAAAAAACCCTCAACAAACTAGGAATAGGAAATAATCACCTTAGCTTGGTAAAGAACATCTTAAAGAAAACCCTGTAGCTAACATCATACTTAATGGTGATCTGTTGAATACTTTTCATATAAGATTGAGAATAACATGAGAATGCTTGCTCTTGTCACTGCTATTCCTTATAGGAATGGAATTTAGGGGAAAGGGTGGGAGAGGGATAAATTAGGAATTTGAGATTAACATATGCACATTATAGCACAGAGAACTATACTCAATATTTTGAGTGTATATGTATGTGTATACACACACACACACACACACACACACACACACACATATACATATACATGAAATTGAATCACTTTGTGGTATACCTGAAATTAGCACAACATAAATCAACTATAATTAAATTTAAAAAATGAAATAACTTTAGGAAGTAAAAAAGAAAAAAAGGAAAGGAAATAAAACATAGTTTGGATAGGAGGAAATATAAGTCCCTACCTGCCAATGACGTGATTGTCTACATAGAAAATTCTAAGGAGGACATTAAAAAAAAAAAAAAAAAAACTTACAGAAATAGTAAGGGAATTTATCAAGGTTACAGGATACAAGGCCAACATGCAAAAATCAATTGAATTTTTATACTAGCAATGAAAATGTGAAAAATGAAATTAAAAAACAGTGCCATTTATAATCTCTCAAAACAACTGAAATGCTTAGGCATATGTCTAATAAAACATTTATAGGATTTATATGCTGAAAATTATAGAATGCTGATAAAAGAAGTTTAAGAAAATTTAAACAGAAAGACATAAGGAGTAGAAAACTCAATATAGTGAAGATTTTCATTTCTTTCAAAAATATATATATATGGTAATTAATATGAAAACCTGAGCAAGATTTTTTGCAGAAAGAGACAAGGTCATACTAACATGTATATATACATACACACACACACATATATATATATACACACACAATATAGTATGCATATATACATATAAACACATATACATCCATGTACACAGAGGAACTAGAAGAGCTAACACAATTTTTAAAATAAAAAATGAGGAGATATAATTAATGTTTATTATATTGCTTCAGAAGTCAAACAGTCTGAAATTGGCAGATGGGTAGACACATACATCAATGTAAGAGAACTGTCTATAAATAGCCTCATAGTTCAGTTCAATTCAGTTCGGTCACTCAGTCGTGTCTGACTCTTTGCGACCCCATGAACCACAGCACGCCAGGCCTCCCTGTCCATCACCAACTCCTGGAGTTTACCCAAACTCATGTCCATTGAGTCGGTGATGCCATCTAATCATCTCATCCTCTGTCATCCCCACTCCTCCTGCTTCAATCTTTCCCAACATCAGGGTCTTTTCAAATGAGTCAGCTCTTCGCATGAGGTGGCCAAAATATTAGAGTTTCAGTTTCAACATCAGTCCTTCCAATGAACACCCAGGACTGATTTCCTTCAGAATGGACTGGTTGGATCTCCTTGGAGTCCAAGGGATTCTCAAGAGTCTTCTCCAACACCACAGTTCAAAAGCATCAATTCTTCTGTGCTCAGCTTTTTTTATAGTCCAACTCTCACATCCATACATGAATACTGGAAAAACCATAGCTTTGACTAGACGGACCTTTGTTGACAAAGTAATGTCTCTGCTTTTTAATATGCTACCTAGATTGGTCATAAATTTCTTCCAAGGAGTAAGTGTCTTTTAATTTCATGGCTGAAATCACCATCTGTGGTGATTTTGGAGCCCAAAAAAATAAAGTCTGACACTGTTTCCCCATCTATTTCCCATGAAGTGATGGAACCAGATGCCATGATCTTAGTTTTCTGAAAGTTGAGCTTTAAGCCAACTTTTTCACTCTCCTCTTTCACTTTTATCAAGAGGCTCTTTAGTTCTTCACTTTCTGCCATAAGAATGATATCATCTGCATATCTGAGGTTATTGATATATCTCCCAGCAATCTTGATTCCAGCTTGTGCTTCCTCCAGCCCAGCGTTTCTCATGATGTACTCTGCATATGAGTTAAATAAGCAGGGCGACAATATACAGCTTTGATATACTCCTTTTTCCTATTAGGAACCAGTCTGTTGTTCCATGTCCAGTTCTAACTGTTGTTTCCTGACCTGCATACAGGTTTCTCAAGAGGCAGGTCAGGTAGTCTGGTATTCCCATCTCTTGACTTTTCCACAGTTTATTGTGATCCACACAATCAAAATCTTTAGCATAGCCAATAAAGCAGAAATAGATGTTTTTCTGGAACTCTTGCTTTTTCCATGATCCAGCAGATGTTGGCAATTTGATCTCTGGTTACTCTGCCTTTTCTAAAACCAGCTTGAACATCTGGAAGTTCACAGTTAATGTATTGCTGAAGCCTGGCTTGGAGAATTTTGAGCATTACTTTACTAGCATGTGAGATAAGTGCAATTGTGTTGTAGTTTGAGCATTCTTTGGCATTACCTTTCTTTGGGATTGGAATGAAAACTGACCTTTTCCAGTCCTGTGGCCACTGTTGAGTTTTCCAAATTTGCTGGCATATTGAGTGCAGCACTTTCACAGCATCATCTTTCAGGATTTGAAATAGCTCAACTGGAATTCCATCACCTCCACTAAGTTTGTTCGTAGTGATGCTTCCTAAGGCCCACTTGACTTTGCATTCCAGGATATCTGGCTCTAGGTGAGTGATCACACCATCCTGATTATCTGGGTCATGAATATCTTTTTTGTATAGTTCTGTGTATTCTTGCCACCTCTTTTAAATATCTTCTGCTTCTGTTAGGTTCATACCATTTCTGTCCTTTATCGAGCCCATCTTTGTATGAAATGTTCCCTTGGTATCTCTAATTTTCTTGAAGAGATCTCTAGTCTTTCTTATTCTATTGTTTTCCTCTATTTCTTTGCATTGATCATTAAGGAAGGCTTTCTTATCTCTCCTTGCTATTCTTTGGAACTCTGTGTTCAAATGGGTATATCTTTCCTTTTCTCCTTTGCTTTTCAATTCTCTTCTTTTCACAGCTATTTGTAAAGCCCCCTCAGACAGCCATTTTGCTCTTTTGCATTTCTTTTTCTTGGGGATGTTCTCGATCCCTGTCTCCTGTACAATGTCATGAACCTCGCTCCATAGTTCATCAGGCACTCTGTCTATCTGATCTAGTCCCTTAAATCTATTTCTCACTTCCACTTTATAATCATAAGGGGTTTGATTTAGGTCATACCTGAATGGTCTAGTAGTTTTCCCCACTTTCTTCAATTTAAGTCTGAACTTGGCAATAAGCAGTTCATGATCTGAGCCACAGTCAGCTCCTGGTCTTGTTTTTGCTGACTGTATAGAGCTTCTCATCTTTGGCTGCAAATAATATAATCAATCTGACTTTGGTGTTGACCATCTGGTGATGTCCATGTGTAGAGTCTTCTCTTGTGTTGTTGAAAGAGGGTGTTTGCTATGACCAGTGCATTCTCTTGGCAAAACTCTATCAACCTTTGCCCTGCTTCATTCTGTACTCCAAGGCCATATTTGCCTGTTACTCCAGGTATGTCTTGACATCCTACTTTTTCATTCCAGTCCCCTATAATGAAAAGGACATCTTTTTTTGGGTGTTAGTTCTAAAAGGTCTTGTAGGTCTTCATAGAACCGTTCAACTTCAGCTTCTTCAGTGTTACTGGTTGGGGCATAGACTTGGATTATTGTGATATTGAATGGTTTGCCTTGCAAACGAGCAGAGATCATTCTATCATTTTTGAGATTGCATCCAAGTACTGCATTTCAGACTCTTTTGTTGACTATGATGGCTACTCCATTTCTTCTAAGGGATTCCTTCCCACAGTAGTGGATATAATGGTCTACTAGACTAAATCTGATGGACAGAGTACCTGATGAACTATGGACAGAGGTTCGTGACATTGTACAGCAGACAGGAATCAAGACCATCCCCAAGAAAAAGAAATGCCAAAAAAGCAAATAGCCTCATAAAGTATGGCCAAATTGTTTTTGACAAAGCTACAAAGGCATGTAGGAGGAAGGATAATCTTCAATAAAAGATGGTGGAGCAATTCATATCTATAGGCAACAAAAGTGAACATTGACCTAAAACTCACATCTTATGGAAAAATTAACTTAAAATCAGCATACATAAAAATGCAAAACTATACAACTTTTAGAAGATAATATAAGAGGAAATATATGGACCTATTAAAGAGTTTTATTGAGCAGATTTTTGTGTTTACCCAAAAGCACAAAGAAATACATTAATAAATGGAACTTCATCAAAATAAAAATATTTGCTCTGTAAATTACCCTATTATAAAGATTAAAAAAAAAAAACAATCTACAGACTTGGAGAAAATATTTGCAAACCATGTTTCTGATAAAGGACTCGTAACTAGAATATTAGCTAAGCTGATAAAGAATCTGTCTGGAATGTAGGAGACCCTGGTTCTATTCCTGGGTCAGGAAAATCTCTTGGAGGAGAGCATGGCAACCTGCTTGAGTATTCTTGCCTGGAAATGCTCCATAGACAGAGGAGCCTGGTGGGCTACAGTCCATGGGGTCACAAAAAGTCATACATGAATGAGCAACTAAGCAAAACTAGAATATACAAAAAAACTCTCAAATTTCAATGGTAGAAAAAAAATCAGACAATCCAATTCTAAAATGAGCAAAAGATGTGAAAAAGATAAATGTATGACAAATAAACACATCAAAAGATGTTCAAGATCACAGTTCAGTTCAGTTCAGTTCAGTCACTCAATTGTGTCCAACTCTTTGCAACCCCATGAATTGCAGCACACCAGGCCTCCCTGTCCATCACCAACTCCTGGAGTTCACTCAAACCCACATCCATCGAGTCAGTGATGCCATCCAGCCATCTCATCCTCCATCGTCCCCTTTTCCTCCTGCTCCCAATCTCTCCCAGCATCAGAGCCTTTTCCAATGAGTCAACTCTTCACATGAGGTGGCCAAAGTACTGGAGTACCAAAACACCTGGAGGTGTTTCAGCTTTAGCATCATTCCTTCCAAAGAACATCCAGGACTGATCTCCTTTAGAATGGACTGGTTGTATCTCCTTGCAGTCCAAGGGACTCTCAAGAGTCTTTTCCAACACCACAATTCAAAAAGCATCAATACGACCAGTAATATGACCAGGATATACAAAAACTGGAGCTCTCTTATACTTCTGGTGAGAACAAATTGATTCTGGAAAAGTTCTTAAGTTTCTTTGAAAAAAAAATGTACTTACTGTACAGCCCATCATTTTATCCTCCAGGGCATTTAATTCAATGAAACGAGAAATTGTTCACACAAAACTTCTACAGATGTGTACATAGCATTTTTACTTGTAATAACCAAAAACTGGATATAATCCAGATTGTCCTTCAATGGATGAATGATTAACAAATTACAGTAATTCATATTCTAGAATACTATTCAGTAGTAAAAAAAAAATCGTGTATTTTTCATGCACACAACAAGTTTGATGGAACTCAGGGGTATTATACTGAGTGAAAAAGCCTATCTCAAAGAGACACATACTGCATAATTCCACTCAGCACTCTCAAAATGAAAAAATTCTAGAGATGAAAAACAGATTGGTGGTTGCCAGTGTTTAGGTGATGGTAGGGGTGGAGGGTGGTGGGTATGACTATAAAGGGGTAGCATGAGAGAGATATTTGAGATAATGGAATGGTGTCTTGACTCTGGTGGTGGGTACATGAACCTACACATGTGATAAAATGGTAGAGCACTATTTATACACATTGTGCTAATGTTATTTTCATAGTTTAGACATTGTAGTATAGTTATGTAAGATGTCCCCTTTTGGGGGAATCTGAGTGAGCAGAATGTGCAACCTCTCTGTACTATCTTTGCAACTTCCTGTGAATCTATTTTATTTCAAAATAAAAATTTAGAAAATATAAACCAACTCAAATTTACATTTTTTGATTTTAATAAAGTATATTGTAAAAAATTTAAATGAAAACCTCATATGGAATGCTTTCTATTATATACTCAAAACAGCGGAGTGCAGAAATGTGTCTATAATATGATACCCTTATGGAAGGAAGGAAGGAAAGGATATAAGAAAATATAAATGGATTCGTTTATTGTGAAAGAGATTTACAGGACAGGTAAACCAGAACCTAATGAATTGGTTACCTATAGGTGTTCAGCCGGAGATGGAAATGGCAACCCACTCCAGTGTTCTTGCCTGGAGAATCCCATGGACAGAGGGGCCTGGTGGGCTTCAGTCTGTGGGGTTGCAAATAGTCAGACACAACTAAACAACTCACACACACACACATACACACACACACACACAGGGGTTCAGCAGGTATGGGGTGGTAACAATGGGATAATAACAGTAGTACAGCAATAATGAGAGAGGAGCAACTCTTTGAATATACTTTTTTTTGCATCAGTCAGTTCAGTCACTCAGTCATGTCCTACTCTTTGCAACCCCATGGACTGCAGCATGCCAGGCTTCCCTATCCATTACCAACTCTTGGAGCTTACTCAAACTCCATAAAGTCGGTGAGGCCATCCAACAATCACATCCTCTGTTGTCCCCTTCTCCTCCTGCCTTCAATCTTTCCCAGCATCAGGGTCTTTTCCAGTGAGTCAGTTCTTCACATCAGGTGATCAAAGTATTGGAGTTTTAGCTTCAGCATCAGTCCTTCCAATGAATATTCAAGACTGATTTCCTTTAGGATAGACTGATTGGATCTCCTTGCAGTCCCAAGGACTCTCAAGAGTCTTCTCCAACACCACAATTCAAAAGCACCATTACTTCGGTGCTCAGCTTTCTTTATAGTCCAACTCTCACATCCATACATGACTACTGGAAAAACCATGGCTTTGACTAGATGGACCTTTGTTGGCAAAGTGATGTCTCTGCTTTTTAATATGCTGTCTAGGCTGGTCATAACTTTTCTTCCAAGGAGCAAGTGTCTTTTAATTTCATGGCTGCAGTCACCAGCTGCAGTGATTTTGGAGCCCCCAAAATAAAGTCTGTCACTGTTTCCATTGTTCCCCCATCTATTTGGAATGAAGTTATAGGACCAGATGCGATGATCTTAGCTTTCTGAATGTTGAGTTTTAAGCCAACATTTTCACTCTCCTCTTTCAGTTTCATCAAGAGGCTCTTTAGTTCTTCTGCACTTTCTGCCATAAGGGTGGTGTTATCTGCATATCTGAGGTTATTGATATTTCTCCCAGCAATCTTGATTCCAGTCTGTGCTTCCTCCAGCCCAGCGTTTCTCATGATGTACTCTGCATATAAGTTAAATAAGCATGGTGACAATATACAGTCTTGATGTACTCCTTTTCCTGTTTGGAACCAGTGTGTTGTTCCATGTCCAGTTCTAACTATTGCTTCCTGACCTTCATACAGGTTTCTCAAGAGGCAGGTCAGGTGTTCTGGTATTCCCATCTCTTTAAGAATGTTCCACAGTTTGTAGTGATCCACACAGTCAAAGGCTTTGGTGTAGTCAATAAGCAGAAGTAGATGGTTTTCTGGAACTCTGTTGCTTTTTTGATGATCCAATGGATGTTGGCTTTTTTTTTTTTGCATAGGTCTGACTTATAGACTCATAGTATTGTTTCTTGTACTCAAACTAAATTAAAAAAAAAATCAACCTGACAGTTGGAAGGACCCAAAGTAAAGCATAAAGTGTAACAAATCAACCTAATTATATTACAAATTAGGAACATAGCTATACAGAAAAGGATGGGATGAACTAGCCAAATTAATTTTGGAAAGCAGTATTTCTACTGTATATTTTAGGACTAAGGATGAAAAAGAACTTTATACAAACACTGACCTGGTTGGTAAATATATAGCTCACAGGGATATGAGTTAGCAACTCTGAAACTAATATACTTACATTGTGGGTTTAAATAAATAAGTAAATTTATTATGAATAATGAAAACTAGATTTCTTGCTGTTGAAGAAGAACATTTCAAATGAGCAAAGAAGAAATGCTAAATTTATCACTGTAGTATTGAATTAGAATGGAAGCAGTCAATGTTTGTAAAACTCATGTTTTACAAATATACAGATAGATACAAAAGTAAATATCAATAAGTATTTGTGTATTCATAGAATACCTAGAAGCAATGCCACTCTAGTAACAATGAACTCACTTAGAACACAGGCCTTGGTTTTTAAATAATATTCTCCTGTAAAATATCCTGGGCTTCTTGGAACAATAGCTGATTCCAGGGATGGGACACGGAAAAATATGAGACTGGAATATCTTATGGTGCCAAAAAGTAAGGAAGTGCTAAAAAAAATTACAGAAATATGATGAAAGAACATGGGAGCCAACGTGGAACTGGTCCCAGTGCTCAAAGAGGGAATATTTGAGCAACAAGACAAATAAGGATTCCTGGACTATAGCCCATAGAATAAAATAAACTAACAAATGCACTCAAACAATGGAGAAAGAATGGCTTGCTCTTACAATAAACTATCATTTAAAACAAGATATGAGCAAAGTGGAAAATTACTACAATATATGCAACAGTCATTTGTGGGTGTGAATCATCAACAAAGACTAAAAATAGCGGGTGAAAATGTGGCAAGAATCAGGATGTATGCATAGCCTCAAATATCTCACTTCAGGATATCTATTAATGATAAGGGGAAAACTAATGTCTTTACAGTAGATAATATCTTTACTGGCATCACCAGTAATAAGATATAGCAACATCTTATAATATTAGTATGATTCACTGAGAGGGGTTTAGCATCATTTCTTCTCCAAAATGTTTAACCTAAATATATTCGTGAGAAGGCATCAGAAAAACCCAAGTTGAGTGAATCCTATAAAATAACTGACAAGTTGTATTATCTTGCCATGTAATTTAACATGTTTATAGGTTTGGGGGTACTAAGATGTGGACATTTTTAAGGTCATTATTCTGTCTGCCACAGTTCACTCTCTGGCCTCAAAAGATTTACATCAATCTTATTTCAACCTCCCGCAAAGTCTTAACTGACTATAGCATCAATTCAAGTCCAAAATCTCACCTAATTATAATCTGCTCAAAAGTCCCAGATATCATCATCTGAATCATCCAAGCTGGGTAAGATAAGTTTCTTGCTGTGATTCACTGTAGGGTAAAATTCCTTACTCTCTATTCACCTGTGAATCTAAAAAACAATGGATTTGTTCCCAAAATGCAGTAATAGGATAGGTATAGGATAACAATTAAAGATATTCCCATTCCAAGAGGGAGAAAATGGAAGAGAAAAAGATGAGTCACCAATATCAAGTAATCTTGAAGTCTACTGGGCAAATCCCTTTAGATCTCAAGACCTGGAATAACCCTCTGTGAATGTGGCTCAATCCTTTCAGCTTGTAGCTCCCACCCTCTTAGTCATCTTTCCTATTTTGTAAGTAGCTGTGTGTTTGAAGCTGAGTAATCTTATCAGCCTGTTTCTTGCTTGTAGAATTATGGGGGTCTGAGAGCCTTCTTTTTATTTCACCTTATCTCTGTCCCTTTTAGGCAAGCTGGCAGTGTTTATATTGGTATAACATCCTCAACATTTTGTGGGTCCCCCAGTATGTCATTGAGATTCATTCTTTTTGCCAAGAGGATCCTCCACAAGTCATTCTTAAATAATTGCCTTAGCTGTCCATCCCCTCTCTGATTATGGTTTCTACTGAGATAGCTGAAGGGATCCATGAGTCATGTCAACTTTAAAAAAAGATTCACTATGTCAGAGTTGTGAATTAAGTTTTATCTGAGGCAAAATGAGCACTGCAGCCTGAGAGACAGCACCTCAGATAACTCTGAGAAACTGCCCCAAAGAGGTAGGTGGAGGGAGGTCAATATATGTGATTTTGGTGAAGGAGGAGTTCATGCAATCAAGCATTTATCTCACAAAAGGTTTTCTGCTAGTCACAAGGAGTTAATGTCATCATGAAAGGATTTAGTGTTTTTCTAGTTATGAGGAGATGCAAGGATTGGGTTCATAAACTCAGTTCCTGAAAATATCTGTCTAAAAACCAGTTCCACCAGTTTTCCTGGAACACAAAGTGCCCATTCCTGTTATTCAGCCTGAACTTCCTTCAGGGTGTGTAGAAGGTGAACAGCTTCAACAGCAGAGGATTCAGTCTTCTCAGAGGCAGATGGCAAATGCTCTTGGCAAGCACCAGTTGACAGTCACATACCTCATCTCTTTAAAGAGCCCCCCAGAACCCCTGGAAGAGGGCACAGCAACCAACTCCAGTATTCTTGCATGGAGAATCCCATGGAGAGAGGGGCCTGGTGGGTTATGGTCCATAGAGTTGCAAACAGTTGGACACGACTGAAGCAACTTAACATGCACACATGCACTGTATAACTGAATACTGTGATCTTTTGATACTTTGAACCACTAGCAAAAGACTGTCCAGCCCCACCCTTGGCTTTCTCTTGAGAACATGCCTTTCTGACAATAAATCTCCTAATTTTGACATTTTTTGTAATCTGCATAGGCTGAGAATTTCCTATATTAATAGTCCTAGAAGTCCTAGTTCCTTTTTGCTTAAAAGTTCTTGCCTCAATTTTTCTCCTCACACATTTTACTATATGCAGCAAGAACAAGCCAAACAATACCTGTAATACTTTGCTTGGAAATCTCAGCTAAATAACCAAGTTAATGGCTTACAAGTTCTGCTTCCCACCTAACTGTACAACACAATTCAGCTAAGTTTTCTGCCATATATAACAAGGATCCCCTTTTCCCCAAGTTTGTAATAACATGTTCATTATTTCCTTCTGAGTCTTCAGCAGCAGCACTGTTAACATCCATATTTCTATGAACAGTCTGCTTATAATGATTTAAGTGTTCTTTTAGGGGCTTCCCCGGTGGCTTAGTGGTAAAGCACCCACCAGCCAATGCAGGAGATATGGGTTCGATCCCTGGGTCAGGAAGATCCCCTGGAGGAAGAAATGGCAACCGACTCCAATATTCTCACTTGAAAAATCTCATGGACAGAGTAGCCTGGTGGTCTACAGTCCATAGGGTCACAAAGAGTCAGATACAACTGAGCAACTGAGCACATGTTACATCAATATACATTTTTCTGTACTGTGCTCCTCACTTACTTCTGAGCCCTCACTAGCAGAATTGTTACTTTGCACCTTTTAACAGTTTGTTCAAAGCAATCAAGACTGTTTCTGACATGCTCCCCTAAATTCTTCCAGCATCTTCTCACTGCCCATTACAAAGCAACTTCCACATTTTTTTCAGTTTTTATTTTACTTTTAATTGGAGGATAGTTGCTTTACAATATTGTGTTGGTTTCTGCCACACATCAACATGAATCACCCATAGGTATATATATATCCTCTCCCTCTTGAACATCCCTCCCACCTCCCACTTCATCCCACCCCTCTAGGTTGTCACAGAGCACTGGATTTGAACTTCTTCATCATACATCAAATCCCACTGGCTATCTATTTTACATATGGTTATGTGTATATTTCAGTGCTACTCTCTAAATTCGTTCTACCCTCTCCTTCCCCCAATGTGTCCACAAGTCTGTTCTTTATGTCTATGTCTCCTCTGTTGCCTGCAAATAGGTTCATCAGTATCATCTTTCTAGATTCCATATTAACATATATATATGATTTTTTTTCTTTCTTACCCCTCACTCTGTATAATAGTTCTGGGTTCATACACATCATTAGAACTGACTCAAACACATTCCTTTTTATAGCTAAGTAATATTCCATTGCATATGTACCACAATTTTTTATTTTTTTTAATTTTAGTTTTTACTTTATTTTACTTTACAATACTGTATTGGTTTTGCCATACATTGACATGAATCTGCCACGGGTGTACATGAGTTCCCAATCCTGAACCCCCCTCCCACCTCCCACCCCGTATCATCTCTCTGGATCATCCCCATGCACCAGCCCCAAGCATCCTGTATCCTGTATCGAACATAGACTGGCGATTTGTTTCTTACATGATAGTATACATATTTCAATGCCATTCTCCCACATCATCCCACCCTCTCTCTCTCCCTCAGAGTCCAAAAGTCCATTCTATACATCTGTGTCTCTTTTGCTGTCTCACATACAGGGTTATCATTACCACCTTTCTAAATTCCATATATATGTGTTAGTATACTGTATTGGTATTTTTCTTTCTGGCTTACTTCACTCTGTATAATCAGCTCCATTTCATCCACCTCATTAGAACTGATTCAAATGTATTCTTTTTAACGGCTGAGTAATACTCCGTTGTGTATATGTACCACAGCTTTCTTATCCATTCATCTGCTGATGGACAGGCTATTATAAATGGTGCTGTGATGAACATTGGGGTACATGTGTCTCTTTCAATTCTGGTTTCCTCGGTGTGTATGCCCAGCAGTGGGATTGCTGGGTCATAAGGCAGTTTTATTTCCAGTTTTTTAAGGAATCTCCACACTGTTCTCCATAGTGGCTGTACTAGTTTCCATTCCCACCAACAGTGTAGGAGGGTTCCCTTTTCTCCACACCCTCTCCAGCATTTATTGCTTGTAGACTTTTGGATCACAGCCATTCTGACTGGTGTGAAATGGTACCTCATTGTGGTCTTGATTTGCATTTCTCTGATAATGAATGATGTTGAGCATCTTTTCATGTGTTTGTTAGCCATCGTATGTCTTCTTTGGAGTAATGTCTATTTAGTTCTTTGGCCCATTTTTTGATTGGGTCATTTATTTTTCTGGAATTGAGCTGCATAAGTTGCCTGTATATTTTTGAGATTAGTTGTTTGTCAGTTGCTTCATTTGCTATTATTTTCTCCCATTCAGAAGGCTGTCTTTTCACCTTGCTTATAGTTTCCTTTGTTGTGCAAAAGCTTTTAATTTTAACTAGATCCCATTTGTTTATTTTTGCTTTTATTTCCAGAATTCTGGGAGGTGGATCATAGAGGATCCTGGGGTGATATATGTCAGAGAGTGCTTTGCCTATGTTCTCCTCTAGGAGTTTTATAGTTTCTGGTCTTACATTTATATCTTTAATCCATTTTGAGTTTGTTTTTGTGTGTGGTGTTAGAAAGTGATCTAGTTTCATTCTTTTACAAGTGGTTGGCCAGTTTTCCCAGCACCACTTGTTACAGAGATTGTCTTTACTCCATTGTATATTCTTGCCTCCTTTGTCAAAGATAAGGTGTCCATAAGTGTGTGGATTTATCTCTGGGCTTTCTATTTGGTTCCATTGATCTATATTTCTGTCTTTGTGCCAGTACCATACTGTCTTGATGACTGTGGCTTTGTAGTAGAGCCTGAAGTCAGGTAAGTTGATTCCTCTGGTTCCATTCTTCTTTCTCAAGATTGCTTTGGCTATTCAAGGTTTTTTTGTATTTCCATACAAATCTTGAAATTATTTGTTCTAATTCTCTGAAAAATACCGCTGGTAGCTTGATAGGGATTGCATTGAATCTGTAGATTGCTTTGGGGAGTATACTCATTTTCACTATATTGATTTTTCCAATCCATGAACATGGTCTATTTCTCCATCTATTAGTGTCCTCTTTGATTTCTTTCATCAGTGTTTTATAGTTTTCTATATATAGGTCTTTAGTTTCTTTAGGTAGATATATTCCTAAGTATTTTATTCTTTTTGTTGCAATGGTGAATGGAATTGTTTCCTTAATTTCTTTTTCTACTTTCTCATTATTAGTGTATAGGAATGCAAGGGATTTCTGTGTGTTGATTTTATATCCTACAACTTTACTATATTCATTTATTAGCTCTAGTAATTTTCTGGTGGAGTCTTTAGGGTTTTCTATGCAGAGGATCATGTCATCTGCAAACAGTGAGAATTTTACTTCTTCTTTTCCAATTTGGATTCCTTTTATTTCTTTTTCTGCTCTGATTGCTGTGGCCAAAACTTCCAGAACTATGTTGAATAGTAGCAGTGAAAGTGGGCACCCTTGTCTTCTTCCTGACTTTAGGGGAAATGCTTTCAATTTTTCACCATTGAGGATAATGTTTGCTGTGGGTTTGTCATAGATAGCTTTTATTATGTTGAGGTATGTTCCTTCTATTCGTGCTTTCTGGAGAGTTTTTATCATAAATGGATGTTGAATTTTGTCAAAGGCCTTCTCTGCATCTATTGAGATAATCATATGGCTTTTATTTTTCAGTTTGTTAATGTGGTGAATTACATTGATTGATTTGCGGATATTGAAGAATCCTTGCATCCCTGGGATAAAGCCCACTTGGTCATGGTGTATGATCTTTTTAATGTGTTGTTGGATTCTGATTGCTAGAATTTTGTTGAGGATTTTTGCATCTATGTTCATCAGTGATATTGGCCTGTAGTTTTCTTTTTTTGTGTCATCTTTGTCAGGTTTTGGTATTAGGGTGATGGTGACCTCATAGAATGGGTTTGGAAGTTTACCTTCCTCTGCAATTTTCTGGAAGAGTTTGAGTAGGATAGGTGTATGAAGCGATCTGGACCTGGGCTTTTGTTTACTGGAAGATTTCTGATTACATTTTCAATTTCCGTGCTTGTGATGGTTCTATTAAGGTTTTCTATTTCTTCCTGGTTCAGTTTTGGAAAGTTGTACTTTTCTAAGAATTTGTCCATTTCTTCCACATTGTCCATTTTATTGGCATATAATTGCTGATAGTAGTCTTTTATGATCCTTTGTATTTCTGTGTTGTCTGTTGTGATCTCTCCATTTTCATTTCTAATTTTATTGATTTGATTTTTCTCTCTTTGTTTCTTGATGAGTCTGGCTAATGGTTTGTCAATTTTATTTATCCTTTCAAAGAACCAGCTTTTGGCTTTGTTCATTTTTGCTATAGTCTCTTTTGTTTCTTTTTGCATTTATTTCTGCCCTAATTTTTAAGATTTCTTTCCTTCTGCTAACCCTGGGGTTCTCCATTTCTTCTTTTTCTAGTTGCTTTAGGTGTAGAGTTAGGTTATTTATTTGACTTTTTTCTTGTTTCTTGAGGTATGCCTGTATTGATATGAACTTTCCTCTTAGCACTGCTTTTATAGTGTCCCACAGGTTTTGGGTTGTCGTGTTTTCATTTTCATTAGTTTCTATGCATATTTTGATTTCTTTTTTGATTTCTTCTGTGATTTGTTGGTTATTCAGAAGCGTGTTGTTCAGCCTCCATATGTTGGAATTTTTAATAGTTTTTCTCCTGTAATTGAGATCTAATCTTAATGCATTATGGTCGAAAAAGATGCTTGGAATGATTTCGATTTTCTTGAATTTATCAAGGTTATATTTATGGCCCAGGATGTGATCTGTCCTGGAGAAGGTTCCGTGAGCACTTGAGAAAAAAGTGAAATTCATTGTTTTGGGGTGAAATGACCTATAGATATCAATTAGGTCTAACTGGTCTATTGTATCTTTTAAAGTTTGTGTTTCTTTGTTAATTTTCTGTTTAGTTGATCTGTCCATAGGTGTGAGTGGGGTATTAAAGTGTCCCACTATTATTGTGTTTTTGTTAATTCCCCTTTCATACTTGTTAGCATTTGTCTTACATATTGTGGTGCTCCTATGTTGGGTGCATATATATTTATAATTGTTATATCTTCTTCTTGGCTTGATCCTTTGATCATTATGTAGTGACCTTCTTTGTCTCTTTTCACAGCCTTTGTTTTAAAGTCTATTTTATCAGATATGAGTGTTGCTAGTCCTGCTTTCTTTTGGTTTCTATTTGCATGGAATACCTTTTTCCAGCCCTTCAGTTTCAGTCTGTATGTATCCCTTGTTTTGAGGTGGGTCTCTTGTAGGCAACATATATAGGGATCTTGTTTCTGTATCCATTCAGCCAGTCTTTGCCTTTTGGTTGGGGCATTCAACCCATTTACATTTAAGGTAATTATTGATAAGTATGATCCTGTTGCCATTTACTTTATTGTTTTGGCTTCGGGTTTATATGCCCTTTTTTGTGTTTCCTGTCTAGAGAATATCCTTTAGCATTTGTTGGAGAGCTGGTTTGGTGGTGCTGAATTCTCTCAGCTTTTGCTTGTCTGTAAAGCTTTTTATTTCTCCTTCATATTTGAATGAGATCCTTGCCAGGTACAGTAATCTGAGCTGTAGGTCATTTTCTTTCATCACTTTAAGTATGTCTTGCCATTCCCTCCTGACCTGAAGAGTTTCTGTTGAAAGATCTGCAGTTATCCTTATGGGAATCCCCTTGTGTGTTATTTGTTGTTTTTCCCTTGCTGCTTTTAATATTTGTTCTTTGTGTTTGATCTTTGTTAATTTGATTAATATGTGTCTTGGGGTGTTTCGCCTTGGGTTTATCCTGTTTGAAACTCTCTGGGTTTCTTGGACTTGGGTGATTATTTCCTTCCCCATTTTAGGGAAGTTTTCAACTATTATCTCCTCAAGTATTTTCTCATGGTCTTTCTTTTTGTCTTCTTCTTCTGGGACTCCTATAATTCAAATGTTGGAGCGTTTCATATTGTCCTGGAGGTCTCTGAGATTGTCCTCATTTCTTTTAATTAGTTTTTCTTTTTTCCTCTCTGATTCATTTATTTCTACCATTCTATCTTCTATTTCACTAATCCTATCTTCTGCCTCTTATTCTACTATTTGTTGCCTCCAGAGTGTTTCTGATCTCATTTGTTGCATTATTCATTATTGATTGGCTCTTTTTTATTTCTTCTAGGTCCTTGTTAAACCTTTCTTGCATTTTCTCAATCCTTGTCTCCAGGCTATTTATCTGTGATTCCATTTTGATTTTAAGATTTTGGATCATTTTCTCTATCTTATTTGGAATTCTTTCTCAGGTAGATTCCCTATCTCTTCCTCTTTTGTTTGGTTTGGTGGGCTTTTCTCCTGTTCCTTTACCTGCTGGGTATTCCTCTGTCTCTTCATCTTGGTTATATTGCTGTGTTTGGGGTGGCCTTTCTATATTCTGGGAATTTGTGGAGTTCTCTTTATTATGGAGTTTCCTCACTGTGGGTGGGGTTGTATCAGTGGCTTGTCAAGGTTTCTTGGTTAGGGAGGCTTGTGTTGGAGTTCTGGTGGATGGAGCTGGATTTCTCTCTGGAGTGCAATGAAATGACCAGTAATGGGTTATGAGACATCAGTGGTTTTGGAGTAACTTTGAGCTGCCTGTATATTGAAGGTCAGGGGTGTGTTCCTGTGTTGCTGGAGAATTTGCATGGTATGTCTTGCTCTGGAACTTGTTGGCCCTTGGGTGGTGCTTGGTTTCAGTGTAGGTATGGAGGCGTTTGATGAGCTCTTATTGATTAATGTTCCCTGGATTCAGGAGTTCTCTGATGTTCTCAGGATTTGGACTTAAGCCTCCTGCTTCTGGTTTTCAGTTTTATTTTTACAGTAGCCTCAAGACTTCTCCATCTATACAGCACTGATGATAAAACATCTAGGTTAAAGATGAAAAGTTTCTCCACAATGAGGAACACCCAGTGAGGTTCACTAAGTTACATGGAGAAGAGAAGAGGGAGGGGATAGTTAGAGGTGACTGGAATGAGATGAGGTGGGATCAAAAGAGGAGAGAGCAAGCTAGCCAGTAATCACTTCCTTATATGCACTCCACAGTCTGGACTGCTCAGAGGTGTTCACAGAGTTATACAGGGAAGAGGAGAGGGAGGAAGTAGACAGAGGTGGCCAGGAGGATAAAAGAGGGAAATGAAAAGGAGAGAGACAGATCCAGCCAGTAACCAGTTCCCTAAGTGTTCTCCACCGTGTGGAACACACAGAGATTCACAGAGTTGGGTAGAGAAGAGAAGGGGGAGGAAAGAAACAGAGGCCAACTGGTGGAGAAAAAGAAGAGTCCAAAGGAGGAGAGAGTGTCAAGCCAATAATCTTGTTCTCAGGTAAAGTTGGGTACTGAAGATTGGGTTTTTAAATGTACAAAATTGACAACAAATACCAAAAAGCAAAGATTAAAAATCTAGAGTAGAGGTTGGATTTTCAAAAATACAATATTAAAGAAAAGAATAAGAAGAAAAAAAGCCACAAGAATTATTAAAAAAACAACAACAATAACCACAAAAAGACTATATACGGCATCTGCTTTAAAAATAGGGTCTTATTTTTTTGAAAAGTAATAGTAGGTTATAAAAATAAAAATTAAAGGAGAAATAGAGGACTTAAAATTTTTAAAAAGTTAAAAAAAGAAGAAGAAAGAAGAAAAAACAATTACACAACATCAACAACAACAAAAAAAGGGAATGATCGTAAAAATAGTAAAGATATATCTGGCCCTTTCTCTGGTGTTGTGGGCAGTGTGGAGTCACTTCCAAGGCGGTTCCCTCTGTTTAACTTCTTCTGTTTGCCGGTCTCTTCAGTGTCTGATTTCCGCCCTGACATGGGGGGGCGGTGGTGGACACTTTTTTTTTTTTCGGCTCACTTGTTCAGTCGCGCTGTGGGGAGGGAGGGATGCTGCAAACAAATAACACTGGCGTGTGCTCGCAGTGTCTCAGACTCACTGGGCCTGCCCCTGCTCACAGCACACACGGCTCAGGCTCTACGTTGCTCTGCCGGGAACCGTCTGAGGCCAGCCTTAGGCTGCATGCACCTCCCTGGTCTAAGCTGCTCAGGCTCGGTGCTCAGGTAGCCCTCAGAGGCGCAGATTCGTGGGGCCTCCCAGGTCCAACTAGCTCAGGTGTTTGACGAGCGTGGTCACTGCAACTTATCGCCTTTCCTTTCTCTGCTGCTCAGTTTTCTGGGTGTACCACTGGCGTCCCTTCTCAGGCGGATGATGACTGTCCAGAACCCCCAGAAGTCTTAGTTAGCAAAGAAGCCTGCTTGCATTTTGGTAGGTAATGTTTCTCCTGGGTTGCGATTGTCCCCTTCCAGCCCTTACGGCTCTGGCCGCCTGTTACCGGAGAGGGATGGTCTGCAGCTGGCTATTTCTCTTCTGTCCTTTGTTCTGTGCGCAGTCCTGGTGGTGTCTTATGTTTGAGCTTTTCGCATGGTAGCTATCCCACAGTCTGGTTTGCTAGCCCAAGTTAGTTCGCTCTGGTTCCGCGCAGAGCATTCCAGCCCAATTCTTAAAAAGCGCTGCAGTCTGCGCCTCCCTGCCCAGCCCCCACTTGCTAGTAGCGGATGCAGGTGTCTGCGCTGCTTCTCTGCTGGGGGAGTTACTGTTGGGCTCGTAATCTGTTGGTTTTAATTATTTATTTATCTTTCCTTCCTGTTATGTTGCCCTCTGTGCTTCCAAGGCTTGCCACAGACTCGGCAGTGAGAGTGTTTCCTGGTGTTTGGAAACCTCTCTTCTTAAGATTCCCTTCCCGGGACGGGACTTCCTTCCTGGGTCAGATCTCCCTCCCTACCTCCTTTGTCTCTTTTTTCATCTTTTATATTTTTTCCTACCTGTTTTTGAAGACAATGATCTGCTTTTCTGGGTGCCTGATGTCCTCTGCCAGTATTCAGAAGTTGTTTTGTGGAATTTACTCAGTGTTGAAATGTTCTTTTGATGAATTTGTGAGAGAGAAAGTGGTCTCCCCATCCTATTCCTCTGCCATCTTAGGACCGCCTCTCTGTACCACAACTTCTTTATTGATTCATCTGTCAATGGACATCTAGGTTGCTTCCATGCCCTAGCTATTGTAAATAGTCCCACGATGAATATTGGGGCACATGTGTCTTTTTCAATTATGGTTTCCTAAAGCCAATAGGGAAGCCCCAAAATATGCTCAACGTCACTCATTATTAGGGAAATACAAATCAAAACTACAATGAGGTATCACTTCACACAGGTCAGAATGGTCATCATCAAAGCGTCTACAAACAATACATGTTGGAGAGGGTATGGAGAAAATAGAATTCTCTTGTACTGTTGGTGGGAATGTAATTTGATATAGCCAGTATGGAGATTCCTTTTGTAAAGTTTTGACTTCCATAGTTTTTAAGTATTCTTTTTACAGAAGCATACTACTTCCAGGCATCAAAATTTATATTAATTTCCTACTGTTGTAAAAAATTAGTACAAAATTTGTGACTTCAGTTCAGCTCAGTCACTCAGTTGTGTCTGGCTCTTTGTGACCCCATGGACTGCGGCACACCAGGCCTCCCTGTCCATCACAAACTCCCGGAGTTTGCTCAAACTCATGTCCATAGAGTCAGTGATGCCATCCTCTGTTGTCCCCTTCTCCCGCCTTCAATCTTTCCCAGCATCAGAGTCTTTTCCAGTGAGTCAGTTCTTCACATCAGGTGGCCAAAGCATTGGAGTTTCAGCTTCAGCATCAGTCCTTCCAATGAATATTCAGGACTGATTTCCTTTAGGATGGATTGGTTGGATCTCCTTGCAGTCCCAGGGACTCTAAAGTCTTTCTAACACAATTCAAAAGCATCAGTTCTTTGGCGGTCAGCTTTCTTTATAGTTCAACTCTCACATACATTCATGACTACTGGAAAAACTATAGCTTTGACTAGACCGACCTTTGTCAGCAAAGTAATGTCTCTGCTTTTTAATATGCTGTCTAGGTTGGTCATAACTTTTCTTCCAAGAAGCAAGTGTCTTTTAATTTCATGGTTGCAGTTACCATCTGCAGTGATTTTGGAGCCCCCCAAAATAATTTGTTGTAACTTAAAACAAAACAAATGCATTATCTTAATATTTCTGGATGTCAAAAGGATAAAATTTGTTCACAATGCTGCATCTCTCTTTCCTATCCTTTTTTAAACATAAATTTATTTATTTTAATTGGAGGTTAATTACTTTACAATATTGTATTGGTTTTGCCATACATCAACATGAATCCGCCACAGGTATACACGTGTTCCCCATCCTGAACCCCCTTCCCACCTCCCTCCTTCTGGAAACCTCCTGCATTCTTTGGTTTGTGGAGATTTCCTCAATCTTCAAAGCATATAATTTCTCTCTCCCTCATTTTTATTCCCACTATTACTCTTACTGTCTCCCTCATTTACGTTTGCCTCTGTCATCATATCTGATGATATCTGATGATATTTTCTCTCTGAATCTCCTGTATTTCTCTTATAAGTACCCTGTTATTACATTGGGCCTATCCAGATAATCCAGGATAATATTCCCACCTCAAAATCCTTATCTTAATCATATCTACAAAGTCTCTTTTTCTATGTAAGGTAACATACTAACAGGTTCTGGGGATTAACACATGGACATCTTGAGTATCATTATTCTGTATACCACACCAGTACTCTTAGAAAGTCTTAGTCATTAAAGACAGAGAGATTAAGGAACTACCACAGACTGGAGAAGACAAAGGTAATATGACACTTTAATGCTTTATGGGGGCCTGGATTACATCCTAAATCATAAAAGAATGATATTAATGTTAAAACTACAAAATTTAAGTAAATTCTGTGGATTAGATAATATTATTGTACTAATATTAATGTCCTGGTTTTGATAATTGCACAATGGCTATGTAAGATGTTAACTTTAAGGGAATTTGGATAAAGGTTATGCAGAAACTCTGTAATAAATTACAATTTTTCTGTAAGTCTAAAATCATTTCAATTAAAACATTTAAAAAAGGTTTTATTGATGTATTCTGGCACTATCCTGTTTCCTCACATAGTTAATAAACTTGAATATTCCCAAATATTTTAATGTCATTCAGCTCATAAGTAAATAATTATATTTTATTAAATTATGGATGAAATTTAATATCTTTCCATACATTTATTGGTTGCTTTATTAATTTGTTAGGGCTGTAGTAACAAAATGCCACATATAACACAGCTTAAGTGACATAATTTGTAAGTCAAGATACTGGGATGGTTGGTTTCTCTCCAGGCTTCTCTCAAGGGTTGCTTTCTCACAGTGTCCTCGTGCAGACTCACCCATGTGTATGTGTCTCTCTAGTGTTGCTGCTTTATCTTAAAAGGACACCAATTATATTGGCTTGGGCTCAACTTATATGACCTCAAGGTAATTTGGAGCCCCTATCTCCAAATACAGTCACATTAAGGGTGAAGTCTTTAAGATATGAATTTTGAGGGGATACATTTCAGTCCTTAACAACTGTCCATTTCAGTTGAGAGATGGGGTGGCATATTTTTTTTTATTGGATTGACATTTGAACATGTGCCTTTCCTTTTCATGCACTCGTTTAACCTTCAATCACTGAAAACTCTACTTTACAATAGTGGTTACCTCTGTGAGAGGAAAGGGAGTATAACTTGGAAGTGTTATTGCTCTTAAAGTGAGTGGTAGTTTCACAGAATATTTTAATCTTATCTATATAGAATATTTCATAATCATTTAAAATATTTAATGAGAGATGAGGAAATGAAGGGAATGGTAAACCACTTCAGTATTCTTGCCTTGAGAACCCCATGGACAGTAGGAAAAGGCAAAAAGATAGGACACTGAAATATGAACTCTTCAGGTTGGTAGGTGCCCAATATGCTATTAGAGATCAGTGGAGAAATAACTCCAGAAAGAATGAAGAGACAGAGCCAAAGCAAAAACAACACCCAGTTGTGGATGTGACTGGTGATGGAAGTAAAGTCCGATGCTTTAAAGAGCAATATTGCATAGGAACCTGGAATGTTAGATCCATGAATCAAGGCAAATTGGAAGTGTTCGAACAGGAGATGGCAAGAATGAACATCAACATTTTATGAATCAGTGAACTAAAATCGACTGGAATGGGTGAATTTAACTCAGATGACAATTATAACTACTACTGTGGGCAAGAATCCTTTAGAAGAAATGGAGTAGCCACCATAGTCAACAAAAGAGTCTGAAATGCAGTACTTGGATGCAGTCTCGAAAATGACAGAATGATCTCTGTTCATTTCCAAGGCAAACCATTCAACATCAGAGTAATACAAGTCTATACGCCAACCAGTAATGTTGAAGAAGCTAAAGTTGAAGCGTTCTATGAAGACCTACAAGACCTTGTAGAACTACGCCCAAAAAAAGTTGTCCTTTTCATTATAGGGGACTGGAATGCAAAAGTAAGAAGTCAAGAGATACCTGGAGTAACAAGCAAATTTGGCCTTGGAGTACAAAACAAAGCAGATCAAAGGCTAACAGTTTTGCCAAGAGAATGCACTGGTCATAGGATACACTCTTCCAACAACAAAAGAGAAGACTATACACATGAACATCACCAGATGGCCAATACCAAAATCATATTGATTATATTCTTTGCAGCCAAAGTTGGAGAAGCTCTTTATAGTCAGCAAAACCAAGACCGGGAGCTCCTTATTTCCAAATTCAGACTCAAGTTGAAAAAAGTAAGGAAAACCACTAGACCATTCAGGTATGACCTAAATCAAATCACTTAGGATTATACAGTGGAAGTGACAAATAGATTCAAGGGATTAGATCTCATAGAGAGAGTGCCTGAAGAACTATGGACAGAAGTGCATGACATTGTACAGGAGGCAGGGATCAAGACCATTCCCAAGAAAAAGAAATGCAAAAAGGCAACATGGTTGTCTGAGGAAGCCTTACAAATAGCTGAGAAAAGAAAATACACTAAAGGCAAAGGGGAAAAGGTAAGATATACCAATTTGAATGGAGAGTTCCAAAGAATAGCAAGGAGAGATAAGAAAGCCTTCCTCAGTGACAATGCAAAGAAATACAGGAAAACACTAGAATGTGAAAGACTAGAGATCTCTTCAAGAAAATTAGAGATACCAAGGGAGCATATCATGCAAATTTGGGCATAATAAAGGACAGAAATGGTATGGACCTAAAAGAAACAGAAGATATTCAGAAGAGGTGGCAAGAATACACAGAAAAAGTATACAAAAAAATATCTTTGTGACCCAGATAACAACGATGGTGTAATCAGTCACCTAGAGCCAGACATCCTGGAATGTGAAGTCAAGTGGGCCTTAGGAAACACCACTATGAACAAAGCTAGTGGAGGTGATGGATTTCCAGTTGAACTATTTCAAATCCTAAAAGATGATGTGGTGAAAGTGCTGCACTCAATATGCCAGCAAATTTGGAAAACTCAGCAGTGGCCACAGGACTGGAAAAGGTCAGTTTTCATTGCAGTCCCAAAGAAAGGCAATGCCAAACAATGCTCAAATTACCTCACGATTGCAGTCATCTCACACGCTAGTAAAGTAATGTTCAAAATTCTCCAAGCCAGGCTTCAGCAGTATGTGAACCATGAACTTCCATATGCTCAAGGTGGAGTTAGAAAAGGCAAAGGAACCAGAGATCAAATTATGTTGGATCATCAAAAAAGCAAGAGAGTTCCAGAAAAACATCTACTTCTGCTTTATTGACTATGCCGAAGCCTTTGACTGTGTGGATCACAACAAACTGTGGAAAATTCTTCAAGAGATGGGAATACCAGGCCATCTGAAAAGCCTCCTGAGAAATCTGTATGTGGGTCAAGAAGCAACAGTTAGAACTGGACATGGAACAACAGACTGGTTCCAAAACGAGAAATGGGTATGTCAAGGCTTTATGGCTTTATATTGTCACCCTGCTTATTTAACTTACATGCAGAGTACATCATGGGAAACTGGGCTGGATGAAGCACAAACTGGAATCAAGATTACTGGGAGAAGTATCAATAACCTCAGATATGCAGATGACACCACCTTTATGGCAGAGGGTGAAGAAGAACTAAAGAGCTTCTTGATGAAAGTGAAAGAGGAGAGTGAAAAAGTTGGCTTAAAACTCAGCATTCAGAAAACAAAGATCATGGCATCCAGTCTCATCACTTCATGGCAAATAAATGGAGAAACAGTGACAGACTTTATTTTGGGGGGCGCCAAAATCACTGCTGATGATGAGTGTAGCCATGAAATTAAAAGACACTTGCTACTTGGAAGAAAAGTTATGACTAACATAGACAGCATATTTTGTTGACAAAGGTTCATCTAGTCAAAGCTATGGTTTTTCCAGTAGTCATTTATGGATGTGAGAGTTAGACTATAAAGAAAACTGAGTGCCAAAGAATTGATGCTTTTGAACTCTTGTCTTGGAGAAGACTCTTGAGAGTCCCTGGGACTGCAAGGAGATCCAACCAGTCCATCCTAATGGAAATCAGTCCTGAATATTCATTGGAAGGACTGATGCTGAAGCTGAAACTCCAATATTTTGGCCAACTGATGGGAAGAACTGACTTATTGGAAAATACCCAGATGCTGGGAAAGATTGAGGGCAGGAGGAGAAGGGGACAACAGAGGATGTGATTGTTGGATGGCATCACTGACACTAGGGACATGAGTTTGAGCAAGCTCCCTGAGTTGGTGATGGATAAGGAAGCCTGGGGTGCTGCAGTCCATGGAGTCACAAAGAGTTGAACATGATTCAGCAACTGAACTGAACTGACCTGAGGAAATTAATATCAAGCAGTTTGCTTGTAAAGGGAAAGAACAATTGGAGGCAATGACTATAGAGGCTTTGATTCAAGAGAGAATCTTTTTAAGGCTGGGAAACATGTACATATTCCCAGGGACAGTGAAGCTTGTATGGAGGAAGAGATTGAAGATCCAAGTGAGAGAGAAAATAATTGATGGAGGGAGGCCCCTGATAAGCTTTGAGCATATGACCTCTAGATTATTTTATTATCTTTCAGGGAGAGAGAGGAAAATAGAATCAGATGCATATAAATTTTTAAGCTATAGGCATGAGGAAGCAGTGTCTGAAAATTGAGGAACATAATGTTTCAGTTCAGTTCAGTTGCTCAGTCATGTCCGACTCTTTGCGACCCCATGAATTGCAGCATGCCAGGCCTCCCTGTCCATCACCATCTCCTGGAGTTCACTCAGACTCACGTCCATTGAGTCAGTGATGCCATCCAGCCATCTCATCCTCGGTCGTCCCCTTCTTCTCCTGCCCCCAATCCCTCCCAGCATCAGAGTCTTTTCCAATGAGTCAACTCTTCACATGAGGTGGCCAAAGTACTAGAGTTTCAGCTTCAGCATCATTCCTTCCAAAGAAATCCCAGGGTTGATCTCCTTCAGAATGGACTGGTTGGATCTCCTTGCAGTCCAAGGGACTCTCGAGTCTTCTCCAACACCACAGTTCAAAAGCATCAATTCTTCAGTGCTCAGCCTTCTTCACAGTCCAACTCTCACATCCATACATGACCACAGGAAAAACCATAACCTTGACTAGATGGACCTTAGTCGGCAAAGTAACGTTTCTGCTTTTGAATATACTATCTAGGTTGGTCATAAGTTTTCTTTCCATCTGCAGTGATTTTGGAGCCCAAAAAAATAAAGTCTGACACTGTTTCCACTCTTTCCCCATCTATTTCCCATGAAGTGATGGGACCAGATACTATGATCTTCGTTTTCTGAATGTTGAGCTTTAAGCCAACTTTTTCGCTCTCCTCTTTCACTTTCATCAAGAGGCTTTTAAGTTCCTCTTCACTTTCTGCCATAAGAGTGGTGTCATCTGCATATCTGAGGTTATTGCTATTTCTCCCAGCAATCTTGATTCTAGCTTGTGCTTCTTCCAGTCCAGCGTTTCTCATGATGTACTCTGCATATAAGTTAAATCATTTTCTCATGTAAAATTTAAGTTTCTCATACCTGCTGAGAGTTAAATAAAGGGGATATAGGGCTGGATGCTTGAGGAAAGTAAAAAGATTTAGAAAATTTTGTGAAGGGAATGGAAAGAGAGGTAACCAAGGACATGTTAAAGGGCTGTTATTAAAAGAAAATGCACACCATAAATCTAGAATGGTATCATCCCATCGGCCTCTTACCTCTCCTAAAACACTGCTCAAAACTAGTGTGTAAATGTTTTCTCCCATTCTGTGTATTGATTTTTGTTTGTTTTATGGTTTGCTTTGGTGTGTAAAAGCTTTTAAGTTTATTTAGGTCCCATTTGTTTATTTTTGTTTTTATTTTCATTACTCTAGGAGATAGGTCAGAAGAGATCTTCCTACAATTCATATCAGAGTCTGTTCTTCCTGTTTTCCTCTAAAAGTTTTATACTATCAGGTCTTACATTTAGGTCTTTAATCCATTTTGAGTTTATTTTTATGTGTGATGTTAGAGAATGTTCTAGTTTCATTCTTTTATATGGAGCTGACCAGTTTTCCCAGAACCATTTATTGAAGAGAATGTCTTGTCTACATCATATATTCTTGACTCTTTTGTCATATATTAGGTGACCACAGGTACATGGGTTTATCTCTAGGCTTTCTATCCTTTTCCATTCATCTGTATTTATATTTTTGTGCCAGTATCATATTGTCTTGATTACTGTAGCATTGTATTATAGTCCAAAGTCAGGGAGCATAAATCCCCACTTCCGTTTTTCTTTCTCAAGATTGTTGGCTTTTCAGGGACTTTTGTGTTTCCATACAAATTGTAAATTTTTTTTGTTCTAATTCAGTGAAAAATGCCATTGGTAGTTTGACAGGGATTGCTTTGAATCTAGAATGCTTTCAGTAGTGTGGTCATTTTGACAATATTGATTCTTCCAATCCAAGAACCTGGGATATCTCTCCATTTGTTTGTGTCATTTTCTATTTCTTTTATCAGTATCTTATATTTTTCTGTGTACAGGTCTTTTGCTTCCATACATAGATTTATTCCTAGATATTTTATTCTTTTTATTGCAATGGTAAGTGGGATTATTTTCTTAATTTCTCTTTCTGAACTTTCCTTGTTGGTGTATAGGAATGTAAGAGATTTCTGTGTATCATTTGTTTATCCTGCAGTGTTACTAAATTCATTGATGAGCTATAGCAGTTTCCTGGTATTTCTTTTTGTATATTATCATGTCAACTGCAAACAGTGACAGTTTTACTTCTTTTCCAATTTGGATTCCCTTTATTTCTTCTCCTCTGATTGCTATGATTAGGACTTTCATAATTATGTTGAATAAATGATGAGAGTGGACATCCTTGGCTTGTTCCTGATCTTAGAGGAAATGTTTCTAGCTTTTTAACCATTGAGTATGATGTTAGCTGTTGGAGAAGGCAATGGCACCCCACTCCAGTAATCTTGCCTGGAAAATCCCATGGATGGAGGAGCCTAGTCTGCTGCAGTCTATGGGGTCGTGAAGAGTCAGACACGACTGTGCAACTTCCCTTTCACTTTTCACTTTCATGCATTGGAGAAGGAAATGGCAACCCACTCCAGTGTTCTTGCCTGGAGAATCCCAGGGATGGGGGAGCCTGTTGGGCTGCCGTCTATGGGGTCACACAGAGTCGGACACAACTGAAGTGACTTAGCAATAGCAGTAGCATGATGTTAGCTGTAGGTTTGTCATATATGGCCTTTATTATGTTAAGTATGTTCCCTTGCTGTTCACTTCCCAGAAAATTTTTTTATCATAAATGGGTGCTGAATTTTTTCACAGTTTCTTGACATCTTTTAAGATGATCATACCATAGCTTTGACTATACAGATCTTTGTTTTTCTTCCAAGGAGCAAGCATCTTTTAATTTCATAGCAGCAAATACTATCCACAGTGATTTTGGAGCCCAAGAAAATAAAGTCTGTCACTGTTTCCATGTTTTCCCCCATCTATTAGCCATGAAGTGATGGGCCCAGATGCCATGACCTTAGTTTCTTGAATGTTGAGTTTTAAGCCAGTTCTTTTCATTCTCCTCTTTCATCTTCCTCAAGAGGCTCTTTAGTACGTCTTCAATTTCTGCCATTAGAGTGGTACCAGTTTGTTGATATTTCTCATAGTAAAATTGATTCCAGCTTGTGATACATACAGCCCAGCATTTTGCGTGATGTACTCTGCATAAGTTAAATAAGTAGGGTGAAAACATACAGCCTTGACATACTCCTTTCCAAATTTTGCAAAAGTCCATTGTTGCATGTCTGGTTCCAATTGTTGCTTCTTGACCTGCATATAGGTTACTCAAGAGGCCAGTAAAGTGGCCTAGTATTTCTATCTCTTTAATAATTTTAAACAGTTTGTTGTGATCCACACAGTCAAAGACTTTCACATGGTCAATGAAGCAGAAGTAAATGTTTTTCTGGAATTCCCTTACTTTTTCTATTATCCACTGGAATTTTTCAATTTAATCTCTGATTCCTCTGCATCTTAAAATCCAGCCTGTATATCTGGAAGTTCTCAGTTCACATACTGTTGAAGCCTAGCTTGAAGGATTTTGAGCATTACTTTGCTAGCATGTGAAATGAGTGCAATAGTACAGTAGTTTGAACATTCTTTGGCATTGCCTTTTTAGGGATTGGAATGAAAACTGACCTTTTCCAGTCCTGTGGCCACTGCTGTTCAGTTCAGTTCAGTTCAGTCGCTCAGTTGTGTCTGACTCTCTGTGATCCCATGGCCTGCAGCACACCAGGCCTCCCTGTCCATCACCAACCCCCAGAGTTTACTCAAACTCATGCCTGTTGAGTAGGTGATGCCAACCAACCATCTCATCCTCTGTTGTCCCCTCCCCCCCTTTCAATCTTTCCAGCATCAGGGTCTTTTCAAATGAGTCAGCTCTTCGCATCAGGTGGCCAGAGTATTAGAGTTTTAGCTTCAGCATCCTTCCTTCCAGTGAATATTCAGGACTGATTTCCTTTAAGATGGACTGGTTGGATCTCCTTGCCATCCAGTGGACTCTCAAGAGTCTTCTCCAACACCACAGTTCAAAAGCATCAATTCTTCGGCGCTCAGCTTTCATTACATTCCAACTCTTCACATCCATACATGACTACTGGAAAAACAATAGCCTTGACTAGATGGACCTTTGTTGTCAAAGTAATGTCTCTGTTTTTAATATGCTGTCTAGGTTGATCATATCTTTTCTTCCAAGGAGCAAACATCTTTTAATTTCATGGCTTTAGTCACCATCTTCAGTGACTTTGGAGCCCCCCCCAAATAAAGTCTGTCACTGTTTCCACTCTTTCTCCATCTATTTGCCATGAAGTGATGGGATGCCATTATCTTTGTTTTCTGAATGTTGAACTTTAAGTCAACAATTTCACACTCCTCTTTCACTTTCATCAAGAGGCTCTTTAGTTCTTCTTCACTTTCTGCCATAAGGGGGGTGTCATTTGCATGTCTTAGGTTATTAATATTTCTCTCAGCATCTTGATTCCAGCTTGTGCTTCATCCAGCCCAGCGTTTCTCATGATATACTCTGCATATAAGTTAAATAAGCAGGGTAACAATATTCAGCCTTGACATATTCCTTTCCCTATTTGGAACCAGTCTGTTGTTCTGTGTCCAGTTCTAACTGTTGCTTCCTGACCTGCAAACAGATTTCTCAGGAGGCAGGTCAGGTGGTCTGGTATTCCCATCTCTTTCAGAATTTTCCACAGTTTCCTCTGCCTTTTAGGATTTGAAATAACTCAACTGGAATTCCATCACCTCCACTTGTTTTGTTCATAGTAATGCTTCCTAAGCCCCACTTGACTTCACAGGATGTCTGGCTCTAGGTGAATGACCACAGCATCATGGTAATCCAGATCATTAAGACCGTTTTTGTATAGTTCTTCTGTGTATTATTACTACCTATTCTTAATCTTTTCTCCTTCTGTTATGTCCTTGCCATTGCTGTTCCTTTATTGTGCCCATCTTTACATGAAATGTGCCCTTGATATCTCCAATTTCCTTGAAAAGATTTGTAGTCTTTTCCATGCTATTGTTTTCTTCTATTTCTTTACATGGTTCCCTTTGGAAGACTTTCTTATTTCTTCCTGCTGTTATCTGGAACTCTTCATTAAGTTGCAGATGTATTTCCCTTTCTTTTCCTTTCACTTTTCTGCTTTTCTCAACTATTTGTAAGGCCACCTCTGACCACTGCTTTGTCTTCTTTTATTTCTTTTTCTTAGGGATTATTTTGATCTCTGCCTCCTGTAGAGTGTTATGAACTTCTGTCCATAGTTCTTCAGGCACTATATCAGGTCGAATCCCTTGAATCTACTTGTCATCTCCATTGTAAAATAATAAGGGATTTGATTTAGGTCACACCTAAATGGCCTAGTGATTTTCCTGCTCTCTTCAATTTGAGCCTGAATTTTGAAATAGGGAGCTCATGATCTGAGCCACAGTCAGCTCCATGTCTTGTTTTTTGACTGTGTAGAGCTTCTCCAACTTTGTCTGCAAAGAATATAATCAATCTCATTATATATATCAATCAATGTTGACGGTCTGGTGATATCCATATGTAGAGTCTTCTTTTGTGTTGTTGGAAAAGGATGTTTGCTATCACTGATGTGTTCTTTTGACAGACCTCTATCAACCTTTGCTCTGTTTCATTTTGTACTCCAAGGCCAAATTTGCCTGTTACTCTAGATATCTCTCTCTTTTTTTTAAGGGACATTATTTTTCATTTTTTAAATTAATTAATTAATTTTATTTGGAGGCTAATTACAATATTGTAGTGATTTTTGCCATACACTGACATGAATCAGCCATGGGTGTACATGTGTTCCTCATCTTGAACCCCCTCTCACTTCCCTCCCCATCCCATCCCTCAGGTATCTCTTGACTTCTGACTTTGGCATTCCAATCCCCTATGATAAAAATACATCTTTTTGGTGTTAATTTTAGAAGATCTTGTAGGTCTTCATAGAACCATTCAACTTCATTTCCTTTGGCCTTAGTGATTCTTGCATAGACTTGCTTTGATTTTGCATGGTTTGCCTTGGAAATGGATCAAGATCATTCTGTCATTTATTTATTTATTTATTTTTCTCAAGCAATTTTTTTTATTTGAGTTTAAAATGGATCATAAAGTAGCAGAGACAACATACAACATCAAAAACCCATTTGGCCCAGGAAGTCTGACAAACTTATAGTGCAGTGATGGTTCAAGAAGTTTTGCAAAGGAGGTAAGAGCCTTGAAGATGAAGAGTGCAGTAGCTGGTCTTCGGAAGTTGACAGTAACCAACTGAGAGCCATTATCCAAGCTGATCCTCTTAAAACTACACAAGAAGTTGCTGAAGAACTCAGTGTTGACCATTCTATGGTATTTGGCATTGAAACAAATTGGAAAGGTGAAAAAGTTCTATAAGTGGGTGCTTTATGGGCTTACTGAAAAACAAAAAAAAAATCATCGTTTTGAAGTGTCATCTCTTATTCTATGCAACAACAAATAATTTCTCAATTCAATCATGATGTGCAAGAAAAAGTAGATTTTATATGACACTGGGTGATGACCAGCTCAGTGCTTGGGCCAAGAAAAATCTCTGAAGCCCTTCTCAAAACCAAACTTGCACCAGGAAAAAGGTCATGATCACGGCTTGGTGGTCTGCTGCTGGTCTGATCCACTGCAGCTTTCTTTTTTTCTTTTTTTTTTTAATTTTATTTTTACTTTATTTTACTTTACAATACTGTATTGGTTTTGCCATACATTGACATGAATCCACCACGGGTGTATACAAGCTCCCAGTCCTGAATCCCCCTCCCACCCCATATCATCTCTCTGGATCATCCCCATGCACCAGCCCCAAGCATCCTGTATCCTGTATCGAACATAGACTGGCACTTCGTTTCTTACATCATAGTATACATGTTTCAAAGCCATTCTCCCAAATCATCCCACCCTCTCCCTCTCCCTCAGAGACAGCAAAAGAGACACAAATGTATAGAACGGACTTTTGTCATTTTTTTAGATTGCACCCAATACTGCATTTTGGACTCTTGTTTTCTATTAGGGTTACTCCATTTCTTCTAAGGAATTCCTGCACCAAAATAATAGGTATAATGGTCATATAAATTAAATTTGCCCATTCCTGTCTATTTAACTTAACTGACTCCTAAAATTTCAATGTTCATTCTTGCCATCTCCTGCTTGACCACGTCCAATTTACCTTGACTCATGGACCTAACATTTCAGGTTCCTATGCAATATTGTTCTTTACAGCACTGAACTTTACTCTCATCACGACACACATTCACAACTGAGCATCATTTCCACTTTGGAACACCCTCTTCATTCTTTCTGGAGGTATTTCTCTGCTCTTCCACAGTAGCATATTGGACAGCAACTGACCTGGAGGGCTCACCTTCCAGTATCATATCTTTTTACCATTTCATACTTATCATGTTGTAATTGAGGCAAGAATACTGAAGTGGTTTGCCATTCCCTTCTCTAATGAACCATATTTTGTCAGAACTCTCCACCATTACCCATCTGTCTTGGGTGGCCCTGCACAGCATTGCTCATAACTTCATTGAGTTATACAAGGCTGTGATCTATATGATAATTCTGTTTAGTTTTCTTTGATTGTGGTTTTCATTCTGTCTGCCCTCTGATGGATAAGGATTAGGCTTGTGCAAGCTTCCTGATGGGTGCGACTGGCTTTGGAGAAAACTGTGTCTTGTTCTGGTGGGCAGGACCATGCACAGTAAATTTTTCATCCAATTGCCTGTTGATGGTTGAGGCTCTGCTCCCTCCCTGTTCATCATTTGACCTGAGACAACCCAATTCTGGAGTCTACAGGCTTTATGTTAGGTCTATTGGCTACCTCATGCCAACATGAGACTCCCAGGACTGCTGCTTCTAGTCCCCCATCCCCATGGCAGGCCTCTGCTGTCCCATGTCTCTGCAGGAGACCCTGAAACACTCACAGACAAGCTTGGCTCCGTCTCTTATGGGGTCACTGCTCCTTTCCCCTGGGTCCTGGTGTGACCAGGTTTTTCTTGTGCCCTCTAATATTCTCTGTTTCTCCCATTCCTGTTAAATTTCTGTAATCAAATCTTGCTGTCCTTAAAAGTCAGATGCCCTAGGGATTCCCAATCCTTTTGCTGAATCTCAAGGTTGAGAAGTCTGATATGGGGCCTCGAAACTTCACAATGCTGCAAGAACTTCTTTGGTATCATTGTTCTCCAATTTGTGTATCACCCACCCAGTGGGTATGGGATTTGATTTTATCCTGATTACTGCCCTCCTGCCACCTCATTGTGGCTTCTCCTTTGTCCTTATATGTGGGGTATCATTTTGGTGGGTCCTGCATCTTCCTGTCAATAGTTGTTGAAAAGCTAGTTGAAAATTTTGGTGTTCTCACAAGAGAAAAAGAGTGTATGTCTTTCTACTCTGCCACCTTGGGTTATAAAATCTTTTTTGTGAACTTAATGTGTAGCCTGTCTGCTGATGCATTTGGCTGTATTCTTATCTTGATGATTGTTTGGCCTGAGGCATTCACCAATGGAGTTTGTACATAGTTGGGTGGAGCCCTATTTTGGTGCTGAAATGGGGGACCTGGGGGAGAGCTCATGCCAGTTAATATTCCCTCAGCCAAGAATTCTCTGGCCATCCAGCATCGAGGACTTGGTGCTGTTACCACAGGGGCTCAGTTTTGACCTCTGGCTGGGGAACTAAGACTCCATAAGCCATGTGGTGTAACCAACAAAAAGAATAGGGGTAGACGAGCAAAAATGAAGACAAACAACACAAACATAACTAAACAAAACAAACGAAGAAAAAACCACAGAGAAAACAAAAAAAAAAGAAAAGAAAGCATCCAAACAATTAATCCCAAAACCAACACAAACAATAGAAACAAAATTAACACAATAAAAAAAAGAAAAACTAAAACAAAAAAGCATAGAAAATAAAATTTAATTCACAAAATTACTGCAAAACAAAAACAAAAACCCAAATAAGGAAAAGAGGCAAAAAAAAAAAAAAGACAAACAGCATAAATATAATCAAACAAGGACATAAAGAAACAACAACAACAAAAAAACCCACAAAGAAAACAGAAAAAATCAAAACACGTCAAAAACCAAAAAGAATAAAAACAAAAACCCAAACTAGAACAAAAAAGCAAAGAAAACAAACAAAGCAAATAACATAAAAATAAACTCACGAAATGACAAAACAAAATCTAAAAAAGGAAAAGAAAGCAAGTAAAAAGCAAGACAAACAATAAAAAAAAACCAAACATACAAAAACAAACAAACAAACAAACAAAAATTCAGAGAACAAAAAAAGAAGAAAACAACCAATCAAACAAAAGTACCCTAAAACCAAAACAATGAAAACTAATTATAGGAGGGTCCTTTTGTCTTTTTAGGTGTCTGTGGTCCTCTGCTAGTGTTCAATAGTTCCTCTGAGTGAATTGTTCCACTTGTAGATGTATCTTTGTTGTACTTGTGGGAAGAACTTAACCCCAGGTTTTCCTATTCCACCATCTTGACTGCTCCGTCTTTCAGACTGACAGCGATTCCTGGCTGCAAATAGGGCTTTAGCTGAGGAGGTCCCTCCCAAGAATGGTGGCCTTGTGTCTGTGGGCGGCATTGGGGGTTGCACTGCTCTCCTCTCAGGTTCTTGGACAGCTTAATGACAGCAGAGGGAAAAGACACTGAGCCAGGATTTTCAGCTGTGCAGGGACCCGGGCTCCAAACCTGGCAGCAGGGATGGGGCCACTTGGCCCTTAGTCATTCAGGAAGGGATGTGGGGGCACCTGGGAGGAAGCTCTCAAGAGCATGGTGCAGTGCCTTGCCTCAAGGGGCATCCTGGAGGGGCATTCCAGGCATGGGGGTGAGGCCACCCTCTGTGATCACAGCCCCAGCCAAACAATACCTAAATGTCAGAGTTTGGAGCAGAGAAAGGCTTGTTGCAGAGCCATGCAAAGAGATGGTTGGCTTGTGCACCTAAAACCTCTTTGTTATTCTTTACAATTTTTTAGGTGAATTGCCAACTTCAGTTTTTTCCAGAAAATCCATTTTTCAATGAATGAGCTCAATCCCTACTGAGTTTCTGAAAGTGTGATTTTGCTACGATTTTCACCAAGATATCAAAAGTGTATTCTGTTGGGTGATTTGCAGAGCAATTGAAGTGCTAGTTACCTGTTATTGCTCTGACCTAATAGGAGATTGTTTCTGTTAACCAGTGGTCTTTTAAGTGAAGTTGTTACACCCTTGTAACCTATAAATATGTATTGAATGATTGAAGTTCTGACCTTCATATGATACTAGAGATGAACTGTAATCATATTTTCCAAACAAAGACATGGTAATCAAAGATTTTTCTGATTTATGAATTTATTCATATGAAGATATATGGAGATATAAAAAGTACCAACTTAATAAACATTTATCAAATTGCATTTTTCAAAAAAGAGCAAAATGAAATGTGGGTGAGATTGTTTCAGAAATTCTGGACTTTGTGTATGTGTAACCTCATAGGATGGTTGTGGAGATTAAAAGAGAAGTGTTATGCTTCTTTACAAATATCAGGGATTATATGTTCCTGCCACATTGTTCTGTTAATGGGATATGACTTTTCAGTTGACATATAATTTCAGTAATGTGTTTTATTTTTCCATTTACACTTGCTCTTTAATAGAAAAAGGCTTAAACACATTGGTTTTAAGTTTCCTTGTCCTTCTCTTCCTTTTGCCTCTCTTTTAAGAATATCTATGTTCTGTAAATAAAATTTAAGTGAATCAAAAGTATTGATACTTAAAGGAGTCCATTCTTAAGTCTTTTAAAAAGAGTATTTGAAAACAATTTGAATCATCATCTTTAAATTACTTATTTTCTGAGTTGGTGGGTAAGTAAGTTACAGGGTAAGAAAGTCTACCTCTACACTGATCCCTCAATGGTGTCAATGATTCTTAAGTTCTCTCACTTCAATCTCACTGAACAGTATCTATCAAAGTGCCCAAATCTAATACTGATGCTTTGAGACAAAGAAGCCATTTAGATAGAGGAATGTTGACTTCTGTTTCTGAAAATTTTGTTTTGGGGAAATGTGGTGAATTACAGGGGAATAGAGAGGTCAGTCCTGAAGGCAGTTCTTAGCAATTTTTTTGAGGACAATTATTTATTTTAAACTTAAGGGGACAAAATGTGGAATAGAATCATTTGAGTATTAGAACTATAAAGGGACCTTGAAAACCTTCTGGTACAGGCTCTTCATTTTACAAAAGTCCTTTTGTGCATGGTGCAGTAGTGGTGGCAAATTTTTCTTTCTCTAACTCCATTCCTACTCATCTAATCTTTGGAACTTTAGTTCACCCCCACTAACCTAGCCCCACAGTTCTTCTTGTCTCACTTGTGCTTTGCAAACTCATCTTTTTAGTTATACAGTCTGGCACTGGACATTTCCTTCCTTTATTATTGCTGGGATCATTGTATTGGGGCTAGGAACCTCTTGAATTTAGACTTGTATTCAGGGAACATGAAATCAGACTAGGTGCCATATATGGGGCAATGTACTTTTATCTCATTCAGTCATTATTCTAATTCTGTGAATGATAGATATTATTATTTCCTTTTTAAATTAGAAAACAGAGGCACAGAGTGTTGTAAGTGGCCAAGTTGAGACTTAACTCTAGGTCTGTTGGGTTAATGCTGAACTTCAGGGAATGGGGACTTGTTTAACATGAGATGTTAACGACAACAGCGACTTGTACTTCTCTTTTCATCACTGACATTGACTTAGCTCTTCTAACCTTAACTCTTCTCTTGAGTTCCTTTCCAACTACTAATTTTTCTCTTTTACTGGGTGGTAAAGCTGCTTTTGTGAGCTTTTCTAGTGGCTCAGATGGTAAAAAATATGCCTACAATGCAGGAGACCTGGGTTCAATTCCTGGGTCAGGAAGATCCCGTGGAGAAGGGAATGGCTACCCATTCCAGTATTCTTGCCTGGAGAATTCCATGGACAGAGAAGCCTGGCAGGCTATACAGTCCCTGGGGTCGCAAAGAGTCACACAAGACTGAACGACTAACACTTTTGCTTTCACTTTTCAAGCTGTTTTTAATCCAACAAGTTCTTTCTTTATTGCCTTATGTACAGTTTTCTGGGTGAATAATTGTTTTCAAAGTAATTAGAAAATCTATTATCAATATATATGAAAATGGATTTTATTTTTAGGTCTAAAAATGTATGGTTAGAAACCATGGTTGAGGGAACTGAATGGTACAATCTTTGTAAGATATAGATGGTTAAGAAATTTTTTTTTCCTATAAATTGGCCATAGAAAGTTGGGTTGTTCTCAGTGCAGAGTTGGTGGGAAGTCAACTGCTGCCTATGTTCCCAAATAGCCAAATGGGATCTTGTCCAGAAAAAAACCCAACATTATAGCAATGTAATGGATTTATGTTATTCTTCAGACACCCAGTCTAGCAACTTAGAGGAAACAGATTTCTTTTAGTCCTAGCCTATGCCTCCTGTCTCTTTGAAATATGGCTTCTGTCAATTTTGTTCTGCCACAAGAGGGCAGCAAAGGAATAGATGAATATTTCCCTCTACCTCTGCTTTCTGGAATGATAGGTAAGTAGGTTGGTAGAGAGATAATTATTTTAAAATATGTATAAATATAAATATAGATTTATACTTTATGGATTTGTATTTTATGTATCTTAAAATATGTCTTTATGTATCTATCTATACATATACATATAGATACAAAACACACACATGTACACACATGGAGAGAGAGAATCTAATTAAGCCAGGTTTATACATCATTGCCTTTAAATCCTGAAATGATAGAGTTAAGCTAAAAGCTATTAAAAATAACATTTGTATTAGTCTGTACATATGAGAACAGTATGAAGAGTATAAAAAAAAGACAGTATATGAGAATATAAAATGTACTTAACTAGGGATTTGGCAAACATTTTCAAATGAATCTTCAGAAAAAAATTACTTTAGTGAATATTAAAAGCAAAGTATAACCTGAAGAAAAATATCTTTGAGCAAAGAATGATTCAATTGAGAAATTTCAAATATGTTTATCAGTCATAGTGAATCTTTGAAAACACAGCTTTAAGTCTTCAATTCTTACTAAATCAAGAAGATCTTCACACACTTCCGAAAAGCCTAATTCTCTTAGCTTTGAAGTGAGGTCAGGACCTGTTTGAAGTGAATAAGCATGTCCAAACCTGATGAGATACTGTGATAAGTGTAGGATACAGCTGTAAGCTGGGGTTTACCCCTCAGTGTTCAGAGAGCTGAAACCTTCCTCATGAGTCATCCTTTTGATTCTTGTCGTCCTAAGAATTATTGTCAAGATTCAGTAAAAGGCGGGAATACCCTCTCCCTTCCTTTTCCTGTCTCCAGCTGGCACTGAAACAAAAGTCACAATAGTACAAATAATAGTTGGCATTTATCTAGATTTTGCTACTAGTGCCACTACTACTTGTGCCACTGAATGTGCTGAAATTTTGGTATTCAACGTCTTCAGTGTCTCATTGAATTCTCATACTTTTATGAGGTATTTCCTTATTTTACTTACAGGTAACTGAGACCTGAAGGGATTAAATTTGTTATGGATTTCAAAGTCAATTATCTGTTTTTATTGTATTTTTGGTGGCTTCTGATTTGCTTGTGTGTGTGTGTGTGTGTGTGTGTGAGAGAGAGAGAGAGAGATAATTAATTATAATCAGAGATTTTTGAGAATTTAATAAGATCTTCCCAAATCATATAGCCCATTCCCCTCAGTGGCCAGTGATTTTCCCATATCATATACTTTTGTCTTTGCTATTCTCCTTTGGGTGGTCTGAATCTCCGGTTTGAACATCAGAGTCTGAATAAGACTGGGACCACTATGCTAGAGGGTCAGATAGGTATAATTTAGCAGCTAGACATGAAGCAGACCGAGGTTCCTCAGTCTGGTGACACTACCTGTAGGAATTTCAGAAATCAGGTATCAGTGGAGAAGCATTGAGATTGGGTGAACTTTTTCTTTGCTCTGAGATTTTGGGACTAATGGCTGTCACTGCTATTTTGGGATTAAGACTGAAAACTGAAAATGCCTAGCGCACATCTATAGGTTTTCCAAATAACCATAAAGATGAGAGTATTATGGAAATAATGGAAAATAACTTTGGAAGCAGATAACCCTGAGGCTGAATTCCAGCTCCAATATTTGCTAGCCAGGTAGTCTTCAACAAGCCAGTCTACCTCCCTGAAACTGGTTTCCTTCATTTTAAAATCGGGACTAATAATTAAACTTACCTCACTCAGTTGTTGGGAAGGTTCAATGAGATAAATATATCAAGTACTTTGTACATAGTATTGCCCACTAAATGCTGCTGAGTTAGCCAGAAAGTTTCTTTGGGTTTTTCCCTAATATCTAACAGAATGAACTTTATAGCCAACCCAACAATACCTTCCCATCCCTTTACTATATTGATAGGAAACTAACTTTATCTCAGTGATGACACTCTTCCATAATCTACAGTATAAACTAAGTAGTTAAAGTGGTACTTTTTAGAAGTCCTTAGATCATTGTCTAGGTTGTCTAGGTTGGTCATAACTTTTCTTCCAAGGAGTGAAGTGAAGTGAAGTCTCTCAGTCATGTCCGACTCTTTACTACCCCATGGACTGTAGCCTACCAAGCTCCTCAGTCCATGGGATTTTCCAGGCAAGAGTCCTGGAGTTGGTTGCCATTTCCTTCTCCAGGGTATCTTCCTGACCCAGGGATCGAACCTGGGTCTCCCGCATTGTAGGCAGATGCTTTACCATCTGGTTTTCTTCCAAGGAGTAAGCATCTCTTAATTTCATGGCTGCAGTCACCATCTGCAGTGATTTGGGAGCCAAAAAAAATAAAGTCTGTCACTGTTTCCACTGTTTTTCCATCTACTTGCCATGAAATGATGGGACCAGATGCCATGATCTTAGTTTTCTGAATGTTGAGTTTTAAGCCAACTTTTTCACTTACCTCTTTCACTTTTACCAAGAGGCTCTTTAGTTCTTCACTTTCTGCCATAAGGGTGGTGTCATCTGCATGTCTGAGGTTATTGATATTTCTCCCAGCAATCTTGATTCCATCTTGTGCTTCATCCAGCCCAGCATTTCTCATGATGTACTCTGCATATAAGTTAAATAAGCAGGGTGACAATATACAGCCTTGACATACTCCTTTCCCTATTTGGAACCAATCTGTTGTTCCATGTCCAGTTCTAACTGTTGCTTCCTGACCTGCATACAGATCTCTCAAGAGGCAGGTCAAGTTGCCTGGTATTCCCATCTCTTTCAGAATTTTCCACAGTTTATTGTGATCCACACAGTCAAAGGCTTTGGTATAGTCAATAAAGCAGAAATAGATGTTTTTTCTGGAACTCTCTTGCTTTTTCGATGATCTAGCGAATGTTGGCAATTTGTTCTCTGCTTCCTCTGCCTTTTCCAAATTCAGCTTGAACATTTGGAAGTTCACAGTTCATGTACTGTTGAAGCCTAGACAGCATATTAAAAAGCAGCAACATTACTTTGCCAACAAAGGTCCGTCTAGTCAAAGCTATGGTTTTTCAAGTAGTCATGTATGGATGTAAGTGTTGGACTATAAAGAAAGCTGAGTGCCGAAGAATTGATGCTTTTGAACTGTCATGTTGGAGAAGACTCTTGAGAGTCCCTTGGACTGCAAGGAGATCCAACCAGTCCATCCTAAAGGAAATCAGTCGTGAATATTCTTTGGAAGGACTGATGCTGAAGCTGAAACTCCAAAACTTTGGCCACCTGAAGCAAAGAACTGACTCATTTGAAAAGACTCTGATGCTGGGAAAGACTTAAGGCAGGAGAAAGGGACGACAGACGATAAGATGGTTGGATGATATCACCGACTCAATGGACATGAGTTTGAGTAAACTCTGGGAGTTGGTGATGGACAGGGAGCCCTGGCATGCTGCATTCCATGGGGTCACAAAGAGTTGGACACGACTGGGTGACTGAACTGAACACTGAACTGAGATCATTGTTAATTCATAGTTGTTAAATGATGCAGAGCTCTTCACTTCCCTAGTCTGAAGTTATTATAAGTAGGTCTTAAGAGAAAACTCCACTTGAAATCTGCCATTGCATTCTTAGTAGAACACATAAATCCTTGCCAAGTGGATGGAGGTGTCCTTAGCAGATTCTGACTTAATTCTTTCCTAAGTATCCTCTTCCCAAGGCAACTGGAAAGAGAATGGACTGACAGCATGGATTATAGACATGTTAGATACAATCAGCAGAAGTATAAAACAGTTTCACAAAGGAGGAACTGTGTTTTAAGGGGATAGGGCACTAGATTGAGGATTAGAATTTTGGGGTTCTAATCAAAGTTTTACCACCTACTAGCTTTGGAGACATGAGCAAACTGCTTCCTCTCTTTGGATATCAGTTTTACCTTAAGTATGTTGTATGGGTCATGTGTCATGTAAAAGAACCTTAAAGTCTATATGTTGCAGAGACCAAAGACAAGCCTGGTGACAGCCCTCTTTAAAAATTTTTGGCTCTTAGTAACAACAGACATGATATTTTCAAAGTTCTGTGCAAACTCTGAGAGAACTTGTTGACACACTTGATGTTTAAAGTGGTCTCTGCCAAATGCTAAGAGCTCATTATTTTCTAGCCAATCACCACCTTTGTTTCTAATGAAGTTCAGAGTGCAGTTTTTGCTAATATAACGAGACCTCAGAAAGTGCAACACAGCCTCAGCCAGAGTGTAAATGGAGGCTCAGTAGAAAGCTGAGCTTCATCAGGGCCAAGTCTTATATCTTTGATTTATAGAAAGACAAGATGCTTTTTGTACAGTCTGATATTTGCAACCCTGAAGCAGCATCTGGGGAGAATCTGGATAGTTACTGAGTTCTGTCAAAATTTCCAAGAATTTAGATGACTGTGGATCTTATTGCTTTTGGCAATTGAAAAATGATTATCTTATGTTAAATTTTCTTCTATCTTTCATGCCTAAAGACATGATAGAGAAGAAACTTTGAGGGGATTAATATGTTATCAAATTCAGGCAAGAGTTTCATTAACTTCCTCTGCAGTGAAGGTGATACCTCTCCTGTCTGTGCCTCAAAGCCCAACAAATGTTTCATCCAGCTTTAGTCCTCAGAAGCCTTCAGGAAAAGGATTTCCAGGAGCTGGACTCATGATGACCATCCCAGACAATAGCCAAGGCCCAACAGAGTGAAATAATATCCTTGTATATTGATTTCTCTTAGACTGAGTCTTTAGAATTCAACTCAGCTAACATTCAGGGCCAGCCATGTGCCCAGAAAACAAATATCATTGGTTTGCTCCCAGACTCTGTACTGGTTATTCTCTGGGACTTTTCCCAAAGTCAGTATTAAAGACCACAAAATTCTAGGTGTTCTTAACCAGTTTGCAGAAAGCCAAATCAGTTCACCCTCTTTCAGGAGTTTTGCAAGGTGGGAAAACAAGTTTGGCCTGATACTGTTCCCACCCAAGGAATTATTTTTAAACTTAAAATGTTTTCTTCTATGTTATATAGCGGAAAGAATATTAACCTTAATGTCAGACAAATCTAAGTTCATGTCATAGCCCTGCTACTTAGGCCTTCTCCTGCTACTGGTATCACTTCCCTTTTTCAAAGATTGCATGAGATATAGAGGAGCTAGTTTTGCATCCTCTGCCACCTGGTATTTCACTCCATCCACCCCTATAAGAAAGCCCCACACATTATGATTTTCCCATTCTTTTAGAATTTATTTTTTTTTTTTTTATCATCAGAGGGTACATTGTGATTCCTCTCTTAGAACATACTTTTCATGGATACTCAAGAAGTCAATAGGGAAGTGAGTAAAACAGAGTTTCTTTTCTTGGGCCTTTCTTAACATTAAAATTGAGTTGTCAAAATTAAGTTCAGAGATCTTGGGCCCATCATCTCTTCTTCTTCCTCCCTTAAGAGAAACTATGGATATTTGCCAGGTTTTCATTCCCAAGACAGTAGTTATATCTGTAGTTTGTATTCCTCCTTCAAAGAACTAATGATAAAAATTAAATTTCATAAACACTAAATTCTTATCACATACCAGGCAAAGTTTTTGGCACTGAAGATAGATATACTTTTGAATAAAACAAAGGCCTTTATTTCATGGGTCTTGTATTCTATTGGGAAGTGACAGATGGTAAACAATTCAGTACATTGTCAGGTGGTGATAAGTGCTGTGAATAACAAAGTAAAGGATGGTTATCTGTGGTTATCTTGTAGAAGGTGGTATTAATATGATTCGTAGGCAGAAAACTAAATAAAGAGTATTCGCCATGGTAGATAGCCTGAGAAAGAGCAGTTCCAGGAATAGTAAACAGTGAATGCAAAGTTCATGAGGCAGAACTGTCCTTGGCATGTTGAACAGCAATGAGGCTAAACTGGCAAAGGTTGAATGAGCAAGGAGGGCAAATTTACTCCATTTCTTTTACCAAAGGGAATAGCAGTAACATATAGGTTAAAGCTAATCATTTAAAAATAGATCTGATGTCAGGCTTTTTGAGGGCCCACAGAACAGAGAGAGAGGTAAATGGATTCTTCCTACCACAGTAATTGCCAGTATTTCCACATTAAAGCTTGGCTTCAAGGTTTACATCTGTAGGCCAGCTTTGGGGAGAATGTTGCAATCCATATTGACTCTAGGTTTATCCAGGCCATGTTTTAATTTTAGAAAGGACACACAACAGGAAGTATCCCCTCAGCTTTTCTAGACTTTTCTCATTTAGAAAGACTGGTTTTAAGCCTGCTGAGCAACTTCTCTGAGCCCGGCCCATGGGCACATTGGCAGAACTTGTCTCAAAACTTTCCCAACCAATGTCTCAGTCTACCTGGAGGAGACAGAGCCTATAGATAGCAGCCTGTCCAGGTGGATTTGCTGGCTTTCATTGCAAACCCTAAAAAGTAGTGATCCTATATCCTTCTTGGGGTCTGGGTAGGTCTTTGAAGATGAGCAGGCTGTAAGGAAGGAGTTTTGCCAGTGAGAAACAAATAACTGCTATCACTAGAGGAAATAAATAAAATAACTTAATCTGGCAGAGACCTCAAAGAGCCATCAAGTCCACAACTTCTGATTTGCATAGCACATAACCACTTCACCCCTTACTGCTTTAGTCTCAACCTCCCTCTGTCCCCTATTCCTTCCCCCCTCCATCTCATCTCTCCATCCCTCTCTCCCTGCTTCTCTCCAAGGAAACATAAGTTTAAGTCATTTTTAGGGTTGTGGTAGTTACCATCTATAGAGTGCTTAACATGTTCCAGACTAGGCTCTTTACATTTATTTTCTCATTCAGTCATCACAACAACCATATGAGGTAGGTGGTTATAGTGATTATTATCACTATTTAGGAAATTGAGGTTTGCAAAATGCAAACAGCTTCACGTTTGAGGCACATATAGTTTAAGTACCTTTCCTGAGGTTCCATAGTTAGCAAGAGGCAAAGCGTCTACACAGCTGATTCTTGCTCAAAGCTAGTTCTTTAATCTCTGACTTATACTCTCTTTCCCCATTTCCAGTTGGAGAAGAAACAAGTGAGAAGAGTCTCTAGTATTTAATAGGCCTCAAGGGGCCTGGCAGCCAAAACCCATCCATTCATTATAAGAACTGTCACTGAACTGCTTTTTTTTTGTCTGGTATCCTAATAAGGCTCTAGTTTGTAGACATGAATGAGACAAAAGTCTCTACTGTTAGGAAGCTCATGATACTGAGAGGAAATTGGGGGGTAATCAGCACTCAGGATACAGTGTAATAAGTAATATGAAGATGTACATCAGATGCTATCAGAGCAAGTAGAAATAGAACATATCTCTGGCCTGAGAATCAGCTAAGGCTTCCCATAGCCTCAGTACTAACTCATGTTAGTACATGAGTTAAGACACAAAAGTTAAAAGGGGATGAGTGAATTAAGGCACAGCCTAACTTCCTGTAATACAAAGAAGAGCAAATTTGGTGACTTAAATAAAAGACAAGTTCATTTTGCTTTCATGCAAAAGTCCAGAGGTAAACAGTCCAAAATTGGTAGAGTAGTTCTGCTATCCTTACTACTTGGCCTTAATCTTTGGGTCCGATGTACCTGTTCCATCAGTCTTCATGAAAGAGAAAGGGAAAGAGAATGGAATGCAGACAAATTCATTATAAAAACGTGATCCAGAAGTTTGTATAAATCACTTCCTCTTGTATTTTATTGTTTAAAACTTAAGTGCATGGCCTTACCTAGCTTTAAGGGAAGCTGGGACATGTAATCATGGGTACTCAGCTAAAATTCAATGACTTCTATTAATATTAGTAAAAGGAAGAAGGGTGGATGGATATCATAGTATAAAGTGAAGGTAAGAATAGAGGAAGATGAGATTGGAGATTGTAGTCAGGGGCCAGATTATACAGCACTTTGTTTACTAACTACAGAGTTTGGACTTTGTCTCAAAGATAGTGAGGGTCATTAAAATATAAGCAGAAGGGTAAGACAATTATGTTTTGAGTTTAGGAAGGTCCCTCTATTCATACTTTCATAGACAGATTAAATAAAAGGGTGACATGAGATACAGAGAATAGTTAGAAGACCACTGTAGTAATATTAGAGAGACATGATGAAACTCTGAACTGAGGCAGTGGTATTGAACAGAGAGAATAGATTAGAGAAATATTAAGGAAGTATAACTGATGGAATGTGGTGATTAAATGGATATGGGATGTGAGAGAGAGGGAAGATGCTAGGATAATAATACCCAGATTTCTGGCTTGGACATTAACATTGTTTTAAGAAATAAACAGTTAAAAGAAAATAAATAGTTTAATTTTAGAAATGCTGAAGTTGAGATGCCTCTGGGATATCCAGATGTCAGTATTGAATAAGCAATTTTATATATATAAGGAATCCAGGTGAGGGATTATAACAGCTGGTGAATCCAGGTGAGGGATTATAACACCTAGTGAAGCAAAGAAATAAGAAAAGACACAATGAGGAAGAAAGATAGAGTCACTGTCTTTCATCCCTCTCCCAAGATTCAGCCCAGTGTGGAGAATGACAGTCTTCTTGGGGGAGGAGAATGAAGTGAACACTTGATTTCACTGTTAAACCCCAGTACCAGCCCACCTCAGCATCAGACCAACTCCTGCAGACAGATGTCTCTCATGGCCCCAGGCTCCCAATGGTATCAGGCAAACCCAGGCCCTTGCCCCATGCTGTTATCCATCAGCTTCTGTGGCCCCAGGCATTTCGCAAAGTCCAAGAGAGCTCCTGCAGTACCATGCTACCAGAAGGTTCCTGCCAACTCAAGCTCTCAAAACACTCAACATTGCCCAGCACGTATATCCCCAGACAGTTCCCAAGGCCTGTGTGTGCTCACACAAACCCAGGTTCCTGGCTGACCCCACTGTCAGCCAGCTCTGTCACCAGGCTTCTAGTGGATTCCTGTGAATGCAGATTCCTGGCCCATTCCAGAATGGGTCAGCTCCCACAGACCTAACCTCTAGACCAGCTCACATAGACTGAGCCACCCAGCCTACCTCAATGCCAGGATTGCTCCTATGGCTCAGGGTCCAGACAGGCTCCTGTAGACCCAAGCTTCTGGCCAACCTCAGTGCCAGACAAGCACTTGTGGCTTCAGCTTATAGGCTGGCTTCCAGAGAACCATACTCCTGTCCTACACCAGCAACAAGCTGAACCCCATAGATTTAATCTCTAGGCTGGCCCTTGAGGCCCAAGATGACAGGCCATCTTCCATGGCCCTAGGCTCCCAGTGTGCCCAAAGGGCAAACTAACCCCATTGCCCTAGGTTCTAGCCCAGTTCCTATGAAATCAAGCTCCTGGCCCATCCAGCACCAGAATAGTCCCTGTGGACCCAGATTGTAGGCCCATCCCAGTGATTCCTTATCTTGGTCAGCCCCCATGGACCCAGATCCAGATTCATTCACATGAACCCAAATCATAAGCCTATCACTGCAAACTCAAGTGTTAGGCCTATCCCAGTGAATCCAAGCCCCAGTCCATACACTTGGACCCAGGCACCAGGCTTGCCCTAGTGGATCCAAACATCAAGCTTACCCACCTGATGACCAAGGCACCAAATTTGACTTCCAAAGAACTCAGGCAAGTCTCCCCCAGACACCACCAGATGGCCCACCTAGAATCTCAGGATAAGAATGTGAAGAAAAGGGAAGAACCCTATTCATTGTTTATATGAAATTCAGATTTAACTAGCACCTTCATTTTTATTTGCCAAACCTGGCAAGGGTAATTACCAGGTTTTAGACTTAGGAGAAGGCAATGGCACCCCACTCCAGTTCTCTTGCATGGAAGAGCCCATGGACGGAGGAGACTGGTGGGCTGCAGTCCATGGGGTCTCTAAGAGTCGGACATGACTGAGAGACTTCACTTTCACTTTTCACTTTTATGCATTGGAGAAGGAAATGGCAACACCCTCCAGTCACTTTTCACTTTTATGCATTGGAGAAGGAAATGGCAACACACTCCAGTGTTCTTGCCTGGAGAATCCCAGGGACGGTGGAGCCTGGCGGGCTGCCGTCTATGGGGTCACACAGAGTTGGACACGACTGAAGCGACTTAGCTTAGGTAGTACATTGCTGGTGGGAATGCAAGATGGTGCAGCCAATATGGAAGTCAGTGTGGATGTTCCCTAAAAAACTAAAAATAAGATTACCATATGATTCAGCAAGTCCACTCCTGGGTATATATCTGAAAGAAATGAAAACATTAATTTGAAAAGATATACATACCCCAATATTCATCATAGCATTATTTACAATAGCCAAGATATGAAGGCAACCTAAATGTCCATCGCTGATGAATAAAGCAGCTGTGTGTGGACTATAAGCCATAAAAAGGAATGAAAATTTTGCCATTTGCAACAACATCAATAATTTAGAAAGCATTATCCTAAGTGAAATGTCAGACAAAAACAAATAGTATATGTTACCACTTATATGTGGAATCTAAAAGCTAAAACAATTGAACAAAATAGAACAAAAACAGACTCAGATATAGAGAACAAAAAATGGTTATCAATGTGATGAGGGAAAGAGGGGAGAGCAGTATGGGGTAGGGGATTAAGATATATGTAGGGATGGAGCCAAAGCAAAAACAATACCCAGTTGTGGCAGCCCTGGGATTTCTTTGGAGGGAATGACGCTGAAGCTGAAGCTCCAGTACTTTGGCCACCTCATGCGAAGAGTTGACTCATTGGAAAAGACTCTGATGCTGGGAGGGATTGGCGGCAGGAGGAGAAGGGGACGACAGAGGATGAGATGGCTGGATGGCATCACTGACTCAATGGACGTGAGTCTGAGTGAACTCCGGGAATTGGTGATGAACAGGGAGGCCTGGCATGCTGCGATTCATGGGGTCACAAAGAGTCGGACACGACTGAGTGACTGAACTGAACTGATGTATACTTTATATAAAATAAATAAGCTACAAGGATATGTTATATAGCATAGATAATATAGTCAATATCTTATAATTACTTTAGAGTATAATCTATAAAATTATTGAATCACTATGTTGTATACTTGAAGCTAGTATAATATTATAAATCAACTATGCTTTAATTAAAAAAGATATTCAGTAAACTATAAGAAAACAAACACTAAATGAAATTAGGGATACAAGGTATGAACAAAACAAGTTCAACAAATAAACAGAAATCATTAAAAAACAAAAACAAAACAGAAATCCTAGAGTTCAAAGAACAATGACTAGACTGAAGAATACAATAGAGAGCTTCAATATTACACTCTATCCAAAAGAAGAAAGAGTTAGTGAATTAGAAGACAGGTTGTTTGAGATCATCTATTCACGGGAGCCTAGATGGGGAAAAAGTGGAAATGGTGACAGACTTTATTTTCTTTGGATCCAAAAATCACTGCAGATAGTGACTGCAGCCACAGCATTAAATTAAAAGATGCTTGCTCCTTGGAAGAAAAGTTATGACAAACCTGGAAAGCATATTAAAAAGCAGATATATCACTTTTCCAACAAAGGTCTGTATAGTCAAAGATATGGCTTTTCCAGTAGTTATGGGCGGGCGTTAGAGCTGGACCATAAAGAAGGCTGAGTGCTGAAGAATTGATGCTTTTGAGCTGTGCTGAAGAAGACTCTTGAGAATCCTTTGAACAGCAAGAAGGTAAAACCAGTCAATCCTAGAGGAAATAAACTCTGAATATTCCCTGGAAGAACTGAAGCTGAAGTTGAAGCTCCAATATTTTGGCCACCTGATGCAAAGAGCCAACTCACTGGAAAAAACCCTGATGTTGGGAAAGATTGAGGGCAGGAGGAGAAGGAGGCGAGAGAGGATGAGATAATTGGATGGCACCATCAACTCAATGGACATGAGTTTGGGCAAACTCAAGGAGATAGTGAAGGACAAGGAAGCCTGGCATGCTGCAGTCCATGGGGTTGCAAAGAGTTGGACATGACTGAGGGACCAAACAACAATATCAATATTCAGGGTAGCATAAAGAAAAAATAATGGAAAAGAATGAGTATAGTCTATGTGAATTTTGGGGTCCATTAAAAGAAAGAATTTATGAATTGTTAGAGTCTCAGAAGTCCCAGAAGGAGAAGAATGAGAGAAAACTTTTTAAAGAAGTAATGTCTGAGAATTTAAACCTAGGGATAAATTTATGAAGCCAACAGTTATCTCAAAATGTCAACCCAAAACAGTCTTTTCCAAGACACATTATAATGAAAGAGTTTAAAATCAAAGACAGAATGTTAGAAGCAGCAAGAGAAAAAACATACCCTCACATATACAGCTATCAAAAGATTTCTCAGTAGACCCCTTGCAGACCAGAAGAGAGTTGGATGGTATATGCATAATGCTGAAAAAAAGAACTTCCAACCATGAATATTTTACCCAGCAAAGTCATCTTACAGAAATGAAGGAAAGATAAAGACTTTACCAAACAAATAAAAGCTGAGGGAGTTTGTCCACACTAGCCCTGCCTTTCGAAAATACTGAAAGGAGTTCTTCAAGCTGAAATGAAAGGATACTAGTTAGTAATGCAAAAATATATGAAAGTATAAAAACTACTGATAAGATAAATATGTTGTCAAATTCAGAATATTCTCATACTGTAATATGGCACTGTGTTAATTATGTAACTCTAATATAAAGGTTAAAGGACAAATATATTAATGATAACAGCTACAGTAATTTGTTAATGAATATAGAATATAAAATTGGGTAAGTTGTGATGTCTGAAACATAAAATATAGAGGGAGATGTAAAATGGTAGGGTCTTGGTATATGATCAAAGATAAGCTGTTATCAGCTTTAAATAGACTTTTATAACTATAGTTTTGTTTATATAAGCCTCATAGTAACCACAAATGCAAAAACCTGTAGGAGATAAAAGATAGATAAAAGACAAAAGATAGAGAGAAGGAAATCAAAGGATGACATTACAGAAAATGATAAATTCATAAGAATAAAGACAAGTGATGAAGAAAGAAAGGGAATTTCAAAACAGCCAGAAAATAATTAAGATGGAATTAATAACTGCTTGCCTTCAATAATTACTTTGAATGTAAATGAATTAAATTATCTAATCAAAAGGCAGAGGGGCTGCATGGATTAAAAATAGGACCCTATGGTATGCTGCCTAAAAGAAACACTTCAAATTTAAGGAGACACATAGGCTCAAAGTTAAGGGTTGGAAAAGTTATTTCCTGCAAATAGAATCCAAATGAAAGCAGGGATACTATTATCAGACAAAAAAAAAACTTTAAATCAAAAACTGATTTAAGGGGATGAAGAAGGTCATAATTTAATGATAATGTGGTCTATTCATCAAGTTCAGTTCAGTACAGTTGCTCAGTCATATCTGACTCTTTGCGACCCCATGAATCGCAGCACGCCAGGCCTCCCTGTCCATCACCAACTCCCGGAGTTCACTCAAACTCATGTCCATCGAGTCGGTGATGCCATCCAGCCATCTCATCCTCTGTCGTCCCCTTCTCCTCCTGCCCCTAATCCCTCCCAGCATCAGGGTCTTCTCCAATGAGTCAACTGTTCACATGAGGTGGCCAAAGTACTGGAGTTTCAGCTTTAGCATCAGTCCTTCCAAAGAACACCCAGGACTGATCTCCTTTAGGATGGACTGGTTGGATCTCCTTGCAGTCCAAGAGACTCTCAAGAGTCTTCTCCAACACCACAGTTCAAAAGCTTCAATTCTTCAGTGCTCAGCTTTCTTCACAGTCCAACTCTCACATCCATACATGACCACTGGAAAAACCATAGCCTTGACTAGACAGACCTTAGTCAGTAAAGTAATGTCTCTGCTTTTGAATATGCTATCTAGGTTGGTCATAACTTTCCTTCCAAGGAGTGAGCATCTTTTTATTTCATGGCTGCAGTCACCATCTGCAGTGATCCAAAACATAAAGTCTGACACTGTTTCCACTGTTTCCCCATCTATTTCCCATGAAGGGATGGGACCAGATGCCATGATCTTTGTTTTCTGAATATTGAGCTTTAAGCCAACTTTTTCACTCTCCTCTTTCACTTTCATCAAGAGGCTTTTTAGTTCTTCTTCACTTTCTGCCATAAGGGTAGTGTCATCTGCATATCTGAGGTTATTGATATTTCTCCTGGCAATCTTGATTCCAGCTTGTGCTTCTTCCAGCCCAGCGTTTCTCATGATGTACTCTACACATAAGTTAAATAAGCAGGGTGACAATATACAGCCTTGATGTACTCCTTTTCCTATTTGGAACCAGTCTGTTGTTCCATGTCCAGTTCTAACTGTTGCTTCCTGACCTGCATATAGGTTTCTCAAGAGGCAGGTCAGGTGGTCTGGTATTCCCATTTCTTTCAGAATTTTCCACAGTTTATTGTGATCCAAACAGTCAAAGGCTGTGGCATAGTCAATAAAGCAGAGATAGATGTTTTTCTGGAACTTTCTTGTCTTTTCCATGATCCAGCAGATGTTGGCAATTTGATCTCTGGTTCCTCTGCCTCTTCTAAAACCAGCTTGAACGTCTGGAAGTTCATGGTTCACGTATTGCTAAAGCCTGGCTTAGAGAATTTTAAGCATTACTTTACTAGTGTGTGAGATGAGTGCAATTGTGCAGTAGTTTGAGCATTCTATAACAATTGTACATATGTGTGCACCTAGCATTGCAGCACCTAAATATATTAAGCAAATACTAACAGTTCTGAAGGGAGAAATAAACAATAAAATAATAGTGAAAGACTTTAATATTCTACACTTTCAAGTTTGCATAGATCATTCAGACAGAAATTCAATTAAAGAAACATTGTACCTGAACTATACCTTAGACCAAATGAACTTGAATGACATATACAGAACATTTACCCACCACCAGCAGAATACTCATTCTTCTCACGTGGACATGGAACTTTCTCTAGTATAGTTAATGTTAGGTCATAAAATAAGCAAATGTATGAAGATTGAAATCTTATCAAGTATTTTCTGGTCACAATTGTATGAAATCAATAACTGAAAGAAAACAGAAATTTTCAAATATGTGGTAGACAACGTGCTTTTGAACAATCAAAGGGTCAAGCAAGAAGTCAAAAGAGAGAAAGCAAGAAATCAAAAAATATCTAGAAATATGACAATAGAAAAACAACCAATCAAAACTTATGAAATGCAGAAAAGGACAAAACACTACATTTACATTACATTACATTACACTACATTTACATTAAGACAAGAGAAAGATCACAAATAACCTAACATCTCAAACAATTGGTAAAAGAACAAATTCAGCCCAAAGTTTGTACAAGGAAGGAAATAATAAAGATCAGAGGAAAAAAGAGAGAAATCAATGAAATAGAGAACAGGAAACCAATAGAAAAGATAAATGAAATTATGTTGAGTTTTTAAAAAGATAAATAAAACTGAAAACCTTTAATTAGACTAAGAAATAAAGAGAGAAGACTTGAATATATAAAATCAGAAATAAACAAAGATACACTACAGAAATAGAAAGGATAATAAGAGACTACTATTAATAAACCTATGCCAACAAATTGGATAACCTAGAAAAATTGGTAAGTTCCTAGAAATACATAACCTAGTGAAACTGAATCATGAAGAAATAGAAAATCTGAACAAATAGTGAGTGAGGAGGTTGAATCAGTATTCAGAAATCTTCCAAAGAAGAAAAGCTGAGGTCCAGATTGTTTCATTGGTGAATTCTACCAAACATTAAAAGAAGAATTCATGTCAATTATTCTCAGTTAAAAATGTTGAAAGAGAGAGAACACTCCCAAACTCATTTTATGAGGCCAACATTACCATGATGCCAAAGCCAGTTTCAGTTCAGTTCAATTCAGTCTCTCAGTCGTGTCCGACTCTTTGTGACCCCATGAATCAAGCACGCCAGGCCTCCCTGTCCATCACCAACTCCTGGAGTTCACTCAGATTCATGTGCATCGAGTCAGTGATGCCATCCAGCCATCTCATCCTCTGTCATCCCCTTTTCCTCCTGCCCCCAATCCCTCCCAGCATCAGAGTCTTTTCCAATGAGTCAACTCTTCGCATGAGGTGGCCAAAGTACTGGAGCTTCAGCTTTAGCATCATTCCTTCCAAAGAAATCCCAGGACTGATCTCCTTCAGAATGGACTGGTTGGATCTCCTAGCAGTCCAAGGGACTCTCAAGAGTCTTCTCCAACACCACAGTTCAAAAGCATCAATTCTTCAGCGCTCAGCCTTCTTCACAGTCCAACTCTCATATCCATACATGACTACTGGAAAAACCATAGCCTTGACTAGACAGACCTTAGTCGGCAAAGTAATGTCTCTGCTTTTGAATATGCTATCTAGGTTGGTCATAACTTTTCTTCCAAGGCGTAAGCGTCTTTTAATTTCATGGCTGCAATCACCATCTGCAGTGGTCTATTAAAAAAAAAAAAAGAAGGAAGAGGAGGAGGGGGAAAGAGGAAGGAGAAAAAGAAAGCTATAGACCACAGGCCAACGTACCTGATGAATACAGAAAGCATAAATTCTCTACAAAATACTACCATACTTAATTGAACAGCACTTTAAAGGAATCATAGACTATTATCAAGTGGAATTCATCCCTGGGATGCAAGGATGCTTCAACATATGAAAATCAATAAATTTGATATACCACATTAATAGAATAAAAAATAAAATTCTCAATAGATGCATAAAATACATTTCCCAAAATTAAATATCCTTTTGTGATAAATACTTTCAACAAATTTGGTATGGAAAGAACAGACCTCAACATTACTAAGACCATATAGGAAAAGCCCACAGCTAACACCATCAGTTCAGTTCAGTGTCTCAGTCATGTCTAACTCTTTGTGATCCCATGAACTGCAGCATGCCAGGTTTCCCTGTTCATCATCAACTCCTGGAGATCACTCAAACTCATGTCCATTGAGTCAGTGATGCCATCCTACCATCTCATCCTCTGTTGTCCCCTTCTCTTCCTGACTTCAATCTTTCCCATCATCAGGGTCTTTGCAAATGAGTCAGCTCTTTGCATCAGGTGGCCAAAGTATTGGAGTTTCAGCATCAGTCCTTCCAAAGAATACTCAGGACTGACTTTCTTTAGGATTGACTGGCAAGGTAGACAACTGTTGCTAAGATCAGGAACAAGATAAGAATATTCATTGTAACCACTCCTATTCAATACAGTATCACAGTCCTAGCCAGAGCAATTGAGCAAGAAAAAGAAATAAAATACACCAAAATTAGAATGGGCTATTGGGGAATTTGAGGGAGAAAGGATACATGTATATGTCTGGTTGAGTTCCTTTGATATCCAGCTGAAACTATCACAGCATTGTTAATTAGCTATACTTAAATACAAATATAAGAAGTTTAAAAAGAAATAGCTATGAATAATTTATTTCTGATAACTTTTCATCAGACACAAGACATTAAACCTTCTTGAATTCTGGCTATTTTTTAATTACTATAGGTAATATTCTTGAGCTTTTTCTGGGGTGCAGTTGTTACTCAAATACAGCTTGATATTTACAAGTATTTCCTTTAAGCTTAAGCAGAAAATGAATAGTATTTAGTCATGTTAATTTTTCTTTGTGAATGAGGCAAAACTTGTCTGTGTACTCTACTCAGTGCTCTGTGAATTATTTAATAGCTCACTGTGGCTAGTGAGAACAGGAACTCTTCCAGCCACTGTGTTTCCCTTTAATTTTGTCCTGTGGTTCTTGCCTTACACATATGTATTGATCAGTGTGCAGCTAAATTTTTAAAGAGGATGCCTGAAGATCTCCAGAGTTTTCTGTGCAGATCTTCTGTCTGCACAGGTACTCTGCCCTGAAACCTCTCACTTCCTTGCTCTGCTCATACTAACAACTCAGTGTCTTCAGTTTATGGAGACTGCTGGGCTCTTCTGGGTTCCTTGTCTTATAGTATGGCCTGAAGAATCTTTCCAGGCTTTATGCTGGGACAATCATGGAGTTCACTTCATTTATTTTTCCTCTCTCATGGATCACTGTCTTTCATTGCCAGATTTCAAATGCCCTAATAATGATCAGAATCATTATTACATTTTTTTCTAGCTTTTTAATTGTTCCATGCTGATGATATAAATCTAGGCCCTTTTACCCTATTTTGGCTGAAAGGGAAAGTGGCTGTCATGTTATTTTCAGAGGACAATTTGGCCTTTTATATCAGGATTTTAAATGTGTTAGTTTTTTTGGCCCAGCAATTCTAGTCACTCTTCTAACTTCGGGAGATACAACAGTGAACATGATGATATACATTAGTATAGTATACAATCAAGTAGAGAGGCAGATAACCAAAAGCTAAATAAGTACAATATATGGTGTTAAAAGACCCTGATGCTGGAAACGTTTGAAGACAAAAGGAGAAGAGGGAGGCAGATAATGAGATGGTTAGATAGCATCACCGACTCAATGTACATGAACTTGAGCAAACTCTGGGAGATAGTGGAGGACAGGGAAGCCTGGCGTGCTGCAGTCCATGGGGTTGCAAAGAATTGGACATGACTTAGCAACTGAACAACAACAACAGCAGTGTTAGAAAGTGATAAGAAAATAAGTTAAATAGAGATGGGGGATAGAAAGCACAACAGAGGGAAGCATGTCAAAATTTTGATACATTTATCTGCAAGGACTCACTGAGAGGAGTGTATTTGATCATTAATACTGCTGAAATCAAGAGCACAAGCTAAGGATATGGTTACCTGGAAGAAGCGCACTCCAGGTAGATGAAACATTCAGTGCAAAGACCCTGGTGCACTTGATAAATAACAAGGGATATTTGTAACAACTACTACATCTGCTTAAGATACTCACAAAATGGTAGCTATTTAGAATATTATTACTAATGATGACACCAGAAATATGACCTAAAAGCATATGGCCTCAAAGCTCATCTGCTTGCTACTATATCATATTCTTTTTTCCCTATTCCATGAGATACTGAAACATGTACTGCCTTATGGTTCTTATTACTTTGTTCTCTATCATTATGCAGCTTTCACACAGGCTTGCCTTGTGTTCCCAATCATGTAAGTTCTGTGTCTATGCAAACTATGTTGATTCTTGCCTGATAGAATGTTGGGCTATGACATTATTTTGCACAAATCACTGGGATTGATTTTATTATTGCAATGTAACCAGTTCTCCTCCTCCATCATCACATAAGTGTGTCTTTCCAAACTGTGTTCACTCTGGCCAAAAGGTCATTCTCCTCAGGTGTAGGAAGATCCTTAAGTACATATGAGACACTATATACAAATTCTAATCACAGCTCCTCCCTCACTTATCCAGCAATTATCATAACTTCAAGGAACTTTGTTTTTATCCTTTCTCTTTTGAATAAGTAATGCATACATGGTTTGAAAATTTTTAAAGATCAAAATGATATAGGAGTGAAAAATAAGTTTCCTCCATCCTTCCCTGAGCCACTCATTATTCCTGTCTTGTGCAAACAATGTAATCAGTTTCTTGGTATCTTTTCAGAAATATTGAATGCATGTGGGTATTTTTAATCATTCTTCACACCCTACCTCTACCCACCTCTACCCATACAATGTACTTTGACTACCTTTCCACTTGGGTCTCAACACATCCTGTGATAGGTGGTGCTCCCTGCAATTTACAGATGAAGAAGCTAAAGCTCAGAGATGGGAGGTGATTTTTTTAATGAGTTTTGCTTGGAAATCTTTTTTACAGTTTTTGTTGGGAAAAGTTTTTTTACAGTTTCCCAGGCAGTAAGTGGAAAATTCAGGACTGATGTTGCACAATTCTTTTAATAATAATTTAATTGGTTTTGTTCAGTGAATATGTGTCATGCAGCAATCCCACCTAATATATATGAGTACACTCCTGATGCCGTTTTTGTCTGCATTCTTTCCTCCACACTGAGAAATCCCAGGTCCTGCACCTCAAACATGGTGGGAAATCTCTACTTGCTGGTGGTTAGAGTGTTTAAGAAAATATCCCCAATTCCTTTAGTAATATTAGAATTTCGATGGCAGACACTAGGTGTAATGCTGATGGGCATCAACTGGTAGTTAGCATTAGGAATACAAAAAGTTGACCTTTCTAATTGTTTTCTGGAAATACTCCCCTTCTACAGATCTATTCAGGTCCACCTGAGGAAAGTACTGCACCCCCAGTGCCTCCACCTCGAGTAACAGCAAGAAGACACAAACCAATTACAATTTCAAAGCGCTTGCTGCGGGAAAGGACAGTTTTCTATACTTCTTCCCTGGATGAAAGTGAAGGTCAGTATTAAAGTTTACCCTTATCTTCTTAATAGTGACTGGAGATAAGAAGTATATTGAAAAGCAGAAGTAGAGGCATAATCATTTTTTTTTCCATGTAAAGGTAGACTTTTTCTGGGTCCTGAGCCAGGAAAGGCAAGGTTTGTAAAATTTGTGCCCAAAAAGTGAATTAGTCTTTTGGCAGTGGATAAGACAGAGATGAACCCATCCTAATCAATTTACAGATTATTCTGTAAAATCATTTTCCCTTAGCAGATCAGTGGAAGATACAAGGTGTTCTTAAATCTGTACCTCAATACATTGAAATAGATGAGCAATATGTTTCCTGAATATTCTGAGACTTTAAATAAAATTCTGCTAACCCAGGGGACAGATGGCTTAACAAGAGTTTCTAGTGCTTGTCCCTTCACAGTAACATGAATGAATTCAAACAACTATCTATGCAATAAAATTCCTTCAATGAGAGCTATGGAATCCATATGACAGATAAGAATACCTGGGTGGAGTACAGAAATAAGAAAAAGTGCATTGCAGATGCTAGAAATGACACTTTCATATTACCCATGTCACCCTTCCCCAAAGCTCACACTGTGTAGTCCAGGGAGAGATCCCCTCCACATGGAGAAAGGAGAGTGAGGGGAGCAATCAGCTTTACCTTGGACTGCAGCACCAGGCCTACCCCAGTAAACTCAAGCACCAACTCATCCCCCATTTTTCCAGACTCCAGGCCAGCCCCTACAAAGCTAGGCTCTAGACCTGCCCCAGTACTAGGCCATTCCATGTGGTCTCAGGCTCTAAGCCTGCCCCTAAAGACCCAGTATCCAGGGCCAACACATGCCAAGCTGGCCCTGTGGCTCTAATCACCAGGATGTAACCACAACTCAGCTTCTAGTCCAGTCTTCTGTGGACCAAGCCTCTAGGACTGTCTCAGTGCCAGGCTAGCCCCCTGGGCCTAGGCTTCAAGATCCAGGCTAATCCCCTGCAGATCCAGGCTGAAAGCTTGCCCATTCACTGACCCAGGCACCAGATCAGCCTACTCAAGGACTCCAGCAGCAAGCTCACCTGTGGAGCCTGCCAGGTGGCCTGGTTGTGCTGATGAATAAAAGGCTTTCTTCACCAAAGCCAATCTATAAAGACTGGAAGATGTGCCTAGTTCTTCAAATAGGGAAACACCAACTAAAGGCCACTAGGATGAGGATTAATCAGGGAAACATGACACCACCAAAGGGACCAAATAAGGCACATGAACTGGTCCTAATGAAATGGGTATCTATGAACTGTCTGAAAAGGAATTCCAAATAACCATCTTAAAGAAGCTCAGTGAACTACAAGAGAACTCAGACAACAACAGAATCAGGAAAATGATGCATGAGAAGTTAAAGAAAGTCATGGAAATTATAAAAAAGAACCAAAAAGAAATTCTGGAACTGAGGAGAAGAAAGAATCACTGCACTCAAAGACAGGTCACTTAAAATTACCCAGTCAGAGGAAAAAAAGGAAAAAATATTATAAAAGAGACTAATGGGATACCATATACAAACCAATATACACATATGGGAGGGAGTCTCAGAAGGAGCACAGAAAGTAAAAGGGGCACAAAGCTTATTTAAAGAAATAATGACCAAAAAATTCCTAAATCTGGAGGAGGAAATGAAAACCTGGATCCTTGAAGCCCAAAGAAATGCAAATAAATTAAACACAAAGAGATTTTAGCCAGAAACATTTTTATAAAATTCTCAAAATTCCAAGATAAAGAGAATTTTGAACATACCATGAGAAAAGCAAATCATCAAATAAAAGGAAACTCCAATAATACTATTAGCAGATTCTTCATCTAAAACCTTGCAGGCCAGGAGAAAGTGGGATGATATCTTCACGGTACTGAAAGGAAATAACTTCCAATCAGGAATACCATATTAGACAAAGTAATCCTTCAGAAATGAGGAGAGAGAAAACTTTTCCAGACAAACAAACCTGAAGGAATTGATCACCAATAGACTTGGTTCAAATGTATGGGAAAACCAATACAGTAATGTAAAGTAAAATAAAAATAAATAAATAAATAAAAGATAGCATACTAAGTGAAGTAAGCCAGACAGGGAAAGACAAATGTCATATGAAATTTGCTTATATGTAAAATCTCAATAAAGAAACAGATGCAAATGAACATAATTACAAAACAGAAATAGACCCACAGACATAGAAAACAAACCTATGATAACCAAAGGGGAAAGTGGAGAAGGGATAAATTAGGATGTTGGGATTAACACATATACATTACTGTATATAAAATAGATATATGTGTTGATGCATGGAAAAAAATCAAAATGTTGTAATTATCCTTTAGTTAAAATATATTTTAAAAAAATAGATAGCCAGTAAAGACCTACTGTATAACACAAGAAAGTGCACTCAATCTTTTTAATAAGCTATAAGGGAAAAGAATCTAAAAAAAGTATCTATCTATCTATCTGTCTATCTATCTATCTATCTATCTATCTATCTATCTAATATATATATATATATAGAGAGAGAGAGAGAGAGAAGAGTCAAGATGGTGGGATAAAAGGATGCAGAATTCATGTCTCTTCACAAGTACATCAGGAATACATATACAAATATAACGATTCTCACAGAGCCCCTGCTAAACACTAGTGGAAGACTGTGGACAACTAAAAGAAAAGAAAACTGTCCTTGAAACTGGATAGATTGAAAGAAGTGAAAAAAGAAAAGAGGAATCAAAAAAGGGACCAGTAACTCTGGCAGGAAGCTGAAGGTGAGGAGAATAAGTCAAAAAGGAAAAACAAATATCATATATTAATGCATATACATGGAATCTAGAAATATGGTAGTGTTGATCTTTTGGCAGAACAGAAATAAAGACACTAACTTATAGAACAAATGTATGGGAGGAAGAAAAGGGAAATAGGATGAATTGGGAGACTGGGATTGACATACATACTCTGCTATGTGTAAAACAGGTAACTAATGAAAATCTGCTGTATAGCACAGGGAACTCCACTCATTGCTCTAACCTAACTAGGTTAGTGGTAACCTAACTAGGGAGGAAATTTTAACAAAGAGGGGATATGTGTAAACATTTGGCAGATTCACTTTGACGTACAGCAGAAACTGATGTAGAAGTGTAAAGGAACTATATTCCAATAAAAAAGAATATATGTAACTGAATCACAGTGCTGTACATCTGAAACTAACACGACATTGTAAATCACCTGTATTTCAATAAAATAAGTAAATAAATCAATAAGACATGCTAAAAGAGGGTCAGTCCAGTTCAGTTAAATCATTCAGTTGTGTCCGACTCTTTGTGATCCCATGGACTACAGCACGCCAGGCCTCCCTGTCCATCACCAACTCCTGGAGCTTATTCAAACTCATGTCCATTGAGTGGATGATGTCATCTACCATCTCATCCTCTGTTGTCCCCTTCTCCTTCTGCCTTCAATCTTTCCAAGCATCAGGGTCTTTTCAGATGAGTCAGTTCTCCACATCAGGTGGCCAAAGTATTGGAGTTTCAGCTTTACCATCAGTCCTTCCAATGAGCACCCAGGACTGATATCCTTTAGGATGGACTGGTTGGATCTCCTTGCAGTCCCAGGGACTCTCCAGAGTCTTCTCCAACACCACAGTTCAAAAGCATCAATTCTTTGGTGCTCAGCTTTCTTTATAGTCCAACTCTCATATCCATACATGACTACTGGAAAAGCCATAGCTTTGAATAGAAAGACCTTTGTTGGGAAAGTAATGCCTCTGCTTTTTAACATGCTGTCTAGGTTGGTCATAACTTTTCTATCAAGGAGGAAGCGTCTTTTAATTTCATGGCTGCAGTCACCATCTGCAGTGATTTTGGAGCCCCCCAAAATAAAGTCTGTCACTGTTTCCATTGCTTCCCCATCTATTTGCTGTGAAGTGATGGGACCAGATGCCATGATCTTAGTCTTCTGAATTTTGAGTTTTAAGCCAACTTTTTCACTCTCCTCACTTTCATCAAGAGGCTTTTTAGTCCCTCTTCACTTTCTGCCATAAGGGTGGTGTCATCTGCATATCTCAGGTTATTGATATTTCTTCAGGCAGTCTTGATTCCAGCTTGTGCTTCTTCCAGCCCAGTGTTTCTCATGATGTACTCTGCACATAAGTTAAATAAGCAGGGTGACAATATACAGCCTTCATGTACTCCTTTCCTGGTTTGGAACGAGTCTGTTTTTCCATGTCCAGTTCTAACTGTAGCTTCCTGACCTGCATACAGATTTCTCAGGAGGCAGGTCAAGTGGCTTGGTATTCCCATGTCTTTCAGAATGTTCCAGTTTGTTGTGATCCACACAGTCAAAGGCTTTGGCATAGTCAATAAAGGAGAAATAGATGTTTTTCTGGAACTCTCTCACTTTCTCAGTGATCCAACAGATGGATGTTGGCAATTTGTTCTCTGGTTCCTCTGCCTTTTCTAAATCCAGCTTGAACGTCTGGAAGTTCATGGTTCATGCACTGTTGAAGGCTGGCTTGGAGAAGTTTGAATATTACTTTGCTAGCATGTGAGATGAGTGCAATTGTGCACTACTTTGAGCATTCTTTGGCATTGCCTTTCTTTGGGACTGGGGCTTCCCTGGTGGCTTAGAGGGTAAAGTATGTGCCTGCAATGCAGAAGACCTGAGTTCAATCCCTGGGTTGGGAAGATTCCCTGGAGATGGAAATGGCAACTCACTCTAGTACTCTTGCCTGGAAAATCCCATGGATGGAGGAGTCTTGTAGGCTACAGTCCATGGGGTCACAAAGAGTCGGACACAACTGAGTGACCACACACGTTCTTTGAGACTGGAATGAAAACTGACCTTTTCCAGTCCTGTGGCCACTGCTGAGTTTTCCAAATTTACTGGCATATTGAGTGCAGCACTTTCACAGCATCATCTTTTAGGATTTGAAATAGCTCAACTGGAATTCCATCACCTCCACTAAGTTTGTTCGTAGTGATGCTTCCTAAGGCCCACTTGACTTTGCATTCCAGGATATCTGGCTCTAGGTGAGTGATCACACCATCCTGATTATCTGGGTCATGAATGTCTTTTTTGTATAGTTCTGTGTATTCTTGCCACCTCTTCTTAATATCTTCTGCTTCTGTACCATTTCTATCCTTTATTGTGCTCATGTTTGCATGAAATGTTCCCTTGGTATCTCTAATTTTCTTGACAGTCTATTGTTTTCATCTATTTCTTTGCATTGATCGCTGAGGAAGGCTTTCTTATCTCACCTTGGTATTCTTTGGAACTCTGCATTCAATTGGGTTTATCTTTCCTTTCCTCCTTTGCCCTTCACTTCTCTTCTTTTCACAACTATTTGTAAGGTCTCCTCAGACAACCATTTTGCCTTTTTGCATTGCTTTTTCTTGGAAATGGTCTTGATCCCTGCCTCGTTTACAATGTCACAAACCTCTGTCCATAGTTCTTCAGGTACTCTGTCTATTAGATCTAATCCCTTGAATCTATTTCTCACTTCCACTATATAATCCTAAGTGATTTGATTAGGTCGTATCTGAATGATCTAGTGGTTTTCCCTACTTTCTTCAATTTAAGTCTGAATTTGGCAATAAGGAGTTCATGATCTGAGCCACAGTCAGCTCCCAGTCTTGGTTTTGCTGACTATATAGAGCTTCTCCATTTTTGCCTGCAAAGAATATGATCAATGTGATTCTGGTATTGACCATCTGGTTATGTCCATGTGTAGAGTCTTCTTTTCTGTTGTTGGAAGAGGGTGTTTGCTATGACCAGTGCATTCTCTTGGCAAAACCTATTAGCTTTTGCCCTGCTTCATTCTCCACTCCAAGGCCAAATTTGCCTGCTACTCCAGGTATTTCTTGACTTCCTAGTTTTGCATTCCAGTCCACTATAATGAAAAGGACTTCTTTTGGGGGTGTTAGTTCTAGAAGGTCTTGTAGGTCTTCATAGAACCATTCAACTTCAGCTTCTTCAGCATTACTGGTCAGGGCAGACTTGGATTACTGTGATATTGAATGGTTGCCTTAGAAACAAACAGAGATCATTCTGTCATTTTTGAGATTGCATCCAAGTACTGCATTTCAGATTCTTTTGTTGACTATAACAGGTATTCAAGTTGAAATTAATGGACATAAACAATATGAAAACCTGAAAGTATAAACCAAATTTTTAAAGATAAGAATATAACCCAATTTACAATATTCTACTGTAATAGTGATGTGTAAATCACTTTTAACTCTAGTATGAAAGTGAAAATACAAAAGTATTTAAAATTACTTTATGTACAATAATTTATTAATAGGTACACAATCTAAAAATCTATAAATTATGACATCAATAACATAAAATGGAGGGGTAGGGAAAATTAAAATGTACAGTTATTGTATATAGTCAATGTTACTTTGCTATCTTCAAACAAACTGTTATGTTTTATATAAATTTCAAGAAAAAGACTCCAAATATGCAAAGCAATGTTGAGAAAGAAGAGCAAATTTGAAGATACCACACTTTCTGATTTTAAAATTTAATATGAAACTATAGTAACCTACACAGTATAGTTCTGGCATAAAAGTAGACATATAGACCAATGAAATAGAATAATGAGCGAGAAAAAGTACACACATTATGGTCAGTTAACCTTTGACAATGGGGTCAAGATTACACAATGGGAAAGTATAGTCTTTTCAATACATGGTATTGGGGGAAATGGATATCCACATGCAGAGAAACTGGATCCTTATCTCACACAGTGTACAAAGATCAATTCAAAATGGATTAGAGACATAAATGTAAGACCTATAGCTGTAAAACTACCAGAAGAAACGGTAGGGGGAAAGCTACTTGGAATTGTCTAATCTGGGCAGTGATTTGTTTGGATATAACTCAAAAAGTACAAACAACGAAAGTAGAATAGACAAATGTGATTACAGAATGCTAAACAGCTTCTTCACAGCAAAGGAAACAATCAAAAAAGTGAAGAGACAACCTACAGAATTATATGAAGATATTTGCAAACCATATATCTAATAAGGGATTAATGTCCAAAATAAATAAGGAACTCATACTACTCAAGAATTAACCCAATTTTTAAATGTCAAAGTACCTAAATAGACATTTCTTAGAACATGACATATAAATGGTCAAAAGATATATGGAAAGTTGCTCAACATCCTGATCACCAAGGAAATGCAAATCAAAAAAACAATGAAATATCACCTCACACCTATTAGGATGATTATTACCAAAAAATGACAAAATACAATAAGTGTTGAGAAGAATTAGGAGAAAAGGGAACCCCTTTGACTGAACTGAACTGAACTGAATGCAAATTAGTGCAGCTATTATGGAAAACAGTATGTAGGTTTCTCAAAAAATTAAAAATAAACTACCATATAAATTTGTCAATTGCCTGGTTGAGTGTCCAAGGTATGCTCAAACATTCATATAAAGCCCCTTTTCAAAGACTTGGAGTCATATTGGTGCTTGGTGTCTTAAAGTAATCTCTGCCTAGTCATTAGCTAACCAAAAAGCTAACTAAGCACTGTCTTTGAGGGCCACACTCGAAAAATGATAAAGATTTAACAGAAATGGGTGGAAAAAGTCAGTAAACAAACTAACAACAATAACTAAAACAAATAGCAACAACAACAAATCAGGGAGGAGAGAGAATCTGATTTCCAGAGATGCTATATTACTTAAACTGTCCAGTTTTCAATAAAAATATGATATGTAATAAAATAAGAAAGCATGACCCATACCCAAAAAGAAAAACAAAAAACAGTCAGAACATCAGAACATGGCTTCACAAAGACTAACATTTGAATATTTATAGCAGCTTTGTACATACCAGCCAAAAGCTGTAAACAACCTAAATGTTTGTTAACTGACAAATGAACAAACTTGTTGTGGCATATACATACAATGGAGTACTACTCAGCAATAACACACGGAAATGAACTACTGATACATAAAGCATCCCTATCCTCCAGGTATATCAGGTTCTTTCAAGATCTCTAGCATGCCTCATAATCCAGGCCTCTGCACTTTCTATTCCCTTTGCTGGACACATTCCCCTGCACCTTCACATGACTGGGTCATTCTCATGTTCCAGGTCCTGAGACCTGGTCTAAAATGCCACCTCTCCAAAAGACCCTCCTTAACCACACCCAAAGTGGCTCTCCTTGGTTGTTTGCCTCTGTCCTTAGTTTGTTTCATTCATGCCACTTCCTAATAATTCTTCATATTTTGTGATCATGCTACTTCAACCAAAGTTGCCCATAGAATAATAGTTACCAACTGTGTCAATTAAAAAACAACACTAGCAGTAATTCTATTTCTGAATATATATCCAAAGGAAATGAAATTAGTATATCAAAAAGATATCTGCCCTGTCATGTTCATTGCAGCATTATTTACAATAGCCAAGATATGGAAATATCAAAGTGAAATATCAACAGGTGAATGGATAAAGAAAATGCGAGAGATACACAGATACTTACTCAGAAACACACAGACACACACACACACATAATGGAATATTATTCAGCTTAGATAAAAAGAAGGAAAGTGTGTGATTTGTGACATAGATGAACCTGAAGGACTTTATGCTAAATGAAATGAACCAAGGACAGAAAGACAAATGCTGCATGATCTCACTTATATGTGAAATCTAAAAATATCAAACTCATAGAAGCAGAGAATAGAATGGTGGTTGCCAGAGACTTGGGGGAGAGTGAAATGGGGAGGTGTTGATCAAAGAGTACAAAGGTTCAGTTGTGCAGGATGAATACATTCTGGAAATATGATATAACACTGTGATTGTCGGTAATAATACTATATTGTATACTTGAAGTTTATGAAAAGAGATCTTAACTGTTCTTACCACACATTAAAAATGGAAACTATGTGAGGTGATTGATATGTTAATTAGATTGAGTGTGGTACTCATTTAACATATATTCATATATCAAAATATCATATTGTATACCTTAAACATATACAATGTTTGTCAGTTTTATCCCAATAAAGTTGGAGAGGAAATCAGCTCATATGGATTGAATAAGTACTGTGTTAGGTGGAATTAAGACACCATCCCTGGCCTCAAGGAGTTTATAGGCTAAATGGAAATAGATAATAGACAGATAAACAAATAAATGCCATTGAGTAGAGTAATTGTTAGTATGGAACCTGCACCAATTCTAAATGGGCCTTTCTCCTCAGTACTCTGTGGAGACCATTTTTTGTCAAGATAACCAGCAATCTCCATGTGCTATTCCACATACTCAGCTTGTGAGCAGCATTTCAATTTACTAATTCTTCCTTCTTGAAACATTTTATTCATTTTGCTTTCAGGACACCAAACTCTCCTTCTGCCTCACTAGACATTCCATCTCAAGTCTCCTCTTGGTTTTCCTTCTCTTCTCAATTTCTGCATGTTCGAAGGTCCCAGAGTTGTGTTTTGTATTTCTCAGTCCGCTTTTCTGTCTATATTTGTTTCCTGCATGATTGCATTGTCTCACAGCTTTAAATATCTTTTAAATATGAGGATGATATCCAAATTTGTATATCTGGGAGTATTATCTTCCTTCTTCCCATCTTAAACTCACTGCGCAACAGTTCTCCTTAGATGACTCAAGGAAATCTCCAATTTTAAAATGTACAAATACCCTAGATTGCCTATTCCTCCTCAATCTGGTTTTCCTCTGGTCTCCCTCGTCTAAGTAATTGGCAATGTTTTTGTTGTTGTTCAGTCACTAAGTCATGCCCAACTCTTCGTGACCCCATGGACTGGGGTCATGTTGCATGCCAGGTTCCTCTGTCCTCCACTGTCTCTAGAGTATGCTCAAATTCATGTCCATTGAGTTGGTGACACTATCTTAACTATCTCATCCTCTGCCACCCGCTTCTTTTTTCTTCAGTCTTTCCCATCATCAGGGTCTTTTCCAGTGAGTCAGCTCTTCACATCAGGTGGCCAAAGTATTGGAGCTTCAGCTTCAACAACAGTCCTTCCAATGGATATTCAGGGTTGATTGCCGATCTCTTTGCAGTCCAAGGTACTCTCAAGACTTCTTCTCCAGCACCACAACTTGAAAGTATCAGGTCTTTGGCACTCAACATTCTTTATAGTCCAACTCTCCCATCCATACATGACTACTGGAAAAGCCATAGCTTTGCCTATATGGAGTTTGTCAGCAAAGTGATGTTTCTGCTTTTTAATATGCTGTCTAGGTTGGTCATAGCTTTCCTTCCAAGGAGCAAGCATCTTTTAATTTCATGGCTGCAGTCATCACCATCTGCAGTGATTTTGGAGCCCCCTAAAATAAAATCTGCCACTGTTTCCATTTTTGCCCATCTACTTGCCATGAAGTGATGGGACAAGATGCCATGATCTTAGTTTTTTGAATGTTGAGTTTTAAGCCAGCTTTTTCACTCTCCTCTTTCATCCTCATCAAGAAGTTCTTTATTTCCTCTTCACTTTCTGCCATTAGAGTGGTATCATTTGCATATATGAGGTTGTTGATATTTCTCCCAGCAACCTTGATTCCAGATTGTGTTTCACTCAGCCCAGATGAATTGACAGTACCAATCACCTAGTTAGTAAGGTCAAAAACTTTCAGATCATCCTTGACTATTCTGTTTGCTTTCTCCTTCATATCTAATTCATCAGCAATTCCTGTTAGCTCTATGTGCACATTGTATGCTGAACCTACTAATTCCTACTGCTACCTTACTAGCTGAGCCAGCATCATCTTTTACTTGAGTGGCTACGGAGCTTCCAAACTATTATCTTTACTTTTCTTTTTGCCTGACAACAGTTTGTTCTCTGCAGCAGCCAGTAAGATATACAGTCTTTTAAAACTGGAAAGCAGATCATATCATTCCCTCTGATCTAAATTTCCAGTGACTTCTCTTAATTTTTGGAAGAAAATTTACATTTTATTTTGCTTTATATGGTCCACACATACGTTTTTAATCTCATTTCTGAACTTCACTATCTCTATGCACCCTTTGTTCTCTGCTCTGATCTCACTGGTTTTGCTGTTTCTTATAGATGTCAAACTTACCCAATGGCCTTTTCATTTGCTGTTTCCTTGGTCCTGAACGTTCTTCCTCCAAAACTTTGCAGTTTCACTCCTTCATTCAGATCTCTGCTAAATGATGTCTCTTCATAGAGACCTTCTCTGAGTACTTTATTTAAATAGATCTTTCTCCTCCCCCATTACTGTCTGTCCTTTAAACTGTTTTATTTTATTCATATCACTTGCTGCCATTAATATTTAATAGCATGTTTGTTGTTTGTCTTTCTCAGTAGAATGTCAGATCCACTTTCATCACCAGCCTCTAGAAAAATTCCTGTATATTGCATGTGTTCAGTAAATACTTGTAGAATAAATGAGTGCGTGTAGAGGGAATAATGAAGAGAAAAAGATCACCCAGCTTAAGGGATCACCTCCTTAGGAGACGATGTAGCATTTAGGGAAAAGTGAAAGGGAACATTCAATGCTTACCCTGTTGTTCCATAATCTCATTTTAATTAGATAAACTCACTTATTTGTCTATTCACATCTCTCCAAATACACATCAGAAAATATAATTTCTATGCCAGCAGAAAAATTTCACTCTGTATCCCATAGTATCCAGCATATCATATGTCCTCAATAAATATGTGTAATAAATGAATGAACTAGGTGTTGGTAGACCTGAGATAAATTTCCTCTTGGCTTCTAGCTTGCTCAGTAACTTGGGCTAATCATTTCCTTATTCTGGGTCTTAATTTGCCCCTCTGTGTGATAAGGCCTTCATGCCAGAAGTTCACCATTGGGATCACCTACCCTAGCCATACCTTTTTTTTTTTTTTAACTGAGATATAATTCATATGACCTAAAATTCACCCTTTTCAAAGGTGGGTCAGTGCATTTAGTATATTCATAAGCTTGTGCAACAGTCTATTTCCAGAACATCTTCATCATCCAAAAAGAGCCTTGTACCTCCCAATACTTCCCTCCTCCCTTATTCCTGATAATCACTAATTTACTTTCTGTCTCTATGGATTGCCTATTCTGAGAAAATTTCATATAAATGGAATCATACAATCTATGGTCTTTTTGTGGCTGGCTTCTTAGGATAATTGTTTCAAGGTTCATCCATTATGAAGCATGTATCAATACTTCATTCTCTTTTATGAATGAGTAATATTGTATTATATGGCTATAACACATTTTGTTTATCATTCATCATTTGCTGGATACTTGGATTGTTTCCACTTTTTGCTATAATACTGCTATGAACCTTTATGCACAGATTTTTATGTGGATGTATGTTTTCAGTGATTCTTGGTGTATATACAAGAGTGGAATTTCTGCGTCATACAATCACTGTATATTTTATCTTCGAGGAATCATTTTGAGGCTATTTTTAGAATCAGGTGTACCGTTTTACTTTCCCACCAATAATGTATGACAGTTCCAATTTCTCTGCATTTTCGCCAGCACTGTCTTTTGTGTCTTGATTTAGTAAAATTGTATATGTTCAAGTTACACAAAGTGATGATTTAATACACATATACATAGTGAATTGATTATTGCAGTCAAGCTAATAGACATGTATTTATTTATTTATTTTGGATGACAGTACCTGAAATCCACTCTCCGCAAATTTCCATTATTCAATGCAGTATTGTTAGCTATACTTGTTATGGTATACATTAGATTTCTAGGCTTATTCATCCTATATAACTGCAAATCTGTATCCTTTGGCCAACATCTACCCATTTTCTCTATCCTCTTGCTCCTGGTAACCACTGTGCTCTCTGCTTCTAAGTATTTGACTTTTAAGCATTCCACATATAAATGAAGTTATGTAATTTTTTTCTTTATTTGTCTGGCTTATTTCACTTAGCATAATGTCTTCTAGATTCATACATATTATAGCAAATGAATGGCAGGAGATCTTTCTTTTTTAAGTCTGAAACAAACAAACAAAGTCTTTATTCATCCACTGATGGATACTTAGGTTGTTTCCATATCTTATTATCTTTTAATTCTAGCCATCCTAAATGGGTGTGAATTCATATTCATTTAATCCTCATCACTTCTCATAGAACAAGTATTAGAGGCTTAGAGAGGGTGTGTAGTTTGCCTAATTCACACAGCTAATGAATTACAGAAAAGCAACTTGCATTCGTCTTATTCCAGAGCTCATTTATCTACTGTAATATTGTACTTTCTATAACCTCTTTGAACGCTGTTCTGAGAAAGAACAAATCCCTCTACTCACCACTGTTCTTTACCAGTAGCATTTCATTATCTTACCTCTAAACTTGTTATTCCCCTCATATATAGTATTACAATGAGTTCTTTCACTATCATCATGGACTCCCTCCCTCACATCTCCATATCTAAGCCCTGTGCATTCCACTCACTTAATGGCCCTTGAATCTGTCTCTCTTTGCTGCTGCTGCTGCTCCAGTTTAGATCCAGCAGCCCCCATTTGGTCTCCCTACCTCCAGTCTCCTCCAGTTTGTTTGGTTCAGTCTATTCTTCGTCATGAACCTAAAGGTATATTCAAAAAATACATCTGATAGTGCCACTTTTCTGTGAAAAAAAGTCATGGTCCTCTGCAGCCCAATGATCAAATTCATATCCTTGAACATGGCATTCATGATATAGCCCCACCCTACCTTAATAACTCTTCTCCAACTACTCACACTTTTTATCTAAAATTCGTTCCTATGCTCAAACCACACTAAGTATTTTCTTTTACATTTTCGTAAACAAACCGTGAACTTTCATTCTTTCAAGTTGCTCTCTCTTTGAAATTCCCTTTCCTTCTTTTTCCATCTATTGCAATCCTTCAAGGCCTAGCTCAACATTACCTCTTTCACAAAATTTTCTTCAACACCACCAGAAAGAATTAGCACTCTCATTCTCATAGTGCTTATTTGCATGATTCTACCTGTATTATAATAATTGATCTATTTCTCCTGCTGGACTAGTGTGCAACCTCTTAAAGCTATTCCCCATCACTTGCCTACACTTAGAAGAGAGGTCTCTAGTTGGCCACTTGCCTATTTATGAGGCCTCTTTTTCTGATACTTATTCACTCCTAGTTCTCTGCAGTTTCTGAAGCTGGCTTTTGTGTTTTCCCATGGAAACAGATGGCTGGTTAGCGAAAGGGGATGATGCTGAGCTCTTATTACCCAACAGGAGCAATGAACGCTGTCTTCAGAAAGAGTATGTACTCTGAAAACAGACTTCAAGCTATGAAAACTGGCCCTACCATATTAGTTTTGTGACACTGAGACTTTTAGGGCCTTTGATTTCTTATCTGTAAAATGGGACTGATAACAATTTACAGAGTAGTTTTGAAGATTATGAGAGATAATCCATGTAAAGCACTTAGAACAGGCCCTAACACAAAGAAAGTGTTTAAATAATGGTATCTGTTAGCATTATTATTATCATTGTCATTATTATAATTATTACCATTTTATCTTTATTATTCAGCATATCCCAGAGCCTTGAAATGGTTTTCCTGACAGAATGGCCTAGTTCCAAATCCTTATTGCTGCTATCATCATATGTCTTATTTCCAAGCCAGGAAAAGATCCTTTCCAATATGGAAGGTAGTGGCCTGAGACTGTGGATAATCTTGATGAGATTGGACTTTCTTTTACTGTATTGAGATGGTGATGATACCATAGAGCATGACCAATCACTGTTGCTTTCCCTGAATGAGAACAGGGATGGAATTTCCTAGAGTTTCTTCACCAAAAGAAAGCATTCACATAGAAACATGTAACTGAGATGTTAGACTCAAAGCATGTGGGAAAATGGATTTATATCACTTCATGTGTGACATAAGAATTTACTTCATACTTTCTAGAAGGTACATGTGCTTGAGGTTAATCCTAAGTGCTGTAGGTTAGATGGCCTCTGCCACAAGGCATCTTCCAGAAGCATGTGATCTAATTACATTGCACTTTTGAGCTATGTCAGTAGTATTATTATTAATAAGTCTTTGATATTTTTTGTTTGACTAGTCTGATGGCAGTTGTACTAGGGTTAATAAAAGCAGGGCTATGTATCTACCCTGGGACCAAAGTAGGGGAGCTATAGAGGAACTCCTTGGCTCTAACCCTTATGGTGGTAGCAGCAGGCAGTGATCAATAAAAAGCTCCCAAGAAAAAGAAAACTCTTGGGGAAAAATTCTTTGAAACAAGACTTACTCTTTCTTTCCCCATGGAAACTCTTGCCCCACTGCCTACTGAGAACATAATAGTATAAATAATAACGAGCATTTATTGAGTGTTTATTATGTACCAGGCCCTGAAATAAGTATACTACCTCATGTAATCATCACCACAACCTCATGAGGTAGATACTACTATTATTTCTTTTACTGAGGAGAAAATTTTAGATATAGAAAGATTATGAACTTGCCCAAGATCTTGCAGTTGGTAAGTAGCACAACTGGCTCCAGAACCTGCAGTTCTTTTAAAACTTTATTGTGGAGAGTTTCAAATGTAAAAGGAAATTGTATATTTAATAAAAAAAATATACAGTATAGCATACAGCATAACATATTCCACATGTCCATATTGCCCAGCTTCAACATTTACAACTACATGCCCAATCTTGTTTCATCTATACCCTTACCCATTTCCCTAAAACAGACATCATGTCATTTCTTCCATAAACGCTTCAGTATGTACATGTAAAAGATGAAGACTCTTTTTTAACCAAAACCTCAATACCATTATCATACATAAAATAAACTAAAAAAAATAGTAATTCCTTAAAAGCAGTAACTATCTGGTCAGTGTCCTAATTCTCCTTCTTACATTAAAAAAAAATTAATCAGGATCCAAATAGGACCCATGTGTTTTAATTGCTTGACATATCTCTTAGGTCTCATTTAGCTGACCAGACCTCTGTTCTTAACCACTACACTCTGACCCAGGTTTTCTATTACCAAGGAAGGTGACAATTTCCATATAGCAGGAGTTCTCAATTAGCTGTTCATTAACAGATTCATGGGGCTCTATGAATCTCTTAAAATTGGTTTTCAAAATTTTACATGTGTTTGTGTAGGTTAATTTTTCTAGGGAGAATATCCTTGGCTCTAATTAGAGTCTCAAAACTTTAATTAAGACATAAGACAACTGAAAAGCATATGCTATTGTCATAGGAAATTGTTAAACCACAATAGCTAAGGGAAGGCCATAAAGTGGCTAGTTGAGGATGGGAAAAGAAGTTAAATTCAGTTTAGCACATTACACTGAAATATTAGAGATATTTATAAATAACTTTTGAGATAAATAGAAATAGTTAAGGATTACCTGATGTCTATATTTGAAAGTAATATAATCTTGGCATATTGTGGTTTTGCTGAATTGTGGTCATGAAAATAATCAGATCTTGAATTGAATTCCTTGTATTATGAGACCTGTGTCTCCACATGAAGTGGGGTAGGTAGAGACTGATTTTTGTGGGATATCATTGATTTGTTCCATAACAAAAGCTCCTTTGAATATGTATATAATTTTGCAATCTTATGTCTACATGTCTAAAAATGAAAAGGTGATAAAGGTTGTCATTAATCTTTCCTCTACACCAACTTTTCCTAGATGAAATTCAACATAGAACACCCAATGGTACTATCAGCAGCAGCATAGAACCCCCCAAGCCACCACAATACCCCAAAATGCCTATGCAAAAAAGTGTGGAAGCAGATCCTGGGAGGAAGTCCCCAAGCAGGCTTGTTTCAGATGTCAAGTTGGAGACCTGCCTCGAGGTGGACGTGGGGAAATTGGTGTCTAGGCTCCAGGATGGAGGGACCAAGGCCATACCAAAGGCCAGCAATGGACCTGTGCCAGGCCCTGGGACCACTAAGGTCCCCTCTCTCCACATAAAGAGATCAGCACCTCGGCCCCTGGCTCACCACAAGGAGGGTAAGTGCTTGGGAATTCCAAGAGGAAGAGAAATGACCTCAACTACTTTGCACCTTGAAACACTTATGAGGTTGTAGATGTTTAAGTAGAAATCTGTTCCAGTTTATTACTACTAATGTTGAAATCTTCTTTGTGAACCTATGGACTGTAGCCTGCCAGGCTCCTCTATCCATGGGGATTCTCCAAGCAAGAATACCGGAGTGGGTTGCCATGCCCTCCTCCAGGGAATCTTCCCAGCGATTGAACCCAGGTCTCCCACATTGCAGGCAGGTTTTTTTTTACCAGCTAAGCCATCCAGGAAGCCCAAGAATACTGGAGTAGGTAGCCTATTTCTGAGCTTCCCTGGCGGCTCAGAGGTTAAAGCATCTGCTGCAATGCGGGAGACCTGGGTTCGATCCCTGGGTCGGGAAGATCCCCTGGAGAAGGAAATGGCAACCCACTCCAGTATTCTTGCCTGGAGAATCCCATGGACGGAGGAGCCTGGAGGGCTACAGTCCACAGGGTCGCAAAGAGTTGGACACGACTGAGCAACTTCACTTCGCCTATTCCTTCTCTAAGAGATATTCCTGACCCAGGAATTGAACCAGGGTCTCCTGCACTGCAGGTGGATTCTTTACCAGTTGAGCTACCAGGGAAGCCCAAGAATATAGAAACCATTTACAATAATCACTAGAATGTAAGCCTTTATGAGGGAGGGATTTTTGGCTGTTTTATTTACTTCTATATCCCAGGTACTTAGAACAGTGCCTAATTGTCACATAGTAGGTACTCATTATTTGTGAAATAAATTAATAATAATGATATTATTTTTTCCATTATAGGTTATTACAGGATATTGAATATAGTTCCTTGTGCTATATAGTATGACCTTGTTCATCCATTCTGTATATAATAGTATGTATCTGCTAATCCCATATTCCCAATCCATCCATCCTCCACACGACTCCCCCCTTGGCAGCCACAAGGCTGTTCTCTATGTCTATGACTCTTTTAAGGTTTCATAAAATAAGTTCATTTCTGTCATATTTTAGATTCCATGAATATTAGTGATACCATATTTGTCTTTCTCTTTCTGACTTACTTTACTTATTATGATAGTCTCTAGATCTATCCATGTTTCTTCAAATGACATTAGTTCATTCTATTTTTATGTTTGACTAGTATTCCATACAATATATGCATACATACATACACACACACACACACACACAGAGTGAGAGAGGATTCCCAGGTGGCCCTAGTGGTAAAGAATCTGCCTGCCAGTGCAGGAGACACAAGAGACTCAAGTTTGATCCCTGAGTTGGGACGATCCCCGGAAATAGGTAATAGCAACCCACTCCAGTATTCTTATCTGAAAAATTCCATGAACAGAAGAGACTGGCAAGCTATAGTCCATGGGGTCACAAAGAGACACAACTGAGTAACTGAGCATGTACACACAGACACACACACAGACACACACACATATATTGCATCTTCTTTATCCATTCATCTCTCGATGTACATTTAGGTTGCTTCCATATGTCTTGGCAATATAAATAATGCTGCTGTGAACAGTGATGTGCATGTATCTTTTTGAATTGATATTATTTATTAATATAATTTTTGCTGTCATTTTTTTATTTCTACTTCTGTATGCATTATGGCATGCTCACCACCAAGAATTTAGTTTCTATCCATCACCATACAGTTTATTCCCTTTACTCATTTCACCCCCTCCTTCCCCTCTGGTAACCATTGCTCTGTTCTTTTCATCTGCATGTTTGTTTTGTTTTAGTTTGGTTTGTTCATTTATTTTGTTTTTTTGTTCATTGATTATTTTTTTATCTTTTTCCACATAAACAAAATCATACAGTATTTGTTTTTCTCTTCTTTCACTTAGCATAATATGCTTAAGGTTCACCCATGTTGTTGTGAATGACAGTATTTCATCTTTTTATGACACAGTAGTATTCCTTTGTATATATCACATCTTTACTTATTCATCCATTGTTGTGCACTTAGGTTTTCCCCCATATCTTAGCTATTATAAATAATGGTGTGATGAACATAGAGTTACATATATTTTTTGAATTAGTATTTTCATGTTATTTGTATAATATCCACAAGTGGAATAGCTGTATCATATGGTAGTTCTAGTCTTAATTTTTGAGGAATCTCCATACTGTGTTCTATAGTGGCTATACCAAGTTACATTCCCACCAACGGTATAAGAGGGTTCACTTTTCTCCACACTCCTCTTCATAATTTGTTATTGTCTTTTAGGAAATAGCCATTCTGATGGGCATGATGTGATATCTCACTGGGGTTTTGATTTGCATTGTCCTAATAATTAATGATCTTGGACACATTTTAATATTCCTGTTGGCCATTGTTATGTCTTTTTTGGGAAAATGTCCGTATAGCTTTTCTCTTCATTTTTAAAGTAGGTTGTTTAGGGTTTTTTGTTGTTGAGTTACATGAGTTCTTTAAATGTTTTGGACATTAACCCCTTATAAGATATATGATTCAAAAATATTTTCTCTCATTCAGTAGATTGTCTTTTCATTTTTGTGGAAGGTTTCCTTTGCTGTGCAGAAGTTTGATATAGTCCTATTCAGTTTGATATAATCCTTTTGGCTTATTTTTGCTTTTGCTTCCCTTGCCTGAGGAAAATATTCAAAAAGATATTGTTAAGATCAATGTCAAAGAGTGTACTGCATATGTTTTCTTCTAGGAGTATAATGGTTTCAGGCATTACATTCAAATCTTTATTTTGAGATTTTTTTGTATGTTGTGAGATAGTGGTCTAGTTTGTTTGTTTATTTCTTTTTTTGTGGCTGTGCAGTTTTCCTAGCACCATTTATTGAAGAAAATATCTTTGTCCATTCTAAGATCTTTAATCGTTTGTAATAAATTAATTTTCCATATATTTGTGGGTTTATTTCAGTGGTTTCAATTGTGTTTTATTGATATATGTGTCTGTTTTTCTATCAACACCATGCTGTTTGATTACAAGAATTTTATAATATAGATTAAAATCAGGGATTATAATACCTACAGCTTTGTTCCTTTTTTTTTTTTTCTTCAAAATTGCTTTGACTTTTTGACTTCTTGAAGAATTGATGCTTTTGAACTGTGGTGTTGGAGAAGACTCTTGAGGGTCCCTTGGACTGCAAGGAGATCCAACCAGTCCATTCTGAAGGAGATCAACCCTGGGATTTCTTTGGAGGGAATGATGCTGAAGCTGAAACTCCAGTACTTTGGCCACCTCATGTGAAGAGTTGACTCATTGGAAAAGACTTTGATGCTGGGAGGGATTGGGGGCAGGAGAAGAAGGGGACAACCGAGGATGAGATGGCTGGATGGCATCACTGACTCGATGAACGCAAGTCTGAGTGAACTCCGGGAGTTGGTGATGGACAGGGAGGCCTGGCGTGCTGCGATTCATTGGGTCACAAAGAGTTGGACATGACTGAGCAACTGAACTAAACTGAACTGATGGTTCCATATGTTTTAGAATTGTTTGTTCTATTTCTATTAAAGCTGTCATTGGGATTTTGATAAGCCTTGCCCTAAACCTGTAGATTGCTTTTGGTAATATGAGCATTTTATTATTTATTTATTTATTTATTTATTTATTTATATAAATTTATTTATTTTAATTGGAGGCTAAGTACTTTACAATATTGTATTGGTTTTGCCATACATCAACATGAATCCGCCATGGGTATACTCGTATTTTTTGATTTATTTTTTTAAACTTTTATTTTGAATTGAGGTATAGATGGTTAGCAATGTTATGATCATTTCAAGTGAACAACAAAGGGACTCAGCCATACATATACATGTATCCATTCTCCCCCAAATTCCTCTCCCATCCAGGCTGCCACATAGCATTGATAAGAGTTCCATGTGCAATACAGTTGGTCCTTGTTGGTTATCCACTTTAAATATAGCAGAGTATACATGTCCATCACAAAGTTCTCCCCACCCCTCCCACCAGCAACCATAAATTCATTCTCTCAGTCTATTAGTCTCTTTCTGTGTTGTAAGTAAGTTCATCTGTATCATTTCTTTTTAGAATCCACATATAATGGATGTCATATGGTATTTCTCCTTCTCTATCTGACTTACTTCACTCAGCATGACTATCTCTAGATCCATTCATGTTGCTGCAAATGGCACCATTTCATTCTTCTTAATGGCTGAGTAATATTCCATTGCATATATGTACTACATCTTTATCGCTTTCCCTATGGGTGGACATTTAGGTTGCTTTCGTGTTTTGGCTATTGTAAACAGTGCTACAATGTTAGGGTGCATGTATCCTTTTGGATCATGTTTTTCTCTGGATATATGCCCAGGAGTTGGATTGCAGGGTCATATGGTAGCTCAATTTTTAGTTTTTTAAAGAACCTCCATACCATTCTCCATAGTGGCTTTTCCAACTTACATTCTCGCCAACAGTGCACGAGGGTTCCCATCTCTCCACACCCTCTCTAGCATTTATTGTTTGTGGATTTTTTGATGACAACCATTCTGGCTGGTGTGAGGTGATAACTCACTATAGTTTTGATTTGCATTACTCTGATAAATAGCAGTGTTGAACATCTTTTCCTGTGCCTCTTGACCATTTGTATGTCTTCTGTGGAGAAATGTCTACTTAGGTCTTCTACCCATTTGTTGATTGGGTTGTTTGTTTTGATGCTGTTAAGTGTCATGAGCTGTTTATAGATGTTGGAGTCTAATCCCTTGTCAGTCACATCATTTGCAAATATTTTCTCCCAACCTGTGGATTGTCTTTTCATTTTTTATTGTTTCCATTGCTATGCAAAATCTTTTGAGTTTAAGTAGGTCCCGTTTGTTTATTTTTGTTTTAATTTCCATTATTCTGGGAGTTGGATTAAGAAAAGATATTACTGCAATTTACATCAAAGAGTGTTCTGCCTATGTTTTCCCTTGGGAGTTTTATAGTGTCTGGTTTCACATTTAGACCTTTAATATATTTTGAGCCTTGTGTATGGTGTTAAAGAATGATCTAATTTCATTTTTGCCTGTAACTTTCCAGTTTTCCCAGCACTATTTGTTGAAGAGAGTTTCTTTCAATCATTTTGTAGTCCTGCTTCCTTTGTCATAAATTAATTAACCATAGGTGCAAGGGTTTATTTCTGGGTTTTCTATCCTGTTCCTTGGACTATATTTCTGTTTTTGTGCCAGTACCGTACTGTTTTGATAACAGTGACTTTATAGTATAGTCTGAAGTCAGGGACCTGATTCTTCCAGCTCTTTCTCAAGATTGCTTTGGCTATTCAGGGTCTTTTGTGTCTACATAAATATCTTGAGATTTTCTGTTCTAGCTCTGTGAAAAAATGTCATCGGTAATTTGATAAGAATTGTGTTGAGTTTGTAGGTTGCCTTGAGTATTATAGTCATTTTGACAAAGTGAGTTTTCTAATCCATGAGCATGGAATATCTTTCCATCTGTGTGTGTCTTCAATTTCTTTCATCAGCATGTTATAGTTTTTGGAGTACAGGTCTTTTTACTCCTTAGGTAGATTTATTCCTAGTTATTTTGATCTTTTTGATGTGATGGTAAGTGGAATTGTTTCTTGAATTTCTCTTTCTGATCTTTCCTTGTTAGTGTATAGAAATGCAAGATTTCTGTGTGTTAATTTTGTAACCTGCAACTTTACCAAATTCATTGATTAGCTCTAGTAGTTTTCTGGTGTCATCTTTAGGGTATTCTATTTATAGCATCATGTCATCTGCAAAGAGTGGTGATTTAACTTCTTTTCCAATTGAATTCCCTTTACTTCTTTTTCTTCTCTGATTTCTGTAGCTAGGACTTCCAAAACTGTTGAATAAAAGTGGTGAGAGTGGACTTCCTTATCTTGGCCCTGACTTAGAGGAAATGCCTGCAGCTTTTCACCATTAAGTATGATGTTAGCTGTAGGTTTGTCACCAGTTCAGTTCAGTTCAGTCGCTCAGTCGTGTCCAAGTCTTTGTGACCCCATGAATCACAGCACGCCAGGCCTCCCTGTCCATCACCAACTCCCGGAGTTCATTCAGACTCACGTCCATCAAGTCAGTGATGCCATCCAGCCATCTCATCCTCTGTCGTCCCCTTCTCCTCCTGCCCCCAATCCCTCCCAGCATCAGAGTCTTTTCCAATGAGTCAGTTTGTCATATATAGCCTTTATTATGATGAGGTATGTTCTTTCTGTGCCAACTTTCTGCAAAGATTTTTATCATAAACGGGTGCTATAATTTGTCAAAAGCTTTTCCTGCATTTATTGAGATGATCATATGTTTTTTATTCTTCAATTTGTTAATGTGGTTTTATCACATTGATTGATTTGCAGATATTGAGAACTCTGCATCCCTGGGATGAATCCCACTTGATCATGTTGTATGATCTTTTTAATGTATTGTTGAATTCAGATTGCTAGTATTGCTAGTTTAGGATTTTTGCATCTATGTTTATCAGTGACGCATGTGTGCATGATAAGTTGCTTCAGTTGTGTCCAACTGTTTTTGATCCTATGCACAATAGCCCACCAGGCTCCTCTATCCATGGGGTTCCCCAGGCAAGAATGGTGGAAGGTTGCCATGCCCTCCTTTCACGGATCTTCCTTATCCAGGGATCAAACCCACGTCTCTTAGGTCTCCTGCATTGGCAGGTGGGTTCTTTTCCACTAGTGCTATCAGTGATATTGGCCTGTAATTTTTTTTTTTTGGTATATGTTTTTCTGATTTTGATATCAGGGTGATGATGGCCTCATAGAATGAATTTGGAAGTTTCCTATCTTCTGCATTTTTTTTGGAAAAAGTTTGAGAAGGATGAGTTTTAACCCTTCTCTACATGTTTGATATAATTCACCTGATGTGAAGACCTTAGGTCCTGGACTTTTGTTTGTTGAGAGTTTTTCAATCATAGTTTCAATTTCAGTACTTGTGAGTCATCTGTCCATATTTTTTATTTCTTCTTGGTTCAATCTTGGGAGACTGTACCTTTCTAAAAATTTGTCCATTTCTTCAAGGTTGTCCTTTTTATAGGCATACAGTTTTTCATAGTAGTCTCTTATGATCCTTGATATTTCTGTGGTTCAATTATAACTTCTCCATTTTCATTTCAAATTTTTTGAGTCCTCTCCCTTTTTTTCTTGATGAGTCTGGCTAAAAGTTTATCAATTTTGTTTATCTTTTCAAGGAACAAGATTTTAGTTTCATTGATCTTTCCAGTTGTTTTATTTGTCTTTACTTCATTTATTTCTGCTCTGATCTTTATGATTTCTTTCCTTCATTCTTTTTTCTCTGGTTGTTTTAGGTGTAAAGTTAGGTTGTTTGAGATTTTTCTTGTTTCTTGAGGTAAGATTTTATAAATTTCCCTCTTAGAACTGCTTTTGCTGCACCCCATAGGTTTTGGACTGTTGCACTTTCATTTTCATTTGTCTCTAGGTATTTTTAATTTCCTCTTTGATTCCTTCAGTGACCCATTTGTTGTTTAGTAACATATTGTTTAACTGCCATGTATTTGTGTTTCTTACAATTTTTCCTTGCAGTTTATTTCTAATCACCTAGCATTGTGATCTATAAAGAGTCTTGATATCATTTCAAATTTTTTAAATTTGCCAAGGCTCACCTTGGTTTATTTTCATTTTATTGCATTTTGTTTATCAATGAAAATAGTTATTTGATGGAATCTTTAGAATTTTCTTTAGATAAAACAATATCATCCTCAAATGTGGTAGTTTTACTTTTCCCTTTCCAATTTAGATGCATTGTATTTATTTTTCTTGCCTAATTGCTCTGGCTGACTTCCAGTTTTATGTTTAATAAGAGTGATGAGAGTGGGCATCCTTGTCTTACTCCTTTTCTTGAAGGGATAGCTTTTGGTTTTTCACCATTGAGTATGATGTTAGCTACACATGTATAGTATGTAGTCTATGACCTTCACTATGTTGAAGCACTTCCTTCTATACCCATTTTGTTGAGAATTTTTATCATTTGTGAGTATTGAATCTTGTCAAATACTTTTTCAGCCTCTATTGAGATGATATTGTATTTGATTTGTTAATATTTTGAGATTTTTTACATCCATGTTTACCAGGGATAATGGCCTGTAATTGTGTGTGTGTGTGTGTGTGTGTGCATGTGTTGTCCTTGTTTGGTTTTGGTATCAAGATAATGTTTGCCTTGTGAAATAAGTTAGGAAGTGTTCCCTCCTCTTTAATTTTTTAGAAAAACTTGAGGAAAATACATATTACATCGCCTTTGAATGTTTGGTATAAACCACCTGGGAAGCTGTCTGGTCATGGACTTTTGATTATTAGAGGTTTTGTTTACTGTTTTAATCTCTGTATTAGTGATCAGTCTATTCAGATTTTTCTATTTCTTCATGACTTAGTCTTGGAAGATTGGGATTCAAAGAATTTGTCCATTTCTTCTAGGTTGGGCAATTTGTTGACTTATACATTTATTTGTTCATATCATTGTCTTACAATTATTTGTATTTCTGTGGTATCTGTTATTATTTCTGTTCTTTCATTTCTAATTTTATTTATCAGAGACTTTTTACTTTTCTCTTTTTTTCTTAGTGTCTAGCTAAATGTTTGTTAATATTTCTTTTCATCATTTCAAAGAATCAGCTCTTAGTTTCTTTGACCTTTTCTATTATCTTTTTGGTCTCTGTTTCAATTTACTTCCACTCTGATCTTTATTATTTCTTTTCTTGTACTGACTTTGGGCTTCATTTTTCCCCCTTTTTTTTCTAGTTCATTTATGTGTAAGGTTAGATAGTTTCTTTGAGATTTATTATTTCTGTTTTTAAAAGTTTCTTTCTTTCTTTATTATTTATTTTTGGTTGTGCTCAGTCTTCATTGCTGTGTGGACTTTTCTCTAGTTGAAGCAAGAGGGGGCTACTCTCTAGTTGCAGTGTACAGGTTTCTCATTTCAGTGGCTTCTCTTGTTGCTGACATGGGCTCTAGGGCATTCAAGCTTCAGTAGTTGCAGCACTTGAGCTCAGTAGTTGCAGTTCCTGGGCTTTAGAGTACAGGTGCAATAGTTGTGATGAATGGGCTTAGTTGCTCTGTGGCATGTGGGATCTTCCTAGACCAGAGATCAAACCTGTGTCCCTGCATTGGCAGGCAGATTCTTTACCACTAAACCACAAGGGAAACCCTACATTTTATATCTTGGGGTAGCCTCTATTGCTATAAATGTCTCTCTAATACCACTTTTGCTGCATCTAATATATTTAATATGCCATGTTTTCACTTTCACTTGTCTTCAGGTAACTTTCAATGTCTACTTTGATTTATTTGTTATCTCAATAGTTGTTCAGTAGTATGTTGTTCATTCTCCCCATATTTATAATTCTTAAAGATTCTTGTAGTTGATTACTAGTTTCATTCCACTATGATTGGAAAAGGTGCCTGATATGATTTCAATTTTCTTAAATTTATTGAGACTTGTTTTTTGTCCCAACATATAGTCTTTCCTTGAGAATGTTCCATGTGCACTTGAGAGGAACATATATTCTGCTACATTTAGATGGAATGTTTTGTATGAACCTATTAAGTCCATCTGCTCTACTGTTTCATTTAAGACTTCTGTTTCCTTGTTAACTTCCTGTATGGATGATCTATTAATTGATGTAAGAGAGGAGTTAAAGTCCCCTACAATTGCTGTGTTGCTATCAATTTCTCACTTTGTTGTTGTTGTTCAGTCACTAAGTCATGTGCAACCTTTTGTGACACCATGGACTGCAGCGTGCCAGCCTTCCGTGTCCTTCACTATTTCCTGGAGTTTGCTCAGACTCATGTCCATTGAGTCAGTGATACCATCCAACCAGTTACCTCTTTCAATTTAAGCCTGAATTTTGCAATAAGGAGCTCATGATCTGAGCCACAGTCAGCTCCAGGTCTTGGTTTTGCTGAGTGTATAGAGCTTCTCCATCTTCAGCTGCAAAGAATATAATCAATCTGATTTATATATTGACCATCTGGTGATGTCCATGTGTAGTATCTTCTCTTGTGCTATTGGAAGAGGGTGTTTGCTGTGACTAGTGTGTTCTCTTGGCAAAACTCTGTTAGCCTTTGCCCTGCTTCATTTTGTACTCTAAAGCCAAGCTTGTTTGTTACTCCAGGTATCTCTTGACGTCCTACTTTTGCATTCCAGTTCCCTCTGATGAAAAGGACATCTCTTTTTGGTGTTAGTTCCAGAAGGTCTTGAAGGTCTTAATAGAACTGTTCAACTTCAGCTTCTTCATCATTAGTGGTTGGGGCATAGACTTGGATTATTGTGATGTTGACCACAAAGGATGAGATGGTTGGATGGCATCACTGACTCAATGGACATGAGTTTGAGCAGGATCTGGGAGATGGTGACGGGCAGGGAAGGCTGGAGTGCTGCAGTCCATGGGGTTACAAAGTTCAGACACACCTGAGCAACTGAACAAAAACAGCAACTGTGATGTTGAATGGTTTACCTTGGCAATGAACCAAGATCATTCTGTCATTTTTGACATTGCACCCATGTACTGCATTTCAGATTCTTTTGTTGACAATGAGGGCTACTCAAGTCCTAAGAAATCTATAAATGCTATGATTCTTTAGTTATGGTCATTTGATAGAGAATGGGGAGGGAGGGAACAAGTTGAGCTGGAGAGGCAGATCAAATTTATAGTAAGTCACATTAAAGTCCAAGGTTAAACATAAATTACAAGGAAGTACAATTTGGTATAAATACCACTAAGCTGAAAAGGCTTAGTGAAGTCTCAGGTGTAACTTAGGCTCCAGAGTCTCTGAGACATGAATTTGAATCTTGGTCCTGCTTCATCCTAGTTGTGGGACCTTGGAGAAGTCACAGCCTCTCTGAGCCCAGTTGTCTAACTTGTAAAATGAAGATGTTTATGTGTATAGGATTGCTATAATGATGAAATGAGATACCTATATAGTTAGCACATAAGGAGTACTCAGTTTAAGGTAGCATTTGTTTTGATTTTACAGGAATCCAGTTACTAACTACATGATCTTAATGAGGTAAACTTCACTTCTCTGAGCCAGTTTTCTCAACTGTAAGTGAAGACAATGCCTATATTGCAAACAAGATTTTTTTTTTTTTTGGTGTTTAAGTAAGATTAGGTATACAGAATTTTTGGTAATATAATAGAAGTTCAAAAAATGATAGTGCTACTGATTGGGTAACAGCCTCTTAGGAAATGGCAGGCATGGAAGATGGTAGATGTTTACTCTTCTATATTCTAGAGCTGATGAGAAGTCTCAAGCTCTAAATGTAGAGGTTATAAAAGAGCTCAGAGCTACTTTTTCCACCCTCATCCTATCTCTGACCATGCCAAACACTCAGAAATAGGAGGACAATTGATAAGGGGAAGGGGCAAGGAAGGCTTCTTAGCCATCTTCCTCAAAGTCCAGCCTTTTGACAATCCTACCTCAAAGTCCAGCCTTTTGACAATCTTACCCCAGGGAACTCTCCCTTAACTCATTTCTTTTGGCACCCAAGTTTGACTCTTTAGTGTGGATGCTGAGTTACAATACTCATGCTTATTTTCCATGAGTATGACTCATTCTTAAACTCAGTTTTAAGCCCCTGGATGGCAAAGTCTATGTCAAATCATTTTTTTGCATCTCTTGTGAAAGCATAAGGCTGGGCACAAAACCCCTCAAGAAACACTCAATAAATTTAATACCTTTCAGTTTATATTTTAGAATAACCCTCAAATTTGGGTATATTATGTTTGTGTGTGTCACAGATGGCACAAATGGGGACTTCAAAAAGGAAAGCTTTTCCCATTGTCCTTCTAGTGGACTGAGCTACATTTTTCTTTTCTCAATGAGTATTAAATGACATCTACATGCAAGGCAATTTACTTGGGCCCTTTCTGAATAAAGAGAGGGATCTCCCCTAGATCTAGCTCTCAGGTTGCTCCATCTTAATCGGGGAGGTAAAGCCAACAAAACAAAGAGCCTGAATCAAAGTACAAGGTGATTAGTGCTGTAAGAGTGAGAGAAAGGAATTTGCAGCATATTAGACTTCCAAAAGATATGAAACTTAAGTTGAATCTTGATGGATGATGCAAATTGCAGTATATAAGAAGGGATAGAGGGCATCTTAAAAAGAGATTATTAATTGTATGATGTGTACATGGAACAAGAAGTAATACTATTTATGTAGTCTATTCTCTATGTCTGTTTTTCCATTGCTGCCTTGTAAATAAATTCTTCAGTAACATTTTTCTAGATTCCATATATGTGCATTAAAATACAATATTTATCTTTCTCTTTCTGACTCACTTCACTTTTACTACTACTAACAACAAAACAGCAAACACTGAGAAAAACAGTGGATGCAGAAATAGGAGTTATAAGTCTTAGTCCTCTCTCTACCACTTACCTAATTATGTGATCATGGATGAGTGAGTTCACCTTTCCAAACCTTAGTTTACTTCTCTGTAAAATGGAGAAGATAAGACCCATCTACTATTCTTTCCTCACAAGCTTATTGTGAACATCAGTAATTATCTGGAAGAGTACTTTGAATGGTATAACATTTTAGAAAAATTAGATTATTATTATTATTTTGGTCATTATTTAGCTACAATTCTGTGTACATGGCCTGGTGCTAAGGGGAATGGTGTGTCCAGAAATGTAAGATACAGCCTAGATGGGGAGACAGCATTTCTCTGTGTGTGACTGAATAGTACTTGGCTCATATCACCATTAGAGCACAAATCATACCGTATTATCATTATCATTTTTTTCATATCTGTCTCCCTCACAAGAATGACTAGCTACAGGAATGAAAAAACCCTACAGAGCAATATATGTACTTTATGAGCATTTACATGGATGGAAATTACCTATGCCAGGTGGAGTATTCAGAGGATTGAGATTTGAGCTGAATGTTTAGGGGTGGTTTCAGTACAGATCAGGCTTCCCTGGTGGCTCAGAGGGTAAAGCATCTGCCTGCAATGCAGGACACCCAGGTTTGATACCTGGATCAGGAAGATCCCCTGGAGAAGGAAATGGCAACCCACTCCAGTATTCTTGCCTGGAGAATCCCATGGACAGAGGAGCCTGGTAGGCTACAGTCCACGGGGTCGCAAAGAGTCAGACATGACTAAGCAACTTCACTTTCTTTCTTTTCTTTTTCTTTCAATACAGATCAAACATGAAAACAAGGGTATATATTGGACAAGAAGCAGGACAGAGTCTAACACTCACTTATCCCAGCTGTCAGCTAGGTACTCTCTATCAGCCATCTAATTTAGTTCTTACAACTACCTCCTGAGGATACCCATTTCTCAGATGAATACCTTCATAGTCAAAGAGTTGAAATAACTGTCCAGGGTCTCACAGCTTAGAAATAGCAGAACAAGGCCTGAAAGCCCAACTCAAGTCTCTACTTTTCACACTGTACCATACTGTCTCATCTAGAAGTAAGAACCAAGGGATTGCTTTGATAGGGCCAGTGAGGAGACTGGTTTAACAAAAGTAGAGCTGGAGTTAAAGTCCTGTGTTAGTGCCTGGGATAATAATTTGGGACCAACTCATAGAAGGCCTTGAATTTTTGCTAGGGATTTTGAACTTTATCCTGTATGTTTTGTAGCCACTGAGAAAATCTAGAAAAACAGTTTTCAAATACATAAGGATTATGGATAAAAGTTGATATTTTTTACATTTACCTTAAAAAGTTTTGTAGAAGAAAAAGTGATTATCAGGGTTTACTGACAAAAACTGAGTGAATATCAAAATCTGATAACACCCTTGCATAGTTACACATGTGTCTGTTTCCAGATGGGGTTCATCAGGCCATGAATATTTCTGTGGCCTTTTCTTCAGTTAATATTATTTTATATGAATACATTTTTCACCTAGCCCAAATCCTTGTTAGTTCATGCATAATATGTATTGATTAAATGCCTGTAAGAATTTAGTTATTTCCTTTGTGCTTGAGTATGGGTTAAATGCCTGTAAGAATTTAGTTATTTCCTTTGTGCTTGAGTATGGCTTTGTGCTATTAAGAAGCATGTTTTTGTGCTGATTGCTTATTTTTTCCTCTTGGGTTAATTTCTTTGGGTCTGTTCTTCAAAGTGGATCAACTGAATCAATTAACATGAACTGTCTCATATATATTATTTTGCATTTCATCCACATTGTTCCACAATTCTTGATGTCAGGCTATCTAGATAGAGTAAGCCCACTGTATAGTGCTATGAGCAATGTGTGCATGCATCTGTTTCAATATATTCCTGCCAGAACTGTTTTATTAAAAAATTATGTGTATTTATTTTGTGCTGAGTCACATGGAGACTAGAGACATAGAGGTAGAAAGTTCAGTTAGGAGACTGCTACAATAGTCAAGGTTTAAGTGAAAAGAACCTGATTTTTTGGTGATGATGACTATAAAAAATTCATCATCAGATATTGACTAAGCACCTGCTATGTGTCAGTCACAATACCAAACATGTTAGTGAAAAGTGAAAGTGAAGTCGCTCAGTCGTGTCCAACTCTTTGCCACCCCATGGACTGTAGCCTATCAGGCTCCTCCATCCATGGGATTTTCCAGGCAAGAGTGCTGGAGTGGATTGCCATTTCCCTCTCCAGGGGATCTTCCCGACCCAGGAATCAAACCCGGGTCTCCCGCATTGCAGGCAGACACTTTACCATCTGAGCCAGTACCTAAGCAAATTCTCCCAATGCCTCTGTAAGGTAATATATTATTGGTCTTAATTATATAGTTGAAGAAACTGAGACTGAGCAAATTGATACCCTCAGTTCAGTTCAGTTCAGTCACTCAGTCATGTCCAACTCTTTGCGACCTCATGTACTGCAGCATGCCAGGCTTCCCTGTCTATCACCAACTCCTGGAGCTTACTCAAACTTATGTCCATCTATTCAGTGATCATATATTGACTAAGCACCTGCTTTGTGTATTACTGGTCTTTATATAGTTGAAGAAACTGAGACGAAGCAAATTGATGCCCTAGGTGACACAAATATGAAATTTCAGATCTGGAGTTCAAACATAGACTATCTGAAGGGATAGCTGCTAGAATAATTTTTTAATCCAGAGTTGTTAGTAACCAAAAAGAAATGGGGACCAAGAAAGGTGGCCAATATCACTGCAATATTGAGTATCTCCTGAGGAGTAGTGTTCCATTTGGCTAACTGTTCAAGTTCTTGTTCTCTCTTCCAGGAGACTCTGACAGTTTCAGCAAAGTGCGGCCTCCGGGAGAAAAGCCAACCATCATCAGACCCCCAGTGAGGCCTCCAGACCCTCCCTGCCGGGCAACTACTTCCCAGAAACCAGAACCAAAGCCAGATGTTATGGCTGGCAATGCAGGGGAAATCCCATCATCTGTGTAAGTAGGGCTGTTTTTCAACCTTGACCTAAAGCCCACCTTAGATCACTAAGAATGCTTTTAAGATTATCATTATGGTTGTAAAGGGTGTACAATGCACAACCCTGGGGCATCATTCACTTCATAGTGAAGGGAACTATCACAGACCAGCCCTGTTCAGAGTTTTCTACTGGGAGAGTTTTCCTAAGAGTTTTCCTAAGCTGAAGTGTTTAAAACTTAATGCCTGATAGGACACCCATTTTTCTTAGTTGCCCTGATCTCTGTAGGGTAATAAGTTTACCTGCTGCTTTCATGCTTCCTTGGCCTGGAAATTTTTTATCTTATTATTACTACTTGTTTTAAAAGTAATTTAATGAACAGATTTGTTCATTTTACTTGTACTTCAAGGCTTTTTATAAAAAAGGGAAAGTATGATTTTAAAAATTTTCCAAAATGACTCTCCTTCTCCAAAGAGCATCTTACAGGGTAAGAACAGAACTAATATCCAGCAGGTCTTCCTGAGGATGGTTTGCAAGCCAAGAGACCAGGGATAGAGCAGCTAAGATGGGGCCGCAGCACCTCTTAGGGACCAGCCTTGCTTGGCCACAAAACTAATCTGGCTGGCCTCTCCATAGCCAGTGCCTGGGACCCCTCTCAGTATCCTGCTTCCTGGTTTTCCTTTTTCTTCTGTTTATTGTCTCATAATTGTAAAATTGAGGAAGTAAGAAAATAAAAGCCTCTACCACTTGGACTGATTAGCTAAGTGTATTTATAAAATGCCACAGACTATACTCTGAAACCAATAACTTGTTTTACTTATTTCTCCCAAGAGTAGCCTGAATGCATATCATACTTAGACATTCTGAACTAAGGAGAAGCAGAAAGTATCAGCCATAGCCTTGGGAGTGCCTATGGTGTCTGAGCCATTTCACATTCTGATATGTAGATTTTCCCTCAGACCCAGATCCTTTGCAAGCTAAGGCAGAACGTGGCATTGGTGGCCTGTCTGGTTCATATTTTATTCTCATTTCCATTGGCCATTGGTTCTCACACACATTTCAGAGCAGTTCATGGGACTTGGTTGACTTCTGTTTGCAGAGTGGCTTCCAGGACCAGATTCTTTGAAACAGCTTCCCGGAAAACAGGAAGGTAAGAGATGCACAGGACAGAATTTCAACCAAATCACTTTTTAATAAATGCATCATGAGTGTGTCATTTACTCTCTTAACATTCTCTTTTTCTGTTTCCTGTAGCTCTGTCTCTGTCTGACTGTGTTTGTTCCTTTCTCTCCCTCAACACTGTCTTTCTGTCTCCCCAATCTTAACTTGTGTTTCTGCCTTTTCCTTATACCTGTGTGTCTCTCTACCTTTGTCACTCTTACCTATTTGTTTCTTTTACACTATTTCTTTCCCTGTCTCTGTAATTCTTAGTCTCTTTCTCTCTCTTTGTGTTTTTCTACTTATGTCTCTGTTTCTTTGTCTCTCAGTTTCCCTATCTCTTTGACTCTTTCTGTCTCTCTCTCCATGTCTCTTTCTTTGTCTATCTCTGTATTTGTTGTCTCTGCCCCTCTGACTCTGTTTTTCGACCTCTCTCTCTCTCTCTCTCTCTCTCTCACACACACACACACAGAGTACTCACATGCCAAGTGGTATTGCAAAAATATTATGCTCATTGTAGGTCTTTTTCTGTTAGTTTGCTTATTTAGATCCTATTTTATTCTAAAAGGGCAACTGATAGAAATATATAGAGTGTAATATTCTAACATAAATGGCCTTAGAATGAGCATAGTCCTGATTTCAGAGGTAAGCATTAGACTTAGTGGCTATTTTCAAACTGGCTGCACATATAAATCACCTGGAAATTTTTGAGGGAAAAAAAAATGAACACAGATTCCTGCCTTCCACTCTAGACTCATTAAAACAGAATCTCCAGGAGTAGCACCTGGGAATCTAGGTTTTTACATTTCTTTCCTTTCTTCTTTCCAATTAATTTGTTTTTAAAATTCTTCAAGTGCTAGTATAGACTTTTCAAGGCCTATCATTTGGGACCCTTTAGATTGGAACACTTGGAGAAATGATTGCTTATCCTTCAGGGACTCTTCTGTGAGTTCACTTAGTGTTGCTTATCAGAGAGATCAAAATTGTATTTCCTGGTGGGTGATAGGAGTGTAACTCTTCTGGGTGTTCAATTAAAAGCAGAGTAATATGTCTTTACCAGCACTGGAGCTGGGATAGATTAGACATCATTTAGTTAAAACTGTGGGCCCTGACTCACCAGGACATGATTCTGAATAGCAGGCCACTGAAATTCTGCTTGGCAGTCAGTCACATGGAACTCTAGTCTAGACCAAATTCTCCTTAGACAATAATTTACCATTTATTCTACCATAACAGATGAAAGTGAGGTCAAAGCCCTAGATTTCTCCTACTGATATAATGAAGATAAAGTTTTTACCTAGAATATTTTTTGAAGCAGGCTTAATCAGATAGGCTTGGGGGTGGGGGGGAAGAAAAACAGAAAGAGACACCTTAATATTCTTAAAGCATCTGCCTATAAGCAGGATTATTTACTACTTCTGGGTAGTCCTTCCTCCCTCCCTAAGATAAGCCATATGATAAATAAATACCAGGAAAATAGAATAAAGCAATCTTGAATTAACAGAATGAAGTGTGCATATCTAAAGGAAAGCTTTTTAGAGGTAGTGGTATCTGAGATGAAGCTTGAAAGATGGGTAGAATACACTGAAAATGAGAACGATTGTTCTGTAGTCTTGAACAGGGAACCAAGGCATTGAGCTGTATATGTACTAAGCATGAACAAAGTCCAGTAGAATCTTTAAGGCAGCTTGATTTCTAATAGGGAAACTATAGCCAAACTGATGTTGAAAATGTGGAAAGATTGGTAACCATTGCCTAGGCTTTGTCATAGTGCTCAGATGGAGGATGACCCTACCAGTCCTATATTCAGGCCTCTGGAACCTAAATTTAATCCTCTTCCCTTATCCCCAGATTCTATCTTGGCAGAAGTGTATAAGACCAAGGTAGGTACACCAGTCCTCCAATATGTCATGAGTCACCTTCCTAGGTACCTACAGAGTCCTCCCATTCGGCATCCACATGACAAAAGCACCCCTTCCGTCTAGACCCGTTTTAAAAAAATAATTTATTTTAATTGTACGCTAATTACTTTATAATATTGTGGTGGGTTTTGCCATAAACTGACATGAATCTGTCACAGGTGTACATATGTCCCCCCCATGCTGAACCCCCCTCCCTTCTCTCTCCCCATCCCATCCCTCTGGGTTTTCCCAGTGCAACAGCTTTGAGTGCCCTGTTTTATACATTGAACTTGGACTGGTTATCTATTTCACATATGGTAATATACATGTTTCAGTGCTATTCTCTCAGATCATCTCACCCTCGCCTTCTCCCACAGAGTCCAAAAGTCTGTTTTTTATATCTGTGTCTCTCTTGCTGTCTCACATATAGATAGGGCCATCATTACCATCTTTCTAAATTCCATATATATGTGTTAATATATTGTATTGGTGTTTTTCTTTCTGACCCCAGTTTTGTAACCACCATTTTCATCAGTGCATCTACATGCTGGCTGCTGGTCAAAATTCTTAGACTAGCCACAGTCAATCTCATCTCATCACTAATGAAAATGATAATCTATTTAACCTTTGCTGTGCCCCTTTTTGCCTCCAATATGTACACCTGACTATATGTAACCTGATATTTGAATGACCTCACTTTTCATTTATCTCCCATATACAACAATTTAAAAATTAAAAACTCAAAAGAAGAGAAAGGAGGGGGAAATATTTCAGTAAGGCAGAACCACTTATGCAATGCAAGTTTACAAAGAGCTTAGTGTTCCACTTTGGCTGGAATGTGGGGTTGAGGGGAAGGAAGCTCAGCTGGAAGTGAGGCCAGGAAGATGGATTGGGGCCAGATTGTAAAGGCCTTATATAACATACCAAGGAGTTCAGTCTTTATTCTCTAGTCATTATGGAGAGCTTAAAAGCTTAAAAAATGACAATGCATATTCTAATCTGCATGAATTATTTTGAAATACACACACATTCTGTTGGTAATGAGGAAGATAAGAGAGTAAAACCTGAAGGCAGTGAGACCAATTAGGAGGCTAATCATCCTAGCAAGAGTTGATGAGGTCTTGATATATGGCATTGTTAGCAGGAATAGAATGAAAGGATAGATTTGAGGTAGACTCAGTAAGACCTTAATGACTTTTCAAATATGGAACATTGGAGAAGGATTAAGAGAGAAAAAAATCTAACTTGGATAGCTGGGTAGATGGTAGCAATAGTTAATCATGGTGGAACAGGTTTTGTGGAAAACTTTCTCTGATCAATTTTGGACACTGTGTATGAAGATTCTGTGTGACATCCAGATGGTAATGACCAATGGGTAACTACAACTTAGACTAGTAATTGGTACTGGACCTCCATACATTTAGGGGTAGAATTATTGAGTACAGACACTGTACAAATTTATTCACATATACTACAATATGAATAGTAACTTTTGGGGTAGGAGTGAGGTCTCAGTGCTTGATGGGGATTGAAATCATGAATGGGAATAAGATTACTCAGGGAGTAGGTATAAATAGACTCAAGAGAGAGGAGAAAAACAATGTTGAGAACATAGCCCTGGGACCAGCTGTTGTCTGGGATTTTCTGCCCACATTATATGGACCTTAATTCTCCAGGGTTTTCTCTTTCCTCCAAACATCTCTAGACAAGGTGACCATAGGACTGATCTAAAGACATCAAGAGGCCAGGCAAAGCTTGTTTGGTCTCTGAGGCAAAGGAAGATTCATGTTTCATAGACGGTATTTGCCTTTCCCCTTTGCCCTTCTTTCATTGGAGATAATCATAGAATGTAGTCTTTGGTCTTAGGGCAATTTCTCTCGTCTCCCCTAGCCTCCCATTGTATGACACTCAAAGGATTGTGGTAGCACCTGAAAGGTGTTTTTGTGTCTGGGACACTGAGCTCTCTAAATCTGCTAGAAAGGTAGCCTAACCTATAAGCATGGAGTGAGATGTTTTGAAATATCTGGATGGAATCACTTCCTAATTTTTCAAATGGCCTGATTGGCACTGTCTTGGAAGGGTTACCCACCCACTTGTTTTGCCTTTCCAGTTCTGATTTCTAGAGTCTTAGTGAAATGTCTTTCATCCTTTACCCGCAGTTCTCAAGGCAGACTTCCTGGAGATGAGAGTTGAGGCCTCAGGTATGTAGTATCCTCTTCTGATTACAAAACCTTGTTACACATATGCCTTCTTTTATGAGATCTGAGTTTTTGAGAACTGGAATGCCATGTAGGTCCAGAGGGTGGGAATTCACCTCTGTGGCTCAGTTTACTACTTTGTAATTACATGACCCTTATACTTACTGTCGTTTAATACTGAGGTTCTCTGTTTTTAAGTTTACTTTTTCTTTCTTTCTCTCTCAGCCAAACTACAGTATAATTTTATGAGTTGCCTTTGAATCAGTTGCCTTAGAAATCCTAGGTTGTGACATTTGGGGCAATTACATTTCCTTTCTTGGGCCTCAATTTACTAATATGTAAAATGAAACGTTTGGAACCTTTTAATTCTGACATCCTTTGGGTCTGTAAGAATATCAGTAAACTCTCATTTGATATTTTGGTAAGTCCCAAGAGTCTACCTTAGTATTTGTAGAGGGATTTCATTCCTTCAGCCTAAATCACTATTTCATACTCCTTGAACCTTCATCCTTAGTTCTTTATATATGTCAAATGCAAAGCACTTTCACATCCATTAGCTCATTTAGTCCATATCAAATGTCAGAAATAAGGAAGATAATATGTACTTTCACTAAACATATAAAGAAACTGAGGTTCAGAGGTGATACATAACTTACTAAGATCACCAGAGCCATGGAGATCATGGAAATTTCTTTCTCTGCCTAGAAGTTCTGATTGACAATCAGAGTGTTGGCATGATATAAACCAATACATGCATAAACAAGATCCAGGTATCTGGAGCAGAGCTTTCCATGTACTCCTCAGCCTTCCTTTTCTTCCTATCACTGCCAGTCCTCAGAGGTCTGTGGGTAGATAAGCTTTTTCTTATCAGCTCTCATGAAGGTAAAGTCCCAGTAAAAGGAAATCTGGAGTTATTGTAGGGCCATAAAGGCAGTGACCATTTGGCAAGGTGGGGGGGGGTGTAATCTTAGAGATATCAGGCTTCTATATCCCCTGTAGACTTTTTGAGGATTAGAGTTCAAGCTAAAGGCACAGGGTTTCCAGCCCTGATTATAGCACCATATTGGGACTGGTCTATGGAATCTGAGTTATAAGGGCTTTTTCCTAGCCAGCTGCTGTTACTCAGCAGATTTGCTACCTACCACAAGAGGCCCTGCTGCCCAGTGGCTATTAAGTGCTTAACCAATCATAGCTAATTCCTTACTCTCTTCTTTCCCTTTCAGGTTGTAAAATCCTTGGCCTCAGGGGACCCTTTCCAGGTTCTAGAAGGGTCTTCTTCAAATCCTTGTGTGCTGAAGAGCAGATTCTTCCTGTCCCTGCACCTTCAGGCTCTGGGAGGCTATAAAATAAGGGGCACATGTCCTATACACAAGTTTATTTCTCCTTTGTATTCTGTCTTCATTCCCCTAGAAGGTCTATCTTGAGCTCCTATAAGACTGTGAATGGCTGAACTTCCTCAAGCCAGACTGCAGAAACCAAGCTGTCCACTGACCTGAGTCGAAGAGAGGAGCTCAGTTTTCAACTGTTTTCTGAACTTCCTGCCTCCTCAAAAGGCCATCTATCTCTGAAATATTTGGGGCTAAAGATTGATCTTAGAAGTCTTACCCTGAACTAAAAGTTACTTGAGTTGGGGCCATTGCTTACCTTGGAAGTAAGGGAGTAGGAATGTTTGCTGAACTTTGGAAGCTCTTACCATGTCTCTCTTACTGAAGATATGGACTTTAGTGCCAGTTTGGAGCTCTGGCATAATATTACATTGCCAAGAATGCATCTGCTCCTATGGCCCAGACAGAAAGAGTGATGCCTCTATAATCCCTCCAATGTGGACTCAGGAAGGTGGCCTTCCTGCTTTTACATACTTAGGACAAATCTGCAAAGCATGTTTTGCATGTCAAAGCCTATGTCTGTTTGAATTATTCTTCTTCCTGCTTTGTCCTAACAGCTTCCTTTCCAAGCAATCAGAAAGAAACAAAAGTTTAAAAGAGTTCTTTTTTTTTTTTTTAAAGGCAGACTGTGTTTGTTCTGTAGGAGTTCCATTTTGGGATCAAATGCTGGGGAAAATTGTTAAGATGGATAAAGGCCCGGTAGTTGTCATTGTTGTTTCATGTTTGCTTTTTGAAGATAAGCTCTTTTATCGCCTGAAAGAAACAGTTTTTAACCCAGTATCTATGGACTCAGGAACTTCATAAAGCCTCTGAAATGGTATGTAGACTCCCACAACAATGTGCCTTTTCTGAGGAAATGGGCCATAACATTCTAGTGAATTGCAAATTGGACCTGTGACATAATAAAGATTAAGAACCACAGCCCTTGAGACAAAAGACTCTTTTTACAATTCCTAAAATAATTGATTAGAAAGGCCTTTCAGTATTATTTAGTCAAACTGCTTAGTTTACTATTGGGGAAACTGAGGCAGAGCAAGTTAGCAGCTGTGCCTAAACAAGATCCAATATCCCTACTCAAGGTTCTTTCAATTATACCATGCTTATCAAGCAAAGGGCCTCATGATTGGTAGCTTTAGGGTGCACCATTTTGAGAGTTTGGCTTTTACCTTCTTTCTTGAGCCACATATACTTGCCACCAAATGGGACTTCCAGAACTAAGGTCCTGGTCTTCCTCATTTGATGTTTCAATCATTGAAAAGGAACTAAAACACAATTAATTAGTGAAATGAGTCAGAAATCTGACAAGTAGACATTTCTGATTCCTATTTGTTGAAGAGAAGCTGCTGGAAAAAGTGTCACCACTTGTTTCCACACAAGTGCCTTGATTTAAGGATAGGTTTTAAGATAGCCTGTCTTTCAGTTCAGTTCAGTTGCTCAGTCGTGTCCGACTCTTTGCGACCCCATGAACTGCAGCACGCCTGGCCTCCCTGTCCATCACCAACTCCTGGAGTTCACTCAAACTCATGTCCATCGAGTTGGTGATGCCATCCAGCCATCTCATTCTCTGTTGGATCTGTGTAATTATTGGGTTGGCCAAAAATTCATTCAGGTTTTTCCATATGATGATACAGAAAAACCCAAATGGACTTTTTGACCAGCCCAATACAATGTGGTCCAGTGTGAGAGAAAGGACTTTCCTATTGGACTCTTCTAGCAAGGCCCCACTAGTGCACTTACTATAGTACCGAGAAGAAGCATAGACATGGGGAAAAGAGGAGGCGAGAGATGGGATGATGAGAAGAGAATGCACACATGCACTAACCAACTCTGAGATGCCTTTGGAACAGTGTTACTGAAAGGCAATAGCTACTTTCAAGATTTAACTCTGCTGCTGCCGCTGCTGCTAAGTCACTTCAGTCGTTTCCGACTCTGTGCAACCCCATAGACGGCAGCCCACCAGGCTCGCCCATCCCTGGGATTCTCCAGGCAAGAACACTAGAGTGGGCTGCCATTTCCTTCTCCAATGAGTGAAAGTGAAAAGTGAAAGTGAAGTCACTCAGTCGTGTCTGACTTTTCGCGACCCCATGGACTGCAGCCTACTGGGCTCCTCCGTCCATGGGATTTTCCACGCAAGAGTACTGGAGTGGGTTGCCATTGCCTTCTCTGAGATTTAACTCTAAATATGGCTTATTGATGAGTTAGTGACATGTTATCTGACATAAACACACTGAGAACCTTCGTGGAAATAATTCAGTAGAAATTTGACAACATTCCTAATGAAGGTGTACCCAAGTGGCCATATTGAACTCTCAGCTCTACCCAGTCTCAAAGGCGAAGTTGCTAAGAAACCAGGAGCAAGTAAGCCAAGTGGCTACCATTCTACCTGCTGCTCACCTCCAAACAGAATCTCTGTGAGGCCTGGTGGACTCAGTCAGGAAGTACTCATTGAGCCCTAATCTGAGAGCTGTGGACTCTCTGCTCTGTTCCATTAGATGACTAACTAAACCAAGCAGGTGTGCAGATTTTAGCCACAGAAGCAGTGTCCATTCGAGCCTCAGTACTTTTGAAGATATTAGAGATATGGTTCCACTGTGGTTTCCTTGGGGGGAAATTCCACAATCAATTTTTATTTCACCATAAATATTGAGAGATTATTGAGAAGCAGAGAAAGTGAAAGTCACTCAGTTGTGTCCAACTCTTTGTGACCCCATGGACTGTACAGTCCATGGCATTCTCCAGGCCAGAATACTAGAATGGGTAGCCTTTCCCTTCTCCAGGGGATCTTCCCAACCCAGGGATCGAACCCAGGTCTCCTGCATTGCAAGCAGATTCTTTAGCAGCTGAGCCATAAGGGAAGCCCAAGAACCAGAGAAAGATACCACAATTCTAGTGGAATATGTGTCCCAAAAATGTGGCTGTGAGATTGCTATGTGTTTCCTTGGAAACAGATCAAGAACCTGGTCTAAAGTGTTGGGACCACCAGTCTGGCTGGAAGCCAAGAGCAGTGACTGGCTAGCTCTGTTCCTGCCCTGGGCTATACTCAAAGAATTACAAAGAATGAACCTCAGCATCTACCCTTTTGTTCTCTGATTTAAAGAGAAAAAGCTTCTGTGAAAAGAGATTGACTTGACCTGTGGTTGATGGATAGTCGTTCAGAAGAGGCTACAGCAAGGGGGTGATAATTGAAGTGTGTCAACTATAGGAAATTATCTGCATACCTCAGTCAGGAGGCTAGAGAAACTGGCAATGTAAATCTTGAGCTGACACTGATAGCATTTATTAAGCACCTACTAAGTGCTAGGTGCTTCATATACCTTATATCTAGTCCCTACAACAATCATACAAGTGGGTACTATCCTCATCTTACAGATAAAGGATTTAGGGCCCAGCAGGCTAAAATAACTGGTGCAAGGTCACACAAGTAAAAAATTGTTATTATAATCCAGATCTCTCTGATTCTGCACCCCATATTGTTTTCCTTTTGTAATATAAAGGCCATATTACTGGAGCTGACATGACTCTCTGACTCTTGCCTGATTAACAAAATATTAAAAGGCAAGCATTTGGGGGGAAGGAGGGAATGTAGGTCCAATTTACTGGGGGAAAAAAACTGGGCTGAAAGCGATTTCTGTTATGTTTTCTCCTCCCATTCAGTATGACCATTTCTTACGGTTTTAAAAAAAATCATTTACTTTTACCTTGTGACATGAAGGATTTGTTATTTGTTGGTAGTTGTCAAATCCTTGGCTTAGCTGCTTTTCAAAGAAAAAAGGCCCTTCTATATGTCTGTTACTTCCCCAAAGTTCTAGCATGTGCAGTGTCACCCTGAGACTGGTGACATCCATACATGTAGTTTGAGAAGATGAAATGATCTTGGTGCTTCTGCAATATTTGATGCCTTGGGATCAAATCCCTATTAAAGGTTTTCTGTGGTGACAGCAAAAGTTAAGAGATGATTTAGAATAAAAAATATTATTGAATTTTTTGTTTAAAAAATATGAGGGATATTGTCCAGCCACTGAGGGACAAAACTCAGCATCCAAGTTGAGTAATAAGTGTTGTCATGTAGACTATTTCTAAAATGAGTTGCTATTATGAGAAAGCATCCTTCCCTTTTCAAGAAGTTCTTTAATTCTGTAATAACTAGAATAAATAAAGTAATGAAAAAGTACTTCTGTGACTAGAAAAATTGCTTTTGAGAGAATGTAGATCAATGATACTGTTTACTGTAGCTGCCTCTAATGGCCTTGACATATTACAAGCCCAGAAAAAGCTTCAGAAGCATTTAAAAATTGCAGAGAAAAGCAAGATAACTTGAAGAGATGTTTTTGATGAAGAAAAGCCTCCATTTTCATAAGGAAAATAATCATTTGATACCAAGGACATTAATAGATCCTAGAAAGATGCCTTTATGAAATACATGTGTAACATCAGAAGAAAAAGAATTAGATCCTGGAGTACATTCACATGACTTTTAATAAAGTATACAGACTGTCTAGTATTAATGGCCTCTATCTGCAGTTTGTCATGGAAACAATCTTTGAGCATATTATGCATGATCCAATCATTGTTCCTGTTGTCTTCTGTAATTCTAAGGAAATATATGGCCCAGAATCTGTTTGTGCCTTGGGATCTCCATCTGCAGTCTATTTTGCACCAACTCCAGTTATTCCTTAGGCCTCACAACATCACTGTGTGAAAGTGATAGCCCCATTCTATAGATAAGAAAACTTGAGACTCAGGAAGATGAGAAATAATTTGCCCAGTGTCATACAGTTAGGGATTGATTAAAAACCCAGCACTAGAAGCTATAGGAGCAATCCTGTTTCTAAGATAGCACACTACTCCAAGTGGTAAAGGAATTCTGACAGTAAGTGGAGATGATGTTTAGAAATGAGACTAACAACATCTGCAAGTCTTGCTACTCAAAATACGGTCCATAATCAGCCTCATCATCAGTATAACCTGGGAGCTTACGAGAAACACAGATTCCTGTGCCCCCTCCCAGACATCTGAAATCAGAAGCTGTATTTTAATAAGATATCCAGTAGATAACTATGCACATTAAAATTTGAGAAGCACAGATTGTAAGCCAAAGTAGGTTGAGGAAGGAGATATCTTGGTGAGGTAAAGACCAAAAATGGTAGATAAGACTAATCTGGTATGTTGGAAATGTTTATAAAGATTATGTCCATAGATGCCTGCTTCTTACATTGCTTTGTACATGGCCTTATACTTTGATGAACTATAAATGAACTTTTTCTACTTCAAAGAATAGTGAAACCACCTTAAGACTGAAAGTTACCTGAGTTTCAAATCTCTGAGCATTAAAAGCAGTAGAAAGGCAACATGGAGCATTGTAAAGAGTTCATTCAGGAGTGTTGGGGGTCCAGACTCACTCCTCACTGCCTGTTTGTAATGCTGAGCAAGTCTCCCCTAAATTATCTGCCTTTAAACCAGGTAGTCTCAAAAGGTATTTTCAGTCTTGACATTCAGTTATTCTCAGCTGTGGATTTTAACTACAGTCAACCTTGTAATGAAAGCATGGATAATTCTACCGGGTTTTGTCTGCCTAGAGATTAGTATCTTAGTTCACATGAGAAGTATTCTGAGAGGAAATACCACAGTCATGACAAAGCTACGTTAATGGAAATTGCAAGAAACTGGGAGGAGCATGACTCTAGTTAACTGATTTGAAATTGGCAAGTATTTTAATTAATGTATAACCAAGGTATCCATATTCCTTTGAGAACCAGCTGCTTCAAACCACATACTTGGAAATCAACTCTTGTGTCCTGAATAGGGCATACTTAACAAAATTTAATAAAACTCCTCTAATTTGGGATGGGGGGTAGTTTATTCAGGGTAGGAGAGACTTGTAAAAAAGAGAAGACTCTTCTTCATCCTCCAGCTGGCATCTCTCCAGGTGATTCTGATGCTCATTAGCTGAAAACAACTAGTTATAATCTAACCTCTTAAAATGGAGAAACAGACTCAGAGAGGAGAAGAAACTGATCTAAGGTCACATGCCAAAGCCAATGGCAGAAAACAGGTGCTCAGTGTACCACCCCAAGGGCCTTTCAACTCTACTTTCTTTGGGTGGCTAGTTTACCAGAATCAAGATCTCTGCTTCCAGCAGTAAGGCACACACTGGGAAGGATGAATATACCTTCCATCTGAGTACTTTGCTTCCATCACATATTCACACTCATTTCTTTATTGAAGCTCAGAGAGATAACATAACTTGCCCAAGGTCACACAGATAGGAAATAGACTTGTACCTAGGTTTTCTGATTTCACCTATGCTGCACTACTTCTCTAGGAGAAAAGCAGGCCTCCAAACCCTCAGCACTTCTCCTGGGAAATGTCAGGAGCTCTAAGCTTTCAATTGCTTTAATCCAGTTGTTTCAAAACAGATCAATTTTTTTCTCTACTGGAGAATATACTAACAGCTTTATAACTTGTAACTCTGCAGAGCACACTTATGTCCATCATTTTGTTCTCAGATCCATAAAGTATGTAAGATAAGGTATTAAGCCCTCATTTGACATGTACAAAGTGAGGTACAAAACCACTGTATTAATTTTCTATTGCTGCTGTAACAAATGATGACAAACTTAGTAGCCCATCAGGCTCCTTTGTCCATGGAATTCTTCAAGCAAGAATACTGGAGTGGGGAGTCATTCACTTCTCCAAGGGATCTTCCTAACCCAATGCAGGTCTCCTGCATTGCAGGCAGATTCATTACTGTGTGAGCCACCATCTGCTATATGCCAAATGTGAGCCTTAGTACTTTGCATGAGTTTACTGAATTTGTCCAGATAATATTCCTATGAGGTAAGTACTGGCATTAGCCTCATTTTACAGGTGAGAATACTGAGGCACAGAATAGCTACATAATTTGCTCTCATTCCCTAAGCCAGAAAAGGGTGAATTCAGGATTCAAATTCAGACTTTGTGCATGTGTGCTGAGTTGCTTCACTCATGTCCAACTCTATGCAACCCTATGGACTGTAGCCTGTCAGGCTCCTCTGTCCATGGGATTCTCCAGGCAAGAATACTGGAGCGGGTTACTGCACCCTCCTCCAGGGAATCTTCCCAACCCAGGGATCAAACCCACATCACTTATGTCTCCTGCAGTGGCAGGCGGTTTCTTTACCATTGGAGCCACCTGGGAAGCCCACAAACTGGGACCATTCCCTTAACTAAGTCCTTGTGTCTTCTATAAGACTGAGAAAATTCTCCTAAAGGAGACGTAAAAGTCAAATTAATGTCCCTTGCACCTTTGATGCTCTAAGCTTGCCCTCAGAGCCCTGATATTCTGATAACCCAAGTCAGCACAGCTGAGTATCCTGAAGGAGTCAGAGACTTTCTGTGTTTTATGGGGTCATTGGGGGGCTTTCCCATTGGCTCAGCAGTAAAGAATCTTCCTGCAATGCAGTAGATGCAGGTTCAGTCCCTGGGCCAGGAAGATCCCTGGAGGAGGGCATGGCAACCCACTCCAGTATTCTTGCCTGGAGAATCCCGTGGACAGAGGAGCCTGGCAGGCTACAGTCCATAGGGTCACAAAGAGTTGGACACAACTGAAGCAAATGAGCATGCACGCACACATGGAGCCGATGGAGTACAAAGCGAAGGTGCCCAACATTTTCTCAGAGACTGGAAGAAAAGGAGCGTGTCAGTCCAGGTAGGTGGGGTCTAGATGGGTTGGTCCAGGGACTTCCCTGTTAGCTCAGTGGCAAAGAATCCACCTGCAAATAAAGGAGACATGGGTTCAATCCCTGATTTGGGAAGATCCTACATGCCACAGATCAACTAAGCCTGTGCACCACAACTACTGAGCCCATGCACCACAGCTACTAAAGGCTGCACTCACTATAGCCTGTGCTTCACAACAAGAGAGGCCACCACAATGAGAGGCCTGTGTACCACAACTAGAGAGTTGTCCCTGTTCACCGCAACTAGGGAAAAACCTTCCCAGCAACGAATACCCAGTACAGCAAAAATAAACTAATCTTTTTTCAAAAACAGATGGACTGTTACTACATGCAAGGCAGCAAAAGAGACAAAGATATAAAGAATAGACTTTTGGACTCTGTGGGAGAAAGAAATGGTAGGATGATTTGAGAGAATAGCATTGAAACTTTTATATTACCATATGTAGACTAGATAACCAGTTGCAAGTTCCATGCATGAAGCAGGGCACTCGAAACCAGTGCTCTGGGACAACCCAGAGGGATGGGGTAGGGAGGGAGGTGGAAAGCAGGCTTCAGGATGGGGTTACACATGTGCACCCATGGCTGATTCATGTCGATGTATGGCAAAAACCATCACAATATTGTAAAGTAATTATTGTCCAATTAAAATAATTTTTTTTAAAGATGGGGCGGCCCCAGGAATACCCTCTACAGAGTAATATTTCCACTGATTCCCCATGAGACAGGTGGGCCTCCCTGTTGTGGTGTGCATTCAAGTTGTATCATTTCCTCTGAAACTCTATGAAGCCCATTTCTTGAAGACCCAGGCCCTGAGCATGCCCCTAAAAAGTGCCTGAAATTAAGGCTGCAACAAAGAGTTTTCCTGATTCTGGAGAACAGGGCTACACAATGACTTTCACTATACCTTACATTTCCCAGCATTTGACAAGACTGTGGGTACTAAGTTTCCACTCATATTGTCAACCCTGGATTTATTCCTCTTATTTCTACTTCCTCAGTTATTTCCATCTAGGTACCATGATGCTGGCAGGTGCCACTCTACTGTAATTTCCAGAGCTATCATGATGTGAGGTAGGTAGGGTATGGACAACCTCAGTCCTGTCACTCACCTCTTCTCCACCCCTGTTACCATCCCTTAATACTCAGAATTCTGTCTCCTTTCTGAGCTTGAGATCTAGAAGGACTCAGTAGAAGTTGAGATCCTCTATTCTCCATGTCTCCTTTGCTAGTCCTGGCCTCTAAACCCCCTGAAAGGAACTCTAACGCCATTATCCATATTCATGCCTCAATCACCATTGGCAAGTTACTTTATCAAAATAACCATGATTGGCCTTTAAATAATGCTCAATTAATATTAACAAGTGGTGGTAGTAGCAGCAGCAGCAGCAACAGTAGCAGTGGCTGCCTTAGTTGTTATATAAGAATGGATTCTTCTCTATACCTATTCAGGGCTAGTGGAACATGCCCTGCCATTCAAACTCTTCCCAAATGTTAACTATCTATCACTTGATTCTTGAATTCTTCAGTATAGTGAAAAGATTGTCTGGAAACAGTCATGTTCATTGGCCCTATACCTAGCCACCCTGATCCCCATCACGCTGTGGAACCTGTCCTCATGCATGGTTCAGTTTCCCCAAAATACTTATTCTCTTATGCAGAAGTTTCATGTCAATAATCCAGGCCCACTACTCTGCCCTGTGCAGTTTCCAACAGTCAGGTCTATGAAACATTCCTGAAGCATTCCCATGACTTGAGGAATAGAGACTCCTTCCTGCTATGGCCGTTAAACTCTTGGTTATGTGGCTTAGGTACCTTCACCCTCATGAAGACCCCTCTTCTGGGAAACAGCTGTTTTTCCCACATTGCTTACTCTCTGTTTCTCTACATTTTTCACTCTTATTGTCATTACAATAGTGCTTATTGTGTTTCCTCAAATGTCTTCAGTGAGCAAGTGGGTAGGTCTTGAAGGAGATATAGAAGAAAAGCACTATCCTGCTGCCAGCTGGTTTCACAATTAATTAGAAATTAATCTTGCCTCTTGGCTGTCCAGGGTACATTCATATCCAGCAAGAAATCACATTATTTTCCCTGAAGTGAATAAGACATCACAAAATACCTTTGGATATGGGTGTAAAGATTCTTTCAATGAATTTGAAGAGCTCTGGGAAAGAAACATAGGAAGCTAAGTAGCCAAATTGGTTCCACTGTGGCAAAGAGGAAAACGGACTTACTCCTGACCACAAGTGAATAGTTTATAAGAATCTGATCTAGAACCTTTGCATAGTTTGTTCTTCTAGAATTCAGAGCCTGGGGAGTTGAAACAAGCCCCATAATGGAACTGGGTGTCCCCTGGGACCAAGGGAAGGAAATAAACTTTTTCAACATTTATTGTGTGTCAAGCATAGCTGGGAGAGGCCTGAATCCTTGAGCCTTCCCAGTGGATCTGGCAAAAGAGTTAGGGTGGTAATTGGGTTAAAAAATGTACTACAATTGGACAGGCACATTGCATACATTTTCTATACATTGTCTCATTTGAGCCTTTTAACCACCTCATTTTAGTTCCATTTTACCTATAAAGACTTGAAATACAGAAAGATTGTTACTTGCTCAAAGTTTCATAGAGAACAAAAGGTAAAAGCCTAGATAGGAATGGACTCCTAAGCCTATACAAAGCATATTTTCATTACTAAAACATTCTCTAACACAGAAGACTCAATTACCTAGGGTTGAACCAGTTTTCGAGAAAGAACTTTTCATTGCTTTTGCTGTGATGCTGGAGGTGGAGCAAGGAAAGAGTAAATAAGGTTGTGGCCAGTACCTGAAGCAAGTTGTGATACGAAAGGTGAAGGACCACTTATAGCTTATATGGAGACTTTGTGTGTACTAGACAAAGCACCCCTTGCTCAAGATACTTTATAACCATCTGCCATAAAATTGTAACAAATACATAAATCTCTTATTAATATGTGAAAGACACTGCTAGATGTGGCCATATTAACTGCATTCAATAGCCCCAAGGAGATGAAATAATCATGGGGCTAACTGAAGCATTAATGAGTGTGCCTCAGATCCATGTAAGGCCTAGACAGTCATTCTACAGATTATAGCCTAAGCAATTCTAAATGAGAAGGGATTATGGAGCTTAGTTAGTGGGAAGGAGGGGCTTTGAATTTATAGAATTAAATTACATTTTCAAAGCCCTGAAAGTTTTAGGATGCTGATTGGGAGCTGAGAGAAAGAACTGGGCAATGGGGGAGGGAAAGGTCCTCTGCTAAAACTTTTACACTTTTTTATATACTCCTCACAACAGTCATGGACTTCCCTGGTGGCTCAGACGGTAAAGCATCTGTCTACAATGCAGGAGACCTGGGTTCGATCTCTGGGTCGGGAATATTCCCTGGAGAAGGCAATGGCAACCCACTCCAGTACTCTTGCCTGGAAAACCCCATGGATGGAGGAGCTTGGTGCAGGCTACTGTCCATGGGGTCGCAAAGAGTTGGGCACAACTGAGCGACTTCACTTTCACAACAGTCATGGGATTATCTTAATTTTAGATATGAGAAAACTGAAGCTCTAAGTTTAAATAACTTACCTTAGATCACACAGATATTAATTGGTGGTCCTAGGATTTGCCCCCAGGTGTGTCTAACACAAGAAACAGTACTTTTCTCACTTTGCAATGTAACTATTGGGCATTTAGGTGTGCATTCAATCAGTCAGAAGCATTAGGTTGCTGGCAGCCTTAGAAAATAAAGAAGCTCCACAAATCATATTCAGGAGTACATGATCCTTGACTGAGCAAAGGGTAATAACCAATACCTAGACCATAATGATTGAAATCATACCTGTACAGGGCAGTGAGTGTCTCCCTGGTGACCATCAGCTTTACCCCACTCACAGAAGGGTTTTCAGTGGTAAGTAGAGATCATACTTTCCTCCCTTTCCACCCCAGATTTCCAGGAAACCCTAAGGTATCCATAGACATATACACATCTATGAATGATATATATCTTTATCAGTTCTGGGTCAAGAAGGTATGGCCATGGAATTTTTTTTCCCTTGTTAATTTGACTGTAGTGTGAAGGAATCTGAAACGTGTAAGTTTCTGTTTTTTGTTTTTTTTTTGAGCCAGATAGTGTTATGATTCTCAAGCCCTGCTTTCATAATCTATAGTCAAAACTTCCAATCCTCCAGATGATTATCTCCATTCTTGCTATCATCTCAGCAACCATTTCCAGATATGAAGGTAAAATAGAGGTCAGAGAGAGCTAGCTAATCAACATCAAGCTGTAGTGAAAGAATAAGAGAGGGTGGGCACAAAAATTCACAAGACAGAGAAACCACATACTTTCTCTCAAGCTTCTCAGATTGGGTCTCTCTAGTTCAGCCATTAGCCTTAGCCTTTCTCCAGGTTTAGGAGAAAAGCTGATTTTCTTCTGGGAGAGTCTGCTTCCTGATCTAGTTCCTTTCTTTTCTTCTCCAGGCCCAAGAACGGAAGAATCAAGAGATTTTAAAGGAATAGAAATGGCTCTATATTTTAAAAAATATATGACATTGACTCTGTGTCACTCTTCTCAGTGCTTTACAAATATTAATGCATTTACTCCTACAACAATACTATGAGGTAGATACTATTGAGACACAGAAAGGTTATACTTGACTTGCTCATGGTCATATTGCTAAGACATGGAGGAACAAGGATTCAAAACCAAGTTTTTAATTCTGAGGTTTTAACCAGTATATTGTACTGCTCATGTGATACTGTAGGAAAAATATTGGCTTTAGAAGTCAAGTAGCATCTGAATTCCATGCTTATTCTGACACTTGTTAGCTACTTTACACCCTAGTAAATCATTTCCACTAAGCCTTAGTTTCCTCACCTGTAACATGAGGATGATAGCACATGCCTCTCAGGGTTGTAGTAAGGAATAAATGGAAAGTGTTCAGCCCAGAGTAGGTATTCTAAGTTGATTCTTCTTTCCATTTTCCTAAGACTTGATACAAAACTGATTTAATATCCAAACTCAATAGCCACATCAACTTAGACTGTGCCAGAGTTAAACTAAGCTAACACTGGTTGGCACTATCGGTGGCATTCACTTCTGCTGGAGTGCTATATTTCCACCAGAAGAGATGATATAACTGGCATTTCTAAAGACAGAATTCTATCAGAATTATTTAGCTATATGGTTCTGTTTCTGCACAGACATGGGGAAGACATGGCCAGCAGAGGGACATTTGCAGGAAATGAAGGCATTGTGCCCAACCAAGAAGTCTCATTCACACTCCTGCATGTACCCTGCAAGGTACCACCAGCACCTTTAGTTAATGGATGGGCCAATGAACTTAGGTGGAGATACCTTTCTTACTCCATAAAGTATAAAGTTGTAGGGCTGAAAGACACTCTAAAGGTCATATAGACTAATTTATCATCCAATTTGGTCTAGTGAAGCACCCAAATGCTAGACTTAAGCAGGAACAGATTCAAATCCTCATTTTCTACTGATTAGCAATCTAGTAGGCAAGTTATTTCTCTTTTCTGAGACTTAGTTTTTTTCACTTGTAAAATTGAGATCAATAAGTGCTCACTTTTAAGAGTTGTGAAGATTTGATGAGATAATGGAGATAAAATGTCTGGCACACAAAAAATATTCAGTAAATTGTAGATCTTAATTCTGGCCTCATCTGTGTAACAAATCAACAAACCTCAGGAGTTCCCAACTGAGAACAAAGTTGGTTCAAAGTCTTTCATGAAAAGAGTCATACAAGACTCTGCCATGTAGACTCTGCCTCATCTTCTTTCTGTTCTCCCCAGTCACACACTTTAAATTCTGTGAAAACTGGACCTGTGAATGTTCTCAGTTACATTTGCAATGGTCCTGCAGGAATTAAATTGATAACTTTCAAAACTGTGGGTTAGTGGTATCAACAAGACATGGTGAAGCACTCAAGGTCTAGGAATGACAGGAAGCCATTACACCTTTGAACTGGAGGAGTAAATAACTGGGAAAGTGTTACCAGCACCTAGAGAGAGCTGGAGCTGTGAAGAAATTCCTAGTAGAAAATATAATCAGGGAAAACTCCAGACAGTGTCAGAAATGAGAACTAGAGCAGTAAAGTGGTGAGGAAGAAATAGCAAGACCTCTTCTCCTCCCACTCTTGACTTGTCAGTGCCTCTCGTTAGCCAAACCCAGCCAGAAGCCATTAGACAAGTTAATAGAATCACAAGATTAGCCTCTTGGAACCCAGAGGAGGGAAGATAATGGCAGAGAATGGATCTGGAGGTGGCAGATGACAGCAGAAGAATAACTATTAAGTAAGCTCAGCTTTCCTATCTCCATGCCTTTCATATTTGGTTCCCTAAAACTGTAATGATATTTTGTGAACCAATAAATACCTGTTCATTGTAAAGTCCTGCTCACCTTCTTCATTTCATTATAGTCACTCCTTCTCCATTTCATTATAAAAATATAATGGGCTTTATTTCATTAGTCTTTCCCTGATAGCTCAGTTGGTAAAGAATCTGCCTGCAATGCAGGAGACCCCAGTTTGATTCCTGGTTCAGGAAGATCCCCTGGAGAAGGGATCGGCTACCCACTCCAGTATTCTTGAGCTTCCCTTGTCGCTCAGCTGGTAAAGAATCTGCCAGCAACACTGGAGACCTGGGTTTGATCCCTGGGTTGGGAAGATCCCCTGGAGAAGGGAAAGATTACCAACTCCAGTATTCTGGCCTGGAGAATTCCATGGACTGTATAGTCTGTGGGGTCACAAAGAGTTGGACATGACTGAGCCACTTTCACTTTCATTTCAGTATTGAAAAAAAGCCTTTTCCATTTCATTTTAGTCATTCCTTCTCCAATCATACTGATTTTAGTGCTGATAATACTATGTATTATACTATGTATACTATGTATTTCTGCCTGATTTCCTGAAGAGAGTATAAACTTTTCAGGGGTATGAGCTTAGTTTTATTCAAGTCTGTATTTCAAGCTCTTTGCACAAGGTATGGATTAAATTGACCAAATAAACTCCACCCTAGAAGCTTTACCATAGGACAGTGTCTTCAAGACATCCAAACACCAAATTAATTTTCATTAACATCCTTTAGACCCCTGTCCCTGGGGTAGCCTTTCCTAACTAGCCAGATGCTATAGAACAAGCAGCATTCTTTAGAGTTAGCTTCATTTGAAGGATGCACAGAAACTCTCTCTTGACAGTTAACAAATGCTTTTAAAACAAATTTTATCCAAAGAGAATATTCACAGTATATGCCATTTGAAAAATTATGGGAAAAGCAAAGTTCTCTGAAACAGGCAATTACATTTTTCACCAAATTCAAAATATTGCTGTAGGCTTCACCTCCTGGAGAAGGGCATGGCAACCTACTCCAGTGTTCTTGCCTGGAGAATCCTACAGACAGAGGAGTCTAGCAGGCTACAGTCCATAGGGTCTCAAAGAGTCAGACATGACTGAAGCTACTGAGCATGCACACACACAGGCCTCTCCTAGTGTTTTTTTATCCAGGCCTAGGGAGCCAAATAAGGGCATTGTGTGTAACAGGCAGTGGTAACAGAATATCAGTTCAATTAGTCTTCTTCAAATGGAAGCAATAGTTTTCAGAAGGCCTCCTGAATGCCTGCAGGTCCCTCAGACATTTCATTTAAGGATAATGACTAGACAGTGTGGATGGAACTGAAGAAGCTAAAAATGATAAGAATGGTGTTAGAAAGTGTTCTAGTTTCATTCTGTTACAAGTGGTTGACCAGTTTTCCCTGCACTACTTGTTAAAAAGATTGTCTTTAATCCATTGTATATTCTTGCCTCCTTTGTCAAAGATAAGGTGTCCATAGGTGCATGGATTTATCTCTGGGCTTTCTATTTTGTTCCATTGATCTATATTTCTGTCTTTGTGCCAGTACCATACTGTCTTGATGACTGTGGCTTTGTAGTAGAGCCTGAAGTCAGGCAGGTTAATTCCTCCAGTTCCACACTTCTTTCTAAAGATTGCTTTGGCTATTTGAGGTTTTATATATTTCCATACAAATTGTGAAATTATTTGTTCTAGCTCTGTGAAAAATACCGTTGGTAGCTTGATAAGGATTGCATTGAATCTAGAGATTGCTTTGGATAGTATACTCATTTTCACTATATTGATTCTTCTGATCCATGAACATGGTATATTTATCCATCTATTAGTGTCCTCTTTCATTTCTTTCACCAGTGTTTTATAGTTTTCTATATATAGGTCTTTAGTTTCTTTAGGTAGATATATTCCTAAGTATTTTATTCTTTTCATTGCAATGGTGAATGGAATTGTTTCCTTAATTTCTCCTTCTATTTTCTCATTATTAGTGTATAGGAATGCAAGGGATTTCTGTGTGTTGATTTTATATACTGCAACTTTACTATATTCATTGATTGGCTCAAGTAATTTTCTGGTGGAGTCTTTAGGGTTTTTTATGTAGCAGATCATGCCATCTGCAAAGAGTGAGTTTTACTTCTTCTTTTCCAATTTGGATTCCTTTTATTTCTTTTTCTGCTCTGATTGCTGTGGCCAAAACTACCAAAACTATGTTGAATAGTAGTGCTGAAAGTGGGCACTCCTGTCTTGTTCCTGACTTTAGGGGAAATGCTTTCAATTTTTCACCATTTAGGATAAGGTTTGCTGTGGGTTTGTCGTATATAGCTTTTATTATGTTCAGGTATGTTCCTTCTACTTGTAAAAGAATGAAACTAGAACACTTTCTGACACCATACACAAAAATCAACTCAAAATGGATTAAAGATCTAAATGTAAGACCAGAAACTATAAAACTCCTAGAGGAGAACATAGGCAAAACACTCTCTGACATATATCAAAGCAGAATCCTCTATGACCCACCTCCCAGAATATTGGAAATAAAAACAAAAATAAACAAATGAGACCTAATTAAAATTAAAAGCTTCTGCACAACAAAGGAAACTATAAGCAAGGTGAAAAGATAGCCTTCAGAATGGGAGAAAATAATAGCAAATGAAGCAACTGACAAACAACTAATCACAAAAATATACAAGCAAATCCTGCAGCTCAATTCCAGAAAAATAACCACCCAATCAAAAAATGGGCCAAAGAACTAAATAGACATTTCTTCAAAGAAGACATGCAGATGGCTAACAAACACATGAAAAGATGCTCAACATCACTCATCAGAGAAATGCAAATCAAAACCACAATGAGGTACCATTTCACGCCAATCAGAATGGCTGCAATCCAAAAGTCTGCAAGCAATAAATGCTGGAGAGGGTGTGGAGAAAAGGGAACCCTCTTACACTGTTGGTGGGAATGCAAACTAGTACAGCCACTATGGAGAACAGTGTGGAGATTCCTTAAAAAACTGGAAATAGAACTGCCTTATGACCCAGCAATCCCACTGCTGGGCATACACACTGAGGAAACCAGAATTAAAAGAGACACGTGTACCCCAATGTTCATTGCAGCACTGTTTATAATAGCCAGGACATGGAAACAACCTAGATGTCCATCAGCAGATGAATGGATCAGAAAGCTGTGGTACATATACACAATGGAGTATTACTCAGCCATTAAAAAGAATACATTTGAATCAGTTCTAATGAGGTGGATGAAACTGGAGCCTATTATACAGAGTGAAGTAAGCCAGAAAGAAAAACACCAATACAGTATACTAATGTGTATATATGGAATTTAGAAAGATGGTAACGATAACCCTGTATGTGAGACAGCAAAAAAGACACAGATGTACAGAACAGTCTTTTGGACTCTGTGGGAGAGGGAGAGGGTGGGATGATTTGGGAGAATGGCATTGAAACATGTATAATATCATATATGAAATGAATTGCCAGTCCAGGTTTGATGCAAGATACAGGATGCTTGGGGGTGGTGCACTTGGACGACCCAGAGGGATGGTACGGGGAGGGAGGAGGAAGGGGGATTCAGGACGGGGAACACGTGTATACCTGTGGCAGATTCATATAGATTTATGGCAAAACTAATACAATATTGTAAAGTAATTAACCTCCAATTAAAATAAATATATATTTAAAAAACAAAATAAAATAAAAAGGATAAGAATATGTCCCATGAGTTGCTTTTCTTCTGTGTCAACATGATTAAAGATTTATTGTTCTTAGATCAGGTCAAAGTCAAGGGTTACTTCCTTTAAGAATGTTCCAACACAGAATTTTTTAAAGCTCAGTTCAGTTCAGTTCAGTTCAGTCGCTCAGTCGTGTCCGAATCTTTGCGACCCCATGAATCACAGCACGCCAGGCCTCCCTGTCCATCACCATCTCCCGGAATTCACTGAAATTCACTTCCATCGAGTCGGTGAGGCCATCCAGCCATCTCATCCTCTGTCGTTCCCTTTTCCTCCTGTCCCCAATCCTTCCTAGCATCAGAGTCTTTTCCAATGAGTCGACTCTTTGCATGAGGTGGCCAAAGTACTGGAGTTTCAGCTTCAGCATCATTCCTTCCAAAGAACACCCAGGTCTGATCTCCTTCAGAATGGACTGGTTGGATCTCCTTGCAGTCCAAGGGACTCTCAAGAGTCTTCTCCAACACCACAGTTCAAAAGCATCGATTCTTTGCCACTTAGGTTTCTTCACAGTCCAACTCTCACATCCATACATGACCACAGGAAAAACCATAGCCTTGACTAGACGGACCTTTGTTGGCAAAGTAATGTCTCTGCTTTTGAATATGCTATCTAGGTTGGTTATAAGTTTTCTTCCAAGGAGTAAGTGTCTGTTAATTTCATGGCTGCAATCACCATCTGCAGTGATTTTGGAGCCCAAAAAAATAAAGTCTGACATTGTTTCCAATGTTTCTCCATCTATTTACCATGAAGTGATGGGACCAGATGCCATGATCTTCATTTTCTGAATGTTGAGCTTTAAGCCAACTTTTTCACTCTCCACTTTCACTTTCATCAAAAGGCTTTTTAGTTCCTCTTCACTTTCTGCCATAAGGGTGATGTCATCTGCATATCTGAAGTTATTGATATTTCTTTCAGCAATCTTGATTCCAGCTTGTGCTTCCTCCAGCCCAGCGTTTCTCATGATGTACTCTGCACATAAGTTAAATAAGCAGGGTGACAATTTACAGCCTTGACGTACTCATTTTCCTATTTGGAACCAGTCTGTTGTTCCATATCCAATTCTAACTGTTGCTTCCTGACCTGCATATAGGTTTCTCAAGAGGCAGGTTAGGTGGTCTGGTATTCCCATTTCTTTCAGAATTTTCCACAGTTTATTTTGATCCACATAACTTAATTCTCCTTCTCTCCAGAGCCTTCAATAGTTTCTGCTCTGTGTAACAGCTTCCATGTAGAGAAGTATGCAAAGAATGGCGGGAATTTAGGCTCTAGCTCTGCCACTCACTTGCTGTGGAATTTAGATGTCTCCTTGTTTTCTGTGGGTTTCAGTTTTGTTATTTGCGAAAATGAAAAAGACAGTTATGTGCATTGGAGAAAGTAAGTACATTGGAATAAGTAAGTACATTGTACTCATAAAGTACATTGGAGAAAGTAAGAAGAGATCAATAAATTTGCCAAGTAGGGAAGGGGGACCCAGAGAAATATGATGTTCAAATTGGCTAGATGTCCTAGGCATGGAGGTAAGAATGAGAATGGCAAATGGAAGGACTAGCAAGTTACCTGATACAGATGCAGCTGATGTGTGGAAAGCAGTGCATGGAGGGGAGTGATATGAAATGAGACATAAAAGGGAGCTTTAAGCCTGTCTATGAAAGGCCTTGAATTCTTAAAGGCCATTAACGCTTAAGAACCAGGTAGATGACATGGGTAGTATAGGGGAATTGTTCTCAAATGTTTTGATCTCAGTATCACACTTATACTCTTAAAAATTACTGAGGACTTCAAAGAGGCTTTGATGTTGTGGATGATATCTATTAATGTTTACCATATTGCAAATTAAAACTGGGAAATTAGAAAAATTTTATTGCTTCATTGAAAAAATAATAATAATACAATTATACTCCAATAAAAACAATATTAAACCAATGTATATTAACATATTTTTATTTAAAAATATGTTTTCTTGTTTCATTTAAAAAATTTTATTGGAATATAGTTGACTGAAAATGTTGTGTTAGTTTCAGGTGTACAGCAAAGTGACTCTGTTATGCAGATACATATATCCACTCTTTTACAGATTCTTTTCCCATATAGGCCACTACTGAGTATTGAGTAGAGAGTTCTCTGTGCTATACAGCAGGTTCTTATTAGTATTTTATGTAAAGTAGTGTGTATATGTCAATCCCAACATCCCAATTTATCCCTCCTTCTCTTACCTTCTGGTAACTATAAGTTTGTTTTGTACATCTGTAACTCTACTTCTGTTTTATAAATAAGTTGATTTGTACCATTTTTTAAGATTCTGCATGTAAGTGATATCCTATGATATTTGTTTTTGTTTTACTTCACTCAGTATGACAATCTCTAAGTCCACCCATGTTGCTGTAAGTAGTATTATTTCATTATTTCACCCGTGGTGGATTCATGTCAATGTATGGCAAAACCAATACAGAATTGTAAAGTAAAATAAAAAATAAATAAAAAAAATAACAAAGTTATAAAAAATAAAAAAATAAATGGCTGGGTACTATCCCACTGTATAAATGTAACACATCTTCTTTATCCATTCCTCTGTTTAATGCACATTTAGGTTGCTTCCATGCCTTGGCTATGGTAAATAGTGATTCAATGAACACTGTGGTGTATGTATCTTTTTAAAAAAATCTACTTAAAAATATAATTTACTAAATTGTTGTAAGCCTTAATGATAAAAAAGAAGATTCATAGAAAAGACTACTAGACAAGTATACATTTCTGATCAATTTCAGAGTTATATCTTTTTTGAATTATGGTTTTCTCCAGTTTATGCCCAGGAGTGGGATTGCTGGCTCATATGGCCACTGTATTGTTAGCTTTTTAAGGAAATCTCCATAATATTCTCTGCATTCCTACCAACAGTATATTAATAGGAAGATTTCCTTTTCTCCACCCCTTCACAAACATTTATAGTTGGTAGATTTTTTGATGATAGCCACTCTGCCAGGTGTGAGATGATACCTCATTATAGTTTTGACTTGAATTTCTCTAATAATTAATTATGTTGAGCATCTTTTCATGTGCTTTTTGGTCATCTGTATGTCTTCTTTGGAGAAATGTCTATTTAAATCTTCTGCCCATTTTTGATTCAGTTATTTTTTTTTATATTGAGCTGCATGAGCTATTTTTATATTTTAGAGATTAATCCCTTGTCAGTTGCTTAATTTGCAAATATTTTCTCCCATTCTTAGGGTTGTCTTTTTGTTTTGTTTATGGTTTCCTTTGTTGTGCAAAAGCTTCATATATTTTCCAAAAATAAAACATACTGAGAAGAATGGTATCATTTCAGATTTTTCCAAAAACCCTTTCTCTATGGTTTAGTAGATGACAGCCAGATTCTAGTGGCTGTTTCTGCATTCAATCTATTATGATGTCATTTTATTTGAAGGAAATAAAGAAAGTCTGGCCTTACTCAGGTATGTGGATAATCTTTGTGCACGCATGCTCAGTCATGTCCAACTCTTTGTGACCGTAGGGACTGTAGACTGTCAAAATACTACACCAAAACTCCACAAGTATAGTTTTTTAAACTTTATTTACAGTGTGGATCCAAAAACTATCTTAATGAACTTTTCATATTCTATGACATTAAAATCCATTGATTTATATTGCACTTTGAGTGAATCATTTACCCAGGAATGATTTTGTAGCACCATGCCTTGGTCATTTGGAAAACTTTTAGTACACTTAGTAACACAAATCCTGCATGTACATTTCATTATACACTGATTTTAAAAGACTGTGTTAATAATACCATTGATCTTATCAAAAATATTGTGGGAGACTCAAGCTCATGGTGGAAGATAAAATTTTTCTGTAACGTGACAAGTTCACATCATTTATTTTAAAGAAAATATCTGCCAAATACCCAAGTCTGAATAAGCATAGTTTATCTCTCGGTTGCTCTGTCAATTAAAAATGATATTCTGTGTAAAAAGCAGCTAGTTCAGCCCACTACTCACAAGTGCTTTCCCTGAGACAACCATCATACTTTGTTGTACAGCAGAGATGTTTTATGATTAATTTCCATTTTGTCACAGAACATTAGAAAGTTACATACTCTAGGATTGAGATTTAATAAAATTAATATTTTTGCTGCTTAATCAAGGATATTTTAAAAGTGAAAGTGTCTTACTTTTTCTGGAAGTTAGTGGTAGTGAAGAATCTAGTGACCATTTAGTTTTATGAAATTTTTATGCATGCTATAATTTTTATGCATGCCAAAATTTTTATGGTGCCAGTCATGCAAATATCTACACAATGAAAAAGGTGAATTACTTTAATACAAAATACTAAAAACTTAGTATCATTATGAAAATAGTTTTGACCTCAAAGTGAAAATGAAAGTGTTAGTCACTCAGTCATGTCCTACTCTTTTTGACCCCATTGACAGTAGCCTGCCAGGCTCCTCTGTCCATGGAATTCTCTAGGCAAGAATACTGGAGTGGGTTGCCATTCCCTTCTCCAGGGAATCTTCTTGACCTAGAGATTGAACCTGGGTCTTCTACATTTCAGGCAGATCCTTCATCAACTGAGCCACCAGAGAAGAATGGACACCCTAAAATTATCTCAGGGACCTCCATGAGACCACAGTTCTCTTCTCTGAGAACTCCTTATAGAGAGGTGTTTTGAAAGAATGGATTATTGGAAACAAGAAGACCAGTAAGGAGATGGTTGCAGATAATACAAGTGAGAAATTATAAGAACTTCAACTAAGACAATCTCAGTAAAAATGGGGTGGCAGGTATTAATGCAAAAAAAATTAAAATATTTAGTCAGTGTGACTGTGTTCCTTCTGTTATGTTTTCAGTAGCTCCCTCTAAACTAATCACTTTTCTGAAGTCCTATGCTGCTGCTGCAAAGTCGCTTCGGTCGTGTCCGACTCTGCACAACCCCATAGATGGCAGCCCATGAGGCTCCTCCATCTGAAGTCGTCCTATAAACATACTCAAATATCTTCTATCTTAAAAAAATTCTCCCACAACCAATATTTCCTTCTCATCCTCTTCTCTCTCTAGACACTTCTAGTTCTTGCTCCATTGTTCTTCTGTACATAGCCAACCAAGGCTTTTGAAAGAAAGTGAAAGTGAAATCTCTCAGTCTTGTCCACCTCTTTGCGACCATGGACTGTAGCCTACCAGGCTCCTCCGTCCACAGGATTTTCCAGGCAAGAATACTGGAGTGGGTTCCCATTTCCTTTTCCAGGAGATCTTCACAACCCAGAGATCAAACCCAGGTCTCCTGCATTGTAGGCAGACGCTTTTACCATCTGAGCCACAAGGGAAGGCTTTTGAGAGACTTGATTATTCTCAAAGTCTCAAATTCCTTAACTTCTCTCACACCTCAACCCACTACAATCTGGCTTCCCTTCCTACCACTTAACAAAAATTGCTCTTGCCAAGGTCACTAAGTACCCCAGTGATATTAAAACCAATAACACTTTTCAGTGCTGATTCTATTTTTCCTGTTACATTTGACACCAGTGTCCAGTCTTTACTCATTGAAATTCTTCCCAGGACAATATCTTAGTTCTCCTTCTGCCTCTTGTCTATTTGTTCTTCATCTCCTCTTTTGGTTATTACTGGACTTTCCTTAGAGATCAGTCTTAAGCCCTTTTAATTTCCTCTATACATGTTCTTCCCTGGAGATTCATACATGCTCATGGCTTTAAACAGCATCTTTTTGTCAAAAAATTTGAAATCTCTCTCTTCAGCCCATACAATTATTCTGAGCTCCAGATTTACTAATCCAACTATCCATTTAACATCTCTATCTGAAAGACTCTCGCATCTCAAAATAAACATGTTTAAAACCAAGCACTTGATTTATTTCCTATCTCAGTCTAAATATGTTCTTCCTTCTATTAATAAATAGTAAGCTCCATCTATTAATACAATTGCTCATGTCAAAGATAACTGGGCATAATTTTAATGGCTCCTTTCTCTCAGTCACCACCCGGGTGCATCAGTCATTTTTGTTGTTCAGTTGCTAAGTCATGTCTGACTTATTGGAGCCCCTTGAACTGAAGCACACCAGGCTCCTCTGTCCTTCACTATATCCTAGAATTTGTTCAAACTCATGTACATTGAGTTGATGATGCCATCCTAGCATCTCATCTTCTGTCACCCCCATCTCCCCCTGCCCTCAGTCTTTCCCAGCATCAGAGTCTTTTCCAATGAGTTGGCTCTACACACGAGGTGGCCAAAGTATTGAAGCTTCAACTTCAGCATCAATCCTTTCAATGAATATTCAGGGTTGATTACTTAAGGATTGACTGGTTTAATCTCCTTGCATTCCAAGGGACTCTCAAGAGTCTTCTCCAGCACCACATTTAAAAAGCATCAACACTTTGGTACTCAGCCATTTTTATGGTCCAACTCTCACATCCATATATGACTACTGGAAAAACCATAGCTTTGACTATATGGAACTTTAGTCAAAGTAAAATGATGTCTCTATTTTTAAATTTTCTGTCTAGGTTTGTCATAGCTTTCTTCCAAGGAGCAAGCATCTTTTAATTTCATGGCTGCAGTCACTGTCTGCAGTAATTTTGGAGCCCAAGAAAATAAAATCTGCCACTATTTCCACCTTTTCCCCATCTATTTGTCATGAAGTGATGGGACTAGATTCCATTATCTTAGTTTTTTGAATGTTGAGTTTTAAGCAAGCTTCTTCATTCTCCCTTTTCACCCTCATCAAGAGGCTTTTTTTTTTTTTGCTTTCTGCCAGTAGAGTGGTATCGTCTACATATCTGGGTTTGTTGATATTTCTCCTGGCAATCTTGATTCCAGTTTGCAATTCATCTAGCCTGGCATTTCACATGATGTACTCTGTGTATAGGTTAAATAACTAGTGTGATGTTGTACAGCCTTAATGTACTTCTTTCCCAATTTTGAACCAGTTCACTGTTCTGTGTCCAATTTTAACCATTGTTTATTAACCCACATACAGGTTTCTCAGTAGACGGGTAAGGTGGTCTTGTGTTCCCATTTCTTTAGGAATCTTCCACAGTTTATTGCAATCCACACAGTGAAAGGCTTTAGCACAGTCAATAAAGTAGAAGTAGGTGTTTTTCTGGAATTCCCTTGCTTTCCCCACAGCCTCCAGAATGAAAAACACTATCACAGAAAGCTAAACAAAATTAACACATGGATCACAGTCTTGTGTAATTCAATGAAGCTATGAGTCATGTCATGCAGGGCCACACAAGACAGATGGGTCATGGTGGAGAGTTCTGACAAAACGTTGTCCACTGGAGAATGGCATGACAAACCACTGAAGTATTCTTGGCTGGATAACCCCGGTATGAACAGTATGAATAGGAGGGCTGAAATTCTGAAATATCTGGAAATCTCTAACAAGAGTTATGTTAGAGTGCTGTAGACAGGTATAAGCCTGCTATCCATATAAGAAATAGTATCCCAGCAGAGCACAGTTTGTATTGAGAGCATGAATATAATTTATTATCATAAGGGTTATGAATTTTTGCTCCTTAAAATGCACAGATACTTTGAGTGTAATCAAATCATTTATTTAAAGCAAACTGAAGTGCCTCTGAAGAGAACAAAATGACTATCATAGCCAAAATACCACCCCCCTAATATATAAGCCTATTTCTGATTAACTAGGCCTCCTTGCTAGGATTATAATGACCTCCACATTTTGCTGACATGAAGTCAAAGTTTAATTTTTATAAGACTGAAGGTTTGGACTAATGTTGTTAGAGAAAGTTAAGAACTAAAGAGACTTTTAAAAGGAAGTTGTCTTTTGAAAGATTTAAAGGAACAGCTATTAAATGTTTGTTACAGAATTCAGGTGAGAGGTGTTAAGTAGCTATCATCTGGGGAAAATATATAAGAGAATTTTGAGTCCTCTTCAATGATAGGAGACCATAAGGATCAGAAATAATAGGATAATAAGGGAGATCAGGAGATCATCTTAGTGGTTTAGTTAATCAATCCCTCAAAGTGGATTAATAGGCAGTTTAGTAGTAGAGTAAAGGGACAGGAAACAGTGTTGAAGAATCAGGAAACTGAACTGTTCCACTGTCTTGAACCAGGGAACAGAGGGAAGCTGTCCCTATCGGATGTGATAGGTTCCAGGGTATTTGTAAGAATCTTGTTTAGATTTTAGTTAGAATAGATATTCAGTAGTCAGGAAAGAGGAATATAGCTATTTTGAGCTGGGAAATATGCATGTAAGGATCTATAACTTCAAGTTTTATTTCTGTGTCAGTTGTTAGCAGTATCTGATAAGGTCCTTTTCATCAAGCCTAAAGGGCAGTGTTTTTTCCAAAAGATTAAATCTCAGATTTGAAGATCACATAAAGATTTATTTTTGTGCATGTTTTAGAAATGGAGTGTATTGAGTGTCACAGGAGTCACATGAGTCTCTTGAGGTAATTAATCATATCTTCTTGCAATATAAAATTCTTGGGGTGGCCTATTGCTATTTTATAAGGAAATAACCTTCAAATTCTAGAGAGTTGATCTTCTATACATTAAAGGTAATAGCAATACTTTAGGATATGAAAGTTCAAGAATTTCTGAGAATGTCTTTAATTTTAGTTTTAGAATTCTGTTAGTTTTCTTTTCTCCCTAATGACTATGGAAAAAAAGACCCTTGACTATTTTGGGTAAAAGTTAAAATTTTACATATTTCCCTGATAATATACTGGTAAAATGAGAATCTATGTTGATAGATAAATAGGAATTCCCTGGGTTGGATAAAGGAATCACTGGGGTTGGGGGGCTGTTTACAGTGTTGTAGCTCTCCAGTAAGGAAAGCTTTAACCCATTCTAAGAATAAACAAAAATAACTGGAAAATATCATAGCCTGTAGCATAAAGCATTTGTATGAAATCCATTTGGAGGTGCTTAAAGGGCTTTTGAGGCTTTGGTTTCTGCCCACGTCCTATCTTCTCAGTTTTTCCAGGATTGATTTGCTGGCAAGTAGGACATGTTTTGGGTCATCCTTGGCAATACCTCTAAAATTACCCCACCAATGATGGTTTAATATTGTTGCCAGTTTATGTCTGCAATTGTTAATAATGACATGAAACATTTTTACTAAATTCCATTTTAAATTGTTGATGCTATCAGTTGGCAATCCTGAGAGTGCCAATTATTCAGTGCAGTTCAGTTCAGTTGATCAGCCTCATTCAACTCATTGTGACCCCATGGACTGCAGCACGCCAGGTATCCCTGCCCATCATCAACTCCTGGAACTTGCTCAAACTCAGGTCCATCAAGTTGGTGATACCATCCAAACATCTCATACTCTGTCATCCCCTTCTCCTCCTGCCTTGAGCATGAGGGTCTTTTCCAATGAGTCAGCTCTTAGCATCAGATGGCCAAAGTATTGGAGCTTCAGCTTCAGCATCCATCCTTCCAATGGATATTCAGGACTGATTTTCTTTAGGATTAACTGGTTTGATCTCCTTGCAGTCCAGAGTCTTCTGCAAAACCACAGTTCAAAAGCATCAATTCCTCAGCACTCAGCTGTCTTTATTGTCCAACTCTGACATCCGTACATGACTACTGGAAAAATCATAGCTTTGACTATACAAGCCTTTGTTAGTAAAGTAATGTCCCTCCTTTTCAATATGCTGTCGAGATTTGTCTTAGATTTTCTTCCAAGGATTAAATCATCTTTTAATTTCATGGCTGCAGCCACCATCTGCAGTGATTTTGAAGCCTCCCAAAATAAAGTCTGTCACTCTTTCCATTGTTTCCCCATCTATTTGCAATGAACTGATGGGACCAGATGTCATGATCTTCATTTTTTGAATGTTGAGTTTTCAGCCAGTTTTTTCACTCTCCTCTTTCACTTCATCAAGAGACTCTTTAGTTCCTCTTAGCTTTCTGCCATAAGGGTGGTGTCATCTGCATATCTGAGGTTATTGATATTTCTCCCTGAAATCTTGATTCCAGCTTGTTCTTCATCCAGCCCAGCATTTCATATAATGTACTCTGTGTATTCCTGATACCTCTTCTTAAAATCTTCTGCTTCTGTTAGGTCCATATCATTTCTGTCCTTTATTGTGCCCATCTCTGCAAGAAATGTTCCCTTGGTATCTCTAATTTTCTTGAAGAGATCTCTAGTCTTTTGCATTCTATTATTTTCCTCTATCTCTTTGCATTGATCACTTAGGAAGGCTTGTTTCTCTTTCTCTCCTTGCTATCCTTTTGAGCTCTGCATTCAGATGGATATATCTTTCCTTTTCCCCCTTGTTTTTTTTCTTCTCTTCTTTTCTCAGTTATTGGTAAGGCCTTCTCAGACAACCATTTTGCATTTTTTCATTTTTCTTGGGGATGGTTTTGATCACTGCCTCCTGAACAATGTCATGAACCTCTGGCCATAGTTCTTCAGGCACTCTATCAATCAGATCTAATCCCTTGAATCTAGCTGTCACTTCCATTGTATAATCATAAAGGATTTGATCTAGGTCATACCTGAATTGTCTAGTGGTTTTCCCTACTTTCTTCAATTTAAGTCTGAATTTGGCAATAAGGAGTTTATGATCTGAGCCACAGTCTGCTCCCAGTCTTTTTTTTTTTTTTTTTTTGGCTGACTATATAGAGCTTCACTATCTTCGAATGCAAAGAATATAATCAATCTGACTTTGGTATTGACCCTCTGGTGAGGTCCATGTGTAGAGTCATCTCTTGTGCTGCTGAAAGAGGGTGTTTGCTATGGCCAATGTATTCTCTTGGCAAGACTCTGTTAGACTTTGCCCTGCTTCATTTTGTACTCCAAGGTCCCACGTGTCTAGCACTCCAGATATCTCTTGACTTCCTACTTTTGCATTCCAGTCCCCTATCACGAAAAGGACTCCTTTTGGTTTTAGCTTTAGACAGTCTTGTGGGTCTTCATAGAACTGTTCAACTTCGGATTCTTCAGGATTAGTAGACTTGTATTACTGTGGTATTGAAAGGTTTGCCTTGGAAACGAACAGAGATCATTCTGTGTCTCTATTTCTGCCTTGTAAGTAGATTAATCAGTACCATTTGTCTAGATAACATATATATGTGTTTACCCACAGTATTTGTTTCTCTCATTCTGATATACTTCATCCTGTAAAACAGGCTCCAGGTTCACCCACATCAGTACAACTGACTCACATTTATTCTTTTGTGTGGCTGAGTGATATGCCATTGTATATTTGTACCATAGTTTCTTTATCTATTCATCTGTTGATGGACATCTAGGTTGCTTCCATGTCTGGGTTACTGTAAATACTGCTGCAATAAACACTGGGGTACATGTATCTTTTTGAATTATGCTTTTCTCAGAGTATGCTGTCCTTGTTAGTATAGTGGTGAGTATCCCCGCCTGTCACATGGGAAACAAGGGTTTGATTCCCCAATGGGGAGGCAACACACCCTTTTGGTTTTCCCTCATAATTCAGTTAGTAAAGAATCTGCCTGCAATGCAGGAGACCCGGGTTCGATTCCTGGGTCGGGAAGATCTCCTGGAGAAGGAAATTGCAGTCCAGTCCAGTATTATTGCCTGGAAAATCCCATGGACAGAGGAGCCTGGAGGGCTACAGTCCATGGCGTCACAAGGGTTGGACACATATATGTTGCTGCAGATGGCATTATTTCATTCTTTTTAATGGTTGAGTAATATTCCATTGTATATGTATAACACATCTTCTTTATCCATTCCTCTGTTGATGGACATTTAGGTTGCTTCCATGTATTGTCTATTGTGAACAGTGATGAAATGAATATTGGGGTGCATGTAATACTTTTTGATCATGTTTTTCTCTGGATATATGCCTAGGTGTGGGATTGCAGGGCTATATGGTAGCTCTACAAGACCTTTCAGAACTAACACCCAAAAAAGATGTCCTTTTCATTATAGGGGACTGGAATGCAAAAGTCAGAAGTCAAGAAACACCTGGAGTAACAGGCAAATTTGGCCTTGGAATACAGAATGAAGCAGGGAAAAGCTAATAGAGTTTTCCTGAGAACACACTGCTGATAGCAAACAGCCTGGCAAGAATACACAGAAGAACTGTACAAAAAAGATCTTCACAACCAAGATAATCACGATGGTATGATCACTCACCTAGAGCCAGACATCCTGGAATGTGAAGTCGAGTGGGCCTTAGAAAGCATCACTATGAACAAAGCTAGTGGAGGTGATGGAATTTCAGTTGAGCTATTTCAAATCCTGAAAGATGATGCTGTGAAAGTGCTGCACTCAATATGCCAGCAAATTTGGAAAACTCAGCGGTGGCCACAGGACTGGAAAAGGTCAGTTTTCATTCCAGTCCCAAAGAAAGGCAATGCCAAAGAATGCTCAAACTACCGCACAATTGCACTCATCTCACACGCTAATAAAGTAATGCTCAAAATTCTCCAAGCCAGGCTTCAGCAATACGTGAACCATGAACTTCCAGATGTTCAAGCTCGTTTTAGAAAAGGCAGAGGATCCAGAGATCAAATTGCCAACATCCACCGGATCATTGAAAAAGCAAGAGAGTTCCAGAAAAACATCTATTTCTGCTTTCTTGACTATGCCAAAGCCTTTGACTGTGTGGATCACAATCAACTGTGGAAAATTCTGAAAGAGGTGGGAATACCAGACCATCTGACCTGCCTCTTGAGAAACCTATCTGCAGGTCAGGAAGCAATAGTTAGAACTAGACATGGAACAACAGACTGGTTCCAAATAGGAAAAGGAGTATGTCAAAGCTGTATATTGTCACCCTGCTTCTTTAACTTCTATGCAGAGTACATCATGAGAAATGCTGGGCTGGAAGAAACACAAGCTGGAATCAAGATTGCCAGGAGAAATATCAATAACCTCAGATATGCAGATGACGCCACCCTTATGGCAGAAAGTGAAGAGGAACTCAAAAGCCTCTTGATGAAAGTGAAAGAGGAGAGTGAAAAAGTTGGCTTAAAGCTCAACATTCAGAAAACTAAGATCATGGCATCTGGTCCCATCCCTTCATGGGAAATAGATGGGGAAAGAGTGGAAACAGTGTCAGACTTTATTTTTTTGTGCTCCAAAATCACTGCAGATGGTGACTGCAGCCATAAAATTAAAAGACGCTTACTCCTTGGAAGAAAAGTTATGACCAACCTAGAGAGCATATTGAAAAACAGAGATATTACTTTGCCAACAAAGGTCTGTCTAGTCAAGACTATGGTTTTCCCTGTGGTCATGTATGGATGTGAGAGTTGGACTGTGAAGAAAGCTGAGTGCGAAGAATTGATGCTTTTGCAGTGTGGTGTTGGAGAAGACTCCTGAGAGTCCCTTGGACTGCAAGGAGATCCAACCAGTCCATTCTGAAGGAGGTCAGCCCTGGATGTTCTTTGTAGGGTATGATGCTGAAGCTGAAACTCCAGTACTTTGGCCATCTCATGAGAAGAGTTGACTCATTGGAAAAGACTCTGATGCTAGGAAGGATTGGGGACAGGAGGAAAAGGGGACGACAGAGGATGAGATGGCTGGATAGCCTCACCGACTCGATGGACATGAGTTTGAGTGAACTCCGGGAGTTAGCAATGGACAGGGAGGCCTGGTGTGCTGTGATTCATGGGGTCGCAAAGAATCGGACACGACTGAGCGACTGAACTGAACTGAACTGATGGTAGCTCTGGGATTCTATGATAACTCAGTTGGTAAAGAATCTGCCTGCAATGCAGGAGACCCCAGTTCAATTCCTAGATCAGGCAGATCCCCTGGAGAAGGGAACATCTACGCACTCCAGTATTCTGGCCTGGAGAATTCCATGGACTCTATAGGTCCATGGTGTTGCTAATAGTCAGACATGACTGAGCCACTTTCACTTTTATGGTTACTCTATTTTTAATTTTTAAAGGCACCTTCATACTGTTCTCCATAGTGAATTTATTGAATTTATTTTTCTGATCTTTTGTTATTATTGTATAGAAATGCAACAGGTTTCTGTATATTAATTTTGTAATGTTCAACTTTACCAAATTCATTGATTCACTCTAGCAGTTTTCTTGTGGCATCTTTAGGGTTCTCTATATATGGTATCATGTCATCTGCAGTGACAGTTTAGTTTTTTTTGTTCCAATTTGGATTCTCTTTACTTCTTTTTCTTCTGTGATTGCTGTATTTAGGACTTCTAAAACTATGTTGAGTAAAAGCGGTGAGAATGGACATACTTGTGTTGTTCCTGCTCATACAGGGAATGCTTTCAGCTTTTCACCATTGAGTATGATGCTAGCTATAGGTTTGTTATATACAGCTCTTGTTATGTTGAGGTATGTACCCTCTATTCCCACTTTATAGAGAGGTTTTTTTTTTTATCATAAATGGGTACTGAATTTTGCCAAAAGCTTTTTCTGCATCTATTGAGATCATATGGTTTTTATTCTTCAATTTGTTGATGTGATGTACTGCATTAATTGATTTGTGGATGTTGAAAAATACTTGTATCCCTGGGATGAATCCCATTTGATCATGGTATATGATCTTTTTAATGTGCTGTTTGATAGAGATTATTAGCATTTTGTTGAGAATTTTTGCACCCATGTTCATCAGTGATATTAGCCAGTAATTTTCTTTTTTTGTGGTATCTTTTTGTTATCAGAGTGATGGTGACCTTATAAAACAAGTTTGGAAGATTTCATTCCTCTCCAATTTTTTGGAACAGTTTCAGAAGGATAGGTGTTAACTATTCTCTAAATGTTTGCTAAAATTCACCTTTGAAGCTGTCAGGTCCTGGACTTTTGTTTGTTGGAGGTTTTAATCACAGATTCAATTTCAGTACTCTATTTCTTCTTGGTTCTGTCTAGGGAGACTTTACCTTTTTAAGAATTTGTCCATATCTTCCAGGTTCTTCATTTTATTGGCATACAGTTGTTTGTAGTAGTTTCTTATGATCCTTGGTATTTCTGTGGAGTCAATTGTAGCTTCTTTCTCATTGTTAATTTTATTGACTTGAGTTTTCTTTTTTTTTAATTTTATTTTTACTTTATTTTACTTTACAATACTGTATTGGTTTTGCCATACATTGACATGAATCCACCACAGGTGTATATGAGCTCCCAATCCTGAATCCCCCTCCCACCTCCCACCCCATATCATCTCTCTGGACCATCCCCGTGCACCAGCCCCAAGTATCCTGTATCTTGTATCAAACATAGACTGGCACTTCATTTCTTACATGATAGTATACATGTTTCTTTCTTTTTTTTAAAAAAAAATTTATTTATTTATTTTTAATTTTTATTTTACAATTCTGTATTGGTTTTGGCATAGATTGACATGAATCCACCACAGGTGTACATGCGTTCCCAAACATGAACCCCCCTCCCACCCCCCTCCCCACAACATCTCTCTGGGTCATCCCCGCGCGTCAGCCCCAAGCGTGTCATATCCTGCATCAGACATAGACTGGCATTTCGATTCTTACATGATATTATACATGTTTCAATGCCATTCTCCCAAATCATCACACCCTCTCCCTCTCCCTCTGAGTCCAAAAGTCCGCTATACACATCTGTGTCTTTTTTGCTGTCCTGCATACAGGGTCATCATTGCCATCTTCCTAAATTCCATATATATGTGTTAGTATACTGTATTGGTGTTTTTCTTTCTGGCTCACTTCACTCTGTATAATCAGCTCCAGTTTCATCCATCTCATCAGAACTGATTCAAATGTATTCTTTTTAACGGCTGAGTAATACTCCATTGTGTATATGTACCACAGCTTTCTTATCCATTCATCTACTGATGGACATCTAGGTTGTTTCCATGTCCTGGCTATTATAAACAGTGCTGCAATGAACATTGGGGTACATGTGTCTCTTTCAATTCTGGTTTCCTCTGTGTGTATGCCCAACAGTGGGATTGCTGGGTCATAAGGCAGTTCTATTTGCAATTTTTTAAGGAATCTCCACACTGTTCTCCATAGTGGCTGTACTAGTTTGCATTCCCACCAACAGTGTAGGAGGGTTCCCTTCTCTCCACATCCTCTCCAGCATTTATTGCTTGCAGATTTTTGGATCGCAGATATTCTGACTGGTGTGAAGTGGTACCTCATTGTGGTTTTGATTTGCATTTCTCTAATAATGAGTGATGTTGAGCATCTTTTCATGTGTTTGTTAGCCATCCGTATGTCTTCTTTGGAGAAATGTCTATTTAGTTCTTTGGCCCATTTTTTGATTGGGTCGTTTATTTTTCTGGAATTGAGCTGCAGGAGTTGCTTGTATATTTTTGAGATTAGTTGTTCATGTTTCAATGCCATTCTCCCAAGTCATCCCACCCTCTCCCTCTCCCTCACAGTCCAAAAGTCCTGGTGAGTCTGGCTAAAGGTTTATCGTTTTTTAATCTTTTCAAAGAATCAGATTTTAGTTTCCTTGATCTTTGCAATTGTCTTCTTTGTCTTTATTTTATGATTTCCTTCTTTCTACTAACTTTAGGTTTTGTTTGTTTTTCTTTCTCTAGTTGATTTGGGTGCAAGGTTAGGTTGTTTCCTTCCCCAGTGGATCTTTCCAACCCAGGATCAAACCTGTGTCTCCTGCATTTAAGGTGGTTCCCTTCATTGCAGGCAGATTCTTTACTGACTGAGCCACCAGGGAAGCCATTTTTCATGTTTCTTGAAGTATGATTGTATTCTCTCTTAGAAATGCTTTTGTTGCATCCTATATGTTCTGGACCATTGCGCTTTCATTTCCATTTGTCTCTAGATATTTTTTAATTTACCCTTTGATTTCCTCAGTGATTCAATGGTTGTTGAGTAGCATTTTTTTAACTGCTATATATTTGTGGTTTTTAAAGGTTTTTTCCTTCTAGTTTATTTCTAATTGCATAGCATTGTGATCAGAAAAGATGTTTGATATAATTTTGATATTAATTTACCAAGGCTTGCCTTGTGGACCAGCATGTGGTCAATCCTGGATAAGGTTCTGTGTGCACTTGGAAAGAAAGTGTAATATGCTACTTTGGGGTGGAATATTCTATAAGTATCAATTAAGTCCAACAGGTTTAAAATATCATTTAAGGCCTGTGTTTCCTTATTAATTTTCTGTCCAGATGATCTGTCCATTGATTAAAGTGGAGTATTAAATTCCTCCACTATTATTGCATTACTGTTGATTTCTCCCTTTATGGTTGTTAATATTTGCCTTTGTTTCTATGTTGGGTGCATATATATTTATTTGTCATATCTTCTTGGATTGAACCCTTGATCATTATGTATTGTGTGTTGTCCTTCCTTGTTTCTTGTAATATTCTTTATTTGAAAGTCTGTTTTGTCTGACATGAGAATTGCTACTCTGGCTTTCTTTGGATTTCCATTCTCATTGTTTCAGTCTGTGTATGTCCCTAGGTCTGCAGTGGGTCTCTTGTAGATAGCATATATAGGAGTTTTATTTTTGTATCCATTCAGCCAGTCTATGTGTTTTGGTTTGGAGCATTTAATCCATTTACACTTAAAGTCATCATATATATGTGTGTGTGTGTGTGTGTGTGCGCACACTCATGCATGTGTGTATTTGTGTGTGTTCCTGCTGGCATTCCCTCAATAGTTTTGGGTTAATTTTTGTGGTTCTTTTTATTCTCGTGTATTTCCCACCTAGAGCAGTCATTGTAGCATTTGTTGTAAAGCCACTTTGGTGGTGCTAAATTCTCTTAACTCTTTTTTTAGCATTAAAATGTCAAATACTTATTAAAATTGTGTTAATTCTCACTCCCCCATATATATTACTTACATTAAAGCACACAGATTAGCATTCATGTAGATAAATTTATTGTCCATAAGTTATCTTATAGTCTGTAAGAATGGAAGCTTCAACTCTTTCTTCTCCAATAGGGATTAGCTTAATTTGTATAGCAGCATCTGTGTCTTGAGCGTTTTGCAATATCCCCTTGGGATATATTTCATATTTTTAAAAATATTCAGTTCAATAGTACAGATATCTAGAGATTGAGTAGTTAAGGACTTTGAATGTGCATGGACTGTAGATTCGTGATTTTTTTGACCAATATCTTGAACACCTAGACCAGAATGCATTTAGCTAACTGTTTTGCCATCCAGAAACTAAGGTATTAAAGGACATATAAAAGTGGGGTTGGAGGCAGTAATTTTTTTTATTCCATTGGTAGCAAAAATGTGGAGAATTTTTGGATGTATACTAACTGATTTTTATTTTTTGTCTGTGTGCATACTTTATTTGCAGTTTAAGAGCTGCTTCTTATAAGAAATGGAGCAAAATAATTTCTAGTTACTACCAGAGTGACCTTTCATGACTATCTTAATCATTTACACTGTTTCTTTAACTAGACTGTAAGCTCTAGGAAAGTATGAGTGGGTTTCTATTTCTCACCATTATGTACACTATTGCCCCATGGTTGATGCTAAATTGTTATGTTGAATAAAAAGAATGAAAACCAGAGCTCTCTCAAGTTTTCTGCAGTATATCTCTCCTTCTCAATGAAACATTGCTGCCATCACCATACTGATGTTCATTTATTCATTTGTTGGAATAATTTTATTCTATATAAAATGTCTTTTTTTTCCCTGTTAGAAATGGTTTTATTTGGTGTCTCAACATCTTTTCAGTATATTCCAATGATTACCAGTTTGGTTTTTGCATTGATGCTCTGTGATGACCTAGAGGAGTGAGATAGGGGGAGTAGAGGGAGGTGATATATGTATAATTATGGTTAACTTGCATTGTTGCACGGTAGAAACAAACAAAACATTGTAAAGCAATTTTCTGCCAATTAAAAGATAAATTATAAAATAAAAGAGCAGAGAAAGTTGTAAACCATAGTTTAAAGATTTAAAAATATAAATTTATTTATTTATTTTAAATATAAATTTATTTGTTTTAATTGGAGGTTAATTACTTTACAATATTGTATTGGTTTTGCCATACATCAACATGAATCTGCCACAGGTATACACGTGTTCCCCAACCTGAACCCCCCTCCCTCCTCCTTCCCTGTACCATCCCTCTGGGTCGTCTCAGTGCACCAGCCCCAAGTATCCAGTATCATGCATCGAACCTAGACTGGCGATTCATTTTATATATGATATTATACATGTTTCGATGCCATTCTCCCAAATCATCCCACCCTCTCCCTCTGCCACAGAGTCCAAAAGACTGTTCTATACATCTGTGTCTCTTTTGCTTTCTCACATACAGGGTTATCATTACCATCTTTCTAAATTCCATATATATGCGTTAGTATACTGTATTGGTGTTTTTCTTTCTGGCTTACTTCACTCTGTATAATTGGCTACAGTTTCGTCCAGCTCATTATAACTGATTCAAATGTATTCTTTTTAATTGCTGAGTAATACTCCATTGTGTATATGTACCACAGCTTTCTTATTCATTCATCTGCTGATGGACATCTAGGTTGCTTCCATGTCCTGGCTATTATAAACAGTGCTGCGATGAACATTGGGGTACACGGGGAGCCACTATGGAGAACAGTGTGGAGATTCCTTAAAAAACTGGAAATAGAACTGCCTTATGACCCAGCAACCCCACTGCTGGGCATACACACCAAGGAAACCAGAATTGAAATATAAATTTATTTATTTTAATTGGAGGCTAATTACTTTACAATATTGTATTGGTTTTGCCATGCATTGACATGAATCCTCCATGGGTGTACATGTGTTCCTCATCCTGAACCGCCCCCCACTTCCCTCCCCATACCATTCCTCTGGGTTATCCCATTGCACCAGCCCCGAGCATCCTGTACCATGCAAAAAACCTGGACTGGCGATTCATTTCACATATGATAATATACATGATTCAATGCCATTCTCCCAAATTCTAGAGTATTTTTAATTTCAGTAATTATGTAGTTTGTCACTGTTGTGTATTCATTTATTCTAGGTCCTAGCTAAATGTATTAAATGATTGTTGCATTATCTCCATTCTATTTTTGAGATTTTGGATGATCTTTACTCTCATTACTCCAAGTTCTTTTTCAGGTAATTTCCTATTTCCTTTGCTTATTTGGTCTTATGGGTTTTAATCTTATTAATTTATCTGCATGGTGTTTCTCTGTCTTTTCATTTTATATAACTTATTGTGTTTGAGTTCTCTTTTCCCCAGCCTATAGGGTCATAGTTCTACTTGACCCTAGTCTGGTCTCTGTCCTCAGTGAGTGAGGTTGGTTCAATGGCTTGTGTAGGCTTCATGGTGGAAGGGACTTTTGCCTGTGTTCTGGTGGGAGAAGGTGAGTTTTTTTTTTTCCTTCTGATGGACAGAGCTGTGTAAGGTAATGTATTTTGGGGTATCTGTGGGCTGTCTGTCTGCTGATGGCTGTGCTTGTGTTCCTGTATTGTTTGTTGTACGGTTGAAGTGTCCAGTGCTGTGGTCCTGTATGTTGTTAGGTGGTGCCAGGTCTTGGGTTCAGGTAGAGGCCTTCGTGGGCATATTTACTGATTAATACTCCCTGGGGTCAGGGGTTCTGTCACAGACTAGAGCCCTGAACTCTATCCTCTCACCCCAGAGGCTCAGATCCATCTCCTCTTCAGGGAACGAAGACCTCGCAAGCCATGTATCATGGCAATAAAATGAATTAAAAAAAACAAAACCCAAAAAAACACTAAAAAGCAAAAAAAGAAAAACAGACAAATGGTAAAAGCAAAATCAGACAAACAGAAACAAAAACAAAGGAACACACAAATACACACACATACACACACATGAGAAACCAAAACAGAGCAAAAAAAGCAAAGTACAAGAAAGTGACCTGGTGCACAAAAGAAACCAAAAATGAAATGAACTAATTAAAAACAAAACAACTGAAACAGAAAACAAAACCAAAGCAGAGTGCCAACTGAGAAATAAAGCACAGAAACACAAAAGAAATAAAAATCGTGAAAAATAGAAAATCAAATTTAAATAGAAGTATATAAAATTTATCTATGTATATTAAAAAAAAACAAAGTAAAACAACTGAAAAACTAAGCAGATTTATAAAAAACAAAAAACAGAACAGCAGAAAGCCAAAGTAGAATTATAAATATTTAAAAGAATTAAAATGCATTATTAAAAAAAAAAGTCTAAATAGAAGTAATAATAATAATAAAAACAACAATCACAACAGTAGAGAAAAACAAAACCAAAAAAAGCAAACGAACAAACAAAAATGGAACCAACAACAGAACCAATCAAAATATAAAATCATAATACTTGTTTTTTTAGGATCTCAGCTGTCAACATCTTTGTCTCTGCTGAGCCACACAGCACAACCTCTGCCTCCCTAGTAGGCTTTCCAATGTAGAGGAAAGAGAATGAGATGGTTGGATGATATCACCAACTCGATGGACATGAGTTTGAGCAAGCTCCAGGAACTGTTGATGGACAGGGAAGCCTGATGTAATTCAGTACATGAGGTTGCAAAGAGTCAGACATGACTGAGCGACTGAACTGAAGTGAACTGAACTGGGGAATCTGGGTCCAAATAAGTATAGTTTCTCAATGTCTCCCTGAGCCCTTCCAGAAAAGCTGTGTGATTTTCCTCCCTTTCCTGAGTCAATCCAGATAGTTTGGAGTAGTTTAAGGACTTAGCTCACAATTTTCAAAAGCCTTAATGCAAGTGGTGAAGTGACATCTCCTCCAGTCATCACTGTCTTTGTCGTGTGCCCAATTAGGATCAGCTATGAGCACTGCCCGGAGTCCTGTAGGTAACCAGGCTGATTCACTGTGAGCTCTCCCCTGCATGTTAGTAGAGTACCATTCATTTCCCCATTCCTGGGCATTTTTAATTACTCTACTTCTTTCATTGTCAGGATTAGCATAATATCTTTCCTTGCCATTTCAAAAGATTAGCTTAGACTCTGGAAAACACATATAATTATCAGGATCTTCAGTAAAGCTTCCCAGGTCTAATTTAATTTGTCTTAAATCTTGGAGAGGGAAAAGGATATGGTTTTGCATGGGTCCCAAGTCCCCATTAGGAACTTCCTGTAATGGAAGGAGGGAAGGATACAGCCTAGAGATCACCAAAGTTGTTTAGGAACCACTGGGGTAGGAGCTGCTGCTGGTTCCAGAGGCATTGCCAGAGATTGTGGTGGCTCCTCTTGGCTAGGATTGGGCAGCCCTGGATAAAGGGGAGAGTTTGAACCCAAGGGTTTGGTGTAAGTTATAGGTAACATAGAAGGAACAAGCCCACAACTCCTGCATAAGAGGGTGTTTTCTCTCAAGACAAAGAAAACCTATATATATGGGACTTCTGAGCATTTTCCTTCTCCTCTACAAAGGAGGTCTATTTGGAGGATGGTATTATAATTAAGTGAGCCTTCAGGGGGCCATTTTTCACCATCAGGTAGATCATATTGAGGCCATGCCTCAGTGCAAGAAAAGATCATACACATCTTTAACAAGGTCTGAGGGTCAAACTTCTTCCAGTTCTTCAGTATACATGCCAAAGGCATCTGCTTTGAGCCAGGTAGGGGACTCGAAGATGTTGCTTCTATCTGAAAGAGAAAAGACCAGCATACAGCACTCTTTGTCTTTTCTTTGGTTCCTCTGATAGAGGGTGTCTCCTACTTGAGGAGTGGGAGCAAAGAAGCACCAATAACATATGCTTCCCTCAACTTTGGTGTGGGCCCAAGCTTGACCACCCTTATCCAGGTGCCCTGGGCCTTTGTCCTCTTCCTGTCTCTATCTTCGCTTTCACCTAGAGATAGGTAGAGTGAGACTTCCACATGCCATGTTTTTATAGCATAGGTGGACTTCCTATGCTCTTGAACATTGAGTATGCCTGAAGTGGAGTTCCCCTTAAGCAAGCTATGCAGCACATAAGATTTTGTAGCATTTACACACACTTCAAAATGATCCTACCTTAAGTGAAAAATCTCATGACCTCTAAATGTTAGGAAAGAGAAATGGTAGATGTCTGGAGGTTCTCACTGAGGCAGCAGCCTAGCAGAGGTTTTGCTTAGCACCTCCAGGTCAGTTGACTGGCCAATACCGAGACCTGAGGCCACTGTCTACTAACTCTGTCTGCCTTTGGAACTCATGCAGGCTTGTGAAACAAAGAGTGGCTCAAGAGACCTGCAGTTAGATTAGGTAATAAGAGGTGAATGACAGTGTTGAGAGTGTCTGTGCTTACCTTGAGTAGGCATTGAGAAATCCTGGATGAGCCCTCAAAAGATGAGACAGGAATCCCAAGTTCTTGTCCATGGAGCAAAGAATGGAATCCACAAACATGCAAACACTCATGGTAGCAAGCAAACAGGATTTATTAAAGATGAGGCAAGTACAAAGCTCTTAGCATAGACACTGGGAGGGGGTAAAGAGTGCCCTCAAGGTGGAACTTAAAGCAGTTTTTATATCCTTCCTTAAATCACATTATTTCTAACCAATGAATTTAAGGTCAAGATACCTAACATTTTTATGGTGTCTCTTGATTCTTGGATTAAATTACCACCCTTTTTCATGCCCTCTGGCTATTTTACCATGAACCAGATGTATGGCTTTAAGTAAAGTAATGCACAAAATTCTCCATGCCAGGCTTCAACAATATGTGAACCGTGAACTCCCTGATGTTCAAGCTGGTTTTAGAAAAGGCAGAGGAACCAGAGATCAAATTGCCAACATCCGCTGGATCATGGAAAAAGCAAGAGAGTTCCAGAAAAACATCTATTTCTGCTTTATTGACTATGCCAAAGCCTTTGACTGTATGGATCACAATCAACTGTGGAAAATTCTGAAAGAGATGGGAATACCAGACAACCTAACCTGCCTCTTGAGAAATCTATATACTGGTCAGGAAGCAACAGTTAGAACTGGACATGGAACAACAGACTGGCTCCAAATAGGAAAAGGAGCACGTCAAGGCTGTATATTGTCACCCTGCTTATTTAACTTATATGCAGAGTACATTATGAGAAACGCTGGGCTGGAAGAAACACAAGCTGGAATCAAGATTGCTGGGAGAAATATCAATAACCTCAGATATGCAGATGCCACCACTCTTATGGCAGAAAGTGAAGAGGAACTCAAAAGCCTCTTGATGAAAGTGAAAGAGGAGAGTGAAAAAGTTGGCTTTAAGCTCAACATTCAGAATATGAAGATCATGGCATCTGGTCCCATCACTTCATGGGAAATAGATGGGGAAAGAGTGGAAACAGTGTCAGACTTTATTTTTGGGGGCTCCAAAATCACTTTATTTTTTTGGTGACTGCAGCCATGAAATTAAAAGACGCTTACTCCTTGGAAGAAAAGTTATGACAAACCTAGATAGTATATTCAAAAGCAGAGACATTACTTTGCCGACTAAGGTCTGTCTAGTCAAGGCTATGGTTTTCCCTGTGGTCATGTATGGATGTGAGAGTTGGACTGTGAAGAAGGCTGAGTGCTGAAGAATTGATGCTTTTGAACTGTGGTGTTGGAGAAGACTCTTGAGAGTCCCTTGGACTGCAAGGAGATCCAACCAGTCCATTCTGAAGGAGATCAGCCCTGGGATTTCTTTGGAGGGAATGATGCTGAAGCTGAAACTCCAGTACTTTGGCCACCTCATGAGAAGAGTTGACTCATTGGAAAAGACTCTGATGCTGGGAGGGATTGGGGCAGGAGGAGAAAGGGACGGCAAAGGATGAGATGGCTGGATGGCATCACGGAGTTGATGGACATGAGTTTGAGTGAAGTCCGGGAGATGGTGATGAACAGGGAGGCCTGGTGTGCTGCGATTCATGGGGTCGCAAAGAGTCGGACACGACTGAGCGACTGAACTGTACTGAACTGAAGATTAATGATATCCAATTGTTTTTCCCTCAAGCATATGGAACATAATTTAATTTCTGCTCTTCCCTGGATCTGAGTGCTGATAATTTATCAGACTAAAGACACATTCCAGGAATTCAGGACAATGGAGCAGGATATTTACTGCAAACAAGACCCAGGTTTCAGAATTCTACACTGACTGCCTAGTAATTTCTACCTCAGTGAGGCCTTGGTGCCCTGCACCTCCACAGGAGACACTCTGACACTAGCAGGTAGTTTTGGTTCAGTCTCCTGTGGGGTCACTACTCCTTTCCTCTGGGTCTTAGTGTGTGAAATATTTTGTTTGTCCCTCCAGTCCCTCCAATACTGGAGTCTCTGTTTCCTACAGTCCTGTGGATGTCCTGTAATCAAATTCCACTGGGTCAGATTCCCTGGGTATTCCCAGTCCCTTTGTCAGATTCCCAGGCTGGGAAGACTGACATAGGGTTCAAAATCTTCACAACAGTGGGGGAGCCTCTTTAGTATTATTATTCTCCAGTTTGTGACTCACCCACCAGAAGGTTATAGGATTTGGTTTTATCATGATTGCACCCCTCCTTCCATCTTGCTGCAGTTTCTTTGTCTTTGGACATGGGGTATCTGTTTTCAGTGGGTTCCAATGTCCTCATGTTGATGGTTGTTCAATAGCTAGTTGCAATTTTGGTGTTCTTGCAGGAAGAGATGAACACACATCCTTCTACTGTGCTTGAACTGCAACCTCACATCAAACATTTTTGAAAATGCTTCTTATACATGCTTTTTTATGTATAAATATTTATCTTTTAGTCTTTCACAAATGCCATTACTTCATTGAATGGTACATACAATTTTTTTTTATTTTAATGAACACTACCTGCTTTCCACAAAGTTCTGTATGAATTTATTATATTTTCATCAACAATGTATGAGAATGTTTTTCCCATCACTTTCATCAGTATTTTATACTACCATCATTTACAATTCTTGTCAGTTTGATGAACAGATCGCATTCTAATTAGATTAGAATCACCAACATTATAAGTGATCTTTGAGCATCATTTAATTTGTTTTTTAGCCTTTTGGATTCCTTATTATGTGAATTGCTTTTCTTATTTCTCCATTTCCAATTGAATTATTTCTCTTTTCTGTCTTGGTTTGTAAGTGTTCTTTTTATATTCCAGATGTTAATTCCATGAAAATAATTTTCTAAATCTATTAGTTTTATGTTTGCTTTTTGTTTTAGAAAGTTTTTGCATTTTGATGTCAAAATTATAAATCTCTTCCTTTAAAATTTGGATTTTTAATCTTATATAAGAATTTCATACTCCAAATTTACAAATATGTGCTAAAATCAATAACTGTTTTCCACATTTAACTGTTTAATTAATGTGAAATTATTTACTTTTGTAACTAGTATCAGATGGGGATTTCTTTCTTTATTATTTTTTAAATAATATGACCAATTGTTCCCAATCTATTTTGTAAACTCAACCATTCTTTCAACACTAATGTAAAATACCATCTTTGTTACATATCAATTCACATCTTTATCTATGTTTATGGCTATAAACCTATAGTCTGTTCCTAGACTCCATTTTGTTCTATTGATTTGTCTGTTCTTGTGCTGATTATACTTTTTCAATAATTAAAGCTTTATGTTTTGATATCTGATGGGAATATGTTTATGTTACTTTTATTTTCAAAAATATTATATAAATATATAGGTGCATTTCTTCTTGAGAACAAATTTTAAAATTTCCACTTAAATAAGACATATTAGATTTTATTGAGATCTCTTTAAATTTACAGAACAATTTTGAGAAAATTATCATCTTTTTAACATTTTCTTTCTGTCTTTGAAATGGACATGTCTCTCTACTTATTTGTGGTTTTTATATTGTTAAGTAATGTTTTATTGGTTTTATTTCATATATGTCTTACATATTTCTTGTTATGTTTATTCCTAGATTGGAGAAGGAAATAGCAACCCACTCCAGTACCCTTGCCTGGAAAATCCCATGGACAGAGGAGCCTGGTATGCTATAGTCCATGGGGTCGCAGAGTCAGACACGACTGAGCAACTTCACTCACTCACTCAATTTATTCCTAGATATTTTGTAGTTCTGGTTGACATTATAATCATTATATTTTTGTCTGTAACATTTCCTAATTAATAACTACCAATGAATGTTTATTTTGTGTCTGAGCTCTGTTACTACACAGTGGCTGATCAGATCTATGTTACTTAATTTCTTAAGTCCTCACATATGCCTCACATACTTGGGTGAGTGATGTTCTATTAGTCAACTGGCAGGCCAAAATCCTGACTGAGCTCCTTTTAGCCCTCTTCTTTAGTTGGCTGAATCCAGTTCTCTTTCTTGTGTAAATTAAACTAAATTTTGGTTTGTTCTGAGAATGATCAATGGCCAATAATATCTTCTTTATACCCTCATTCATTTAGCATTTTACCCTCACTGGATCCTTTTAGATCCTAATGCCTATTGTATTTAATGGAAGTTTACTGTCTTGGATTGTTCCATACTGGTCTTTTTCTGGGAAGTAGATATGACTACTGCTGATATGGTATTATGTTATCTGTTTCATCCTTACCTGGAATACTCTCAGCTCATTCCATCATGCTGTATGTCTAAAGTTCTTGACACAAAATCGATGCTCTAGAAATGTTAGTTCTATTTATGCTAAAAAACAAAGTAAAATATAATCCTAAAGGACACTCAAATATCCAAATGAAGCAGATTCCCAACTTTCCTGTCTTATAAGACCTCTACATTATGTGAACAGCAATAGTGGCATTCTCTAACCCCTTGGGGGAGTCCAAAGTTTCTCCTATTCTCCTCTCTCCATCTCTCTCTCTCTTTTTTAACCAAAGAGACAACAGCAAAACAGACTCATTTAAGATATAAAAATGAGGTCACTGAATTCATGAAATCAAGAATAAACAGAGGCTTTTTTTTGGGCTCACTGTTCAGGGGTGCCACTAGCAATTATGGCAATTAGATCCAGAAAACCATGATCTCTGTAAAATTTTGAGGGCATTTTGAGGAAGGAGGGCATAGGACAAGCTGCTTAGCCCTGTATCTGGTCCCTGACAGCCCAACCTGATAAACTCTGATCTTAGTGATAGGAAACAACCTTGGAGTTTGGGTCTAGACCCCTGACACAGAATAAAAACTCTATGTTGGCCTAGAGTGTCAGCTTGTCATCTAACAGTTATGTTCTTTGAGGATTTAGTATGATGGTCTGCAGCTGGTAAAGAATCAGAGTTTTAGGGTCCTAGCCAACATCTCTTCCCATAAGAGACACAACTAGAGTCAGAGCCAGTATCTCTTCTAATTGTTGGCAGATGTGAGCAGACATTCATTTTATTTTAGTGTTTAACTTGAAGTTCTGAAATGTGAAATATGTTCACTGTAGCTTGGAAAGTGTAACAGATATTGAGAACTCAGTTCTTCAGATCCTAGTCCAGTTCATAATATGTTTCCCAACCTCACACTTGCTCTAACCTGTGTTTCTCCACTGCCCATGGACAGACATTTAAGATGTTGCCTGGATCTCTCAGTAAATTCTATTCCAGGCCTCTCCATCACTGTACCCCATATGTCCAGTAACCCCTCCATTGCTAACTGTGGCATCTTGTGGAATCTATTGATCATTTGGATCATCACCTGTTGCTGTTCTCTGTATTTTCTGGGTATCATGTACTCTGAAGAATTAGATTTTCTGTTAGTACTTGAAACAGAGAGGGAGAAAGAAAAAAAAAAGTATAGACTGAAAGTTAGATCGACCTCAGTTTAATTATTTGTTCTGTTAGTTCAAAAATACATATTTTATGACTTTTGGATATATTTACTATATGGGAAATTTTTTAAGAACAGAAATTTCAGGAAAAATAGAACAAACATCTCTATTAATCATGCAGAATTGGCAATTAATATTGATATAGTTAATGCTGCTATTTTCCATTTTATCATATTTGTTTCAAGTATTTTTCATCTAAGTACATTATTATAGGTAAAGCTAAATCTCACTTTTTTCCTATCCTCATTCCCATTTCACTCTTTTTTTCCTTCTAAGCAATTGTGATCATTAATTTAATGCATGCTTTCCTCTTTTTTACATATTCCTATATCCATGAACAATATATAGTAATGTTTTGTGTGTGCTTTAAAAATGTACATCAGTAGTATTATTTGATGTTATATTATAGGGATCAATTGATATTTAAAAGTTTCTATGTTGACTGGTTATATGTTTTTACAAACATATAATGCATTACTTTTTCTATATAGTCTATCATGTACATATGTTGCTGTTCAGTCATTCAGTAGTGTCTGACTCTTTGTGACCCCATGGACTGCAGCACTCCAGGCTTCCCTGTCCTTCATCGTCTCCCAGAGCTTGCTCAAACTCATGTCCATCAAGTCGGTGATGCCATCCAACCATCTTGTCCTCTGTCATCCCCTTCTCCTCCTGCCTTCAATCTTTCCCAGCATCAGGGTCTTTTCTAATAAGTTGGCTCTTTGCATCAAATGGCCAAAGTAATGGAGCTTCAGCTTTAGCATCAGTCCTTCCAATGAATATTCAGCATTGATTTCCTTTAGGCTTGACTGGTTTGATATACTTGCAGTCCAACAGACTCTCAAGAGTCTTCTCCAACACCACATTTCAAAAGCATCAATTCTTCGATTGATGAAAGAAAGCTCAGCCTTCTTTGTGGTTCAAATCTCACATCCATACATGACTACTGGAAAAACCATAGCTTTGACTATACGGATCTTTGCCAGCAAAGTAATGTCTGCTTTTTAATATTCTGTCTAGATTGGTCATAGCTTTTCTTCCAAGGAGCAAGTGTATTTTAATTTTGTGGCTTCAGTCACCATCTCCAGTGATTATGGAGAAAAAGAAAATAGAGTTTCTAACTCTTTCCATTGTTTCCCCATCTATTTGCCATGAGGTGATGGGACTGGATGCCATGAGCTTCGTTTTTTGAATGTTGAGTTTTAAGCCAGCTTTTTCACTCTCCTCTTTCACTTTCACCAAGAGGCTCTTTAGTTCTTTGCTTTCTACCATAAGGGTGGTGTCATCTGCATATTAGAGGTTATTGATATCTCTCCCAGCAATCTTGATTCCAGCTTTTGCTTCATCCAGCCTGGCATTTCACATGACATACTCTGCATAGAAGTTAAATAAACAGGGTGACAATATATAGCCTTGACGTATTCTTTCCCCAGTTTGAAATCAGTTCATGTTGTTCCATTTCCGGTTCTAACTGTTGCTTTTTGACCTGCATACAGGTTTCTCAAGAGTACATATATATCATGCACCTTTACATCATATATATGTGCATGATATATATGTGTATATATATCTAGTACATATACCACAGCTATAGAGTGAATGTTTAGGTTTTCCCCAACTGTTTTGTAATATGAATGTTACTGCAATAAACATCCTTCTACATGTGTCCCTATATGTACAAGAGTTTAACTAGAGATTAAAGAAATACATTTGCTGGATCCTAGGGTATGTGAGCTTTCCATTTTTCTATTTACAGTCAAATAGATTTCTTAAGTGATTAGAGCAATTCTCATCTTCACCAGCAGTGAAAGAAGGTTTCTATTTACTCATCTTCTTGCCAAGATGTAAAATGATACCTTTCATATTTGTCAATCTAATGGGTGAGAAGTAAAACTTATTGTTTTAATTGTTTAGTTTGCATATTCCTGACTACTAATGATGTTGAGTATTTTCTCATATGTTCATTAGACATACATATTTCTGTTCTGTAAATTGGTGATTCATTTCCTTTGGTGACTTCTTTCCTACTTAAAATATTTTGTTTTACTATTGGATATAAGTTAAAAATTTTAATTTACTTCACTTTTTGAAAAGTAGATGAACAGAGTAAAGGAAAATCACATGACATAAAATGATATACAATTAAAAGTAATTCTGGGCGAGGTTTCAAGATGGCGGTGGTTGGGTGGTTGACCGAAAAGCAGAGGTGAAGGCCCTTACCAAGTGAAACGGGCCGAGAGTCGTCCCCTCCCCGCTTCTCACAGCCCCAGGAGCCCAGCAGAAGCGTTTTAGGTTTTATTTTGTAAACAAGCAAGTAAATCAAACAACTTGTCAACATGGGGCGGAGATCCACATCATCCACCAAAAGTGGAAAATTTATGAACCCTACAGACCAAGCCAGAAAAGAAGCTCGGAAAAGAGAATTAAAGAAGAACAAAAAACAGCGCATGATGGTACGAGCTGCAGTTTTAAAGATGAAGGATCCCAAACAAATTATCCGGGACATGGAAAAATTGGATGAAATGGAGTTTAACCCAGTGCAGCAGCCACAGTTAAATGAGAAAGTGCTGAAAGACAAGCGTAAAAAGCTACGTGAAACATTTGAACGTATTCTACGACTCTATGAGAAAGAGAATCCAGATATTTACAAAGAATTGAGAAAGCTGGAAGTAGAATATGAACAGAAGAGGGCTCAACTTAGCCAATATTTTGATGCTGTCAAGAATGCCCAGCATGTGGAAGTGGAGAGTATTCCTCTGCCAGATATGCCGCATGCTCCTTCCAACATCTTGATCCAGGACATTCCACTTCCTGGGGCCCAGCCACCCTCCATCCTTAAGAAGACCTCAGCCTATGGACCTCCAACTCGGGCAGTTTCTATACTTCCTCTTCTTGGACATGGCGTTCCACGTTTGCCCCCTGGCAGGAAACCTCCAGGTCCTCCCCCTGGCCCACCTCCTCCTCAAGTCTTACAAATGTATGGCCGCAAAGTGGGCTTTGCCCTAGATCTTCCCACTCGTAGGCGAGATGAAGACATGTTATATAGTCCTGAACTTGCTCAGCGGGGTCATGACGATGATGTTTCTAGCACCAGTGAAGATGATGGCTATCCTGAAGACATGGACCAGGATAAGCATGACGACAGTACTGATGACAGCGACAGTGACAGATCAGATGGAGAAAGTGAAGGGGATGAGTTCGTGCACCGTGATGACACTGAGAGAGAAAACAATGAAGAAAAGAAATCAGGTCTGAGTGTACGGTTTGCAGATATGCCTGGAAAATCTAGGAAGAAGAAGAAGAAGAACATGAAGGAGCTGACTCCTCTCCAAGCCATGATGCTTCGAATGGCAGGTCAGGAAATCCCTGAGGAGGGACGCGAAGTCGAGGAATTTTCAGAGGACGATGATGAAGATTCGGATGATTCTGAAGCAGAAAAGCAATCACAGAAGCAGCATAAGGAGGAATCTCTCTCTGATGGCACGTCTGCAGCTTCCCAGCAGCAAGCCCCTCCACAGTCTGTTCCTCCATCTCAGATACAAGCACCCCCCATGCCAGGACCACCTCCGCTTGGACCGCCACCTGCTCCACCTTTACGGCCACCTGGACCACCTACAGGCCTTCCTCCTGGACCACCTCCAGGAGCTCCTCCGTTCCTGAGACCGCCTGGAATGCCAGGACTCCGAGGGCCTCTGCCCCGCCTTTTACCTCCCGGCCCACCACCCGGTCGACCCCCTGGCCCTCCTCCTGGCCCACCCCCAGGTCTGCCTCCTGGCCCTCCTCCTCGGGGACCCCCGCCACGGCTACCTCCCCCTGCACCTCCAGGTATCCCTCCACCTCGTCCTGGCATGATGCGCCCACCTCTGGTGCCTCCTCTTGGACCTGCCCCACCAGGGCTCTTCCCACCAGCTCCCTTACCCAACCCGGGGGTTCTAAGTGCTCCCCCCAACTTGATCCAGCGACCCAAGGCGGATGACACAAGCGCAGCCACCATCGAGAAGAAAGCCACGGCAACCATCAGTGCCAAGCCACAGATCACTAATCCCAAGGCAGAGATCACACGATTCGTGCCGACCGCACTGCGGGTGCGTCGGGAGAATAAAGGGGCTGCTGCTGCTCCCCAGAGAAAGTCTGAGGATGATTCTGCTGTGCCTCTTGCCAAAACAGCACCCAAATCTGGCCCATCTGTTCCCGTGTCGGTGCAGACTAAGGACGATGTCTATGAGGCTTTCATGAAAGAGATGGAAGGGCTGCTGTGACAGCTTTGGATGCTAGATCAGGCTTCTGTTCACATCAGTGGTTCATGTTGAAAGAGGCTCTTACTCAGCTTAGGTGGAAGAGTTGCTTTCATTGTCAGGGTATTTTTAATTTCATTTCAAGGAATATCTTAAAGTTTAGCCTTGTTCAGAATTTACTGCATATAAAAGAGAGGGTATTTCATTCAACATAAATTGGTTATTGAAGCAGTGCTGCTAATAACATCCATCCCTTTTCATACCACCATTTTCATCAGATTTCTTCCCCTACTCCAATTCCTTGGCAACTTGTGATCAAGGGGAACTTTGTTATTTGTTTTAGCTCTCTTATTGTGTGCTGTGGGCACTGGAGTAGAGATTTCTGGAAAAACCAGTTTATTTCACCCCCATCTTGCCTTTCATGTTTGTTATTTTTAATATTTTCTTGTAAATATTTTGTAATATTCTAGTGAAATGGATCACAATGTCATTTCCTAATACAAAGCGATATATGTGGGAAGAAAATGTACAATTCTTTGATTATAATTCCCACTGATCTAAACTTCGAGTGTTCCATGGAATAAATAAATAAATGTTCTACACCAGGAAAAAAAAAAAAAAAAAGTAATTCTGACTTTCTTCCTCTGATCTCAGTCACCCAGTTCCCCTTTCTTAATGCAACTGTTATCCAATTTTGTGTATATTTTCAGAGATCTATGTATTCATACACACAATATTTTTTCTTCACAAATATTAATTTTGCACTTTTCTACAGCTTGTAACTTTAACTTAATGTGTTGAAACCCTTTCCATGTAGTGCTGACTTATTCTTTTATAAATTTAATTTTATGTTTTTAAATTAATTTTATATTTTTAAATTAATTTTTATTGGACTGTAGTTGTTTTCCCAGATGGTGCACTTGGTAAAGAATCTGTCTGCCAATGCAGAAGACACAAGAGACACGGGTTCAATCCTTGGGTTGAGAACATCCCCTGGAAAAGGAAATGGCAACCCACTCCAGTATTCTTGCTGAAAATTCCCATGGGCAGAGGAGCCTGGCAGGCTACAGTTCATGGGATCCCAGAGGGTCAGACACGACTGAGGATGAATATTATTATTATAGTTGATTTACAATGTTGTGTTAGTTTCTGCTGTACAGCAAAGTGAATCAGTTATACATATATATATATCCACCCTTTTTAAGATTCTGCTCCAATATAAATCATCACAGAGTATTGAGTAAAGTTCCCTATGCTATACAATAGTTTCCTATTAGTTATCTGTTTCATATATAGTAGTGTGTATATATCCATCCCAATCTCCCAATTTATCCCATCCTCCTTTCTCCCCTTTGGTAACCGTAAGTTTGTTTTTTACATCTGTGCTATTGTTTCTGTTTTGTAAATAGATTCATTTGTACCATTGTTTAAATTCCACATATAAGCAATATCATATGATATTTGTCTTTCTCTGTCTGACATTTCACTCTGTATAACAATCTCTTAGATTCATCCATGTTGCTGAAAACAGTATTATTTCCTTCTTTTTTATGGCTGAGTAGTATATATGTACCAAATATATATGTAGTAGTATATACGTACCACATCTTCTTTATCCATTCCTCTGTCAATGGGCAGCTAGGTTGCTTCCATGTCCTGGCTATTGTGAATAGTGCTGCAGTGAACATTTGGTTACATGCATCTTTTTGAATTATGGTTTTTATCCTGATATATGCCTAAGAGTGGGATTGCTGGATCATATATTAGCTCCATTTTAGTTTTTAAGGAACCTTCATACTGTTTGTTTTCCATAATGGCTCTACCAATTTTCACTCCCACCAACAGTATAGGACAGTTCCCTTTTCTCCGCATCTTCTCCAGTATGTATGGTTTATAGATATTTTTTATGATGGCCATTCTGACCAGTGTGAGATGATACGTCATTGTAGTTTTGATTTGCATTTCTTTTACAATTAGTGATATTGAGCATCTTTTCATATGCCTACTGACCATCTATATGTCTTTGTTGGAGAAATATCTAGATCTGCCCATTTTTTGATTGGATTTTCTTTTTAATATTGAGCTGCATGAGCTTTTTGTATATATTGGAGGCTAATCCCTTGTCAGTAGCTTTGTTTGCAAATATTTTCTCCCATTGTGTGGGTTGTCTTTTCTTTTTGTCTATGGGTTCCTTTGCTGTGTAAATGGTTTCTTTTGCTTTTTATTTAAATTTAATTAGGTCTCATTTGTTTATTTTTATTTTCATTACTCTAGGAGGTAGATTAAAATGGCTTTGTTCTTTTGTTAGCTATTGCATTATATTTTGCCATATAGTGTGAAGGCATTTTAAATTAATTTTCCAATTAATAGATAACTATAAGGCATATTTATGTGCTAATAAGGTACTTGAATACATAAAATGAAATTTCTGTAGAGGTACAAACTTATAGAAATACACCTGTAGTGTAAAATTTTAATATAACACAGTTTTTGAAGGGTCAAGTAGCCAAATATTATTATGGCTACAAGGCTTTTGAAACATGTAATTATTAATAACTATATTGAACTTTTTACCCTATAAAACAGAGACAAAATCTTGCTTTCCAGTGTTCATTAAACAACTACCAACTATTATATAATTTAAATATAGAATAATTTTACAATACCTAGTTTACCATTCATTTTCTTAAAAAATTATTTGTGTATAACTGGTTTACAGTGCTGTATTCCTTCTGTACAGCAAAATGAATCAATTATACATGTACATATTGCACTTTTTAAAGAGTCTTTACCCATATAGTAGTTTACCATTCATGAACATGGTCTAGCTCTCTGTTTATTTAGGTCATCTTTAGATGATCAGTGAAATTTCATATTTTTCTCTACAATGGCGATGAGTATTTCTTCTTATGCTTATTTCTAAGTTCTTTATTTTTATGTTGTTATTGTGATTATGTTATATAACTCTTACATTTTAATTGACAATAAATGATTTGTAGGAAAGCTATTATTTTTTATATTTTGTGGCTACATATTTTCTTAATAGATGTAATATAAAATTAAAAGATCCTTGCTCCTTTGAAGAAATGCTATGACAAAACTAGACAGTGTATTAAAAAGCAGAGATATCACTTTGCCAACAAATGTCTGTATAGTCAAAGGTATGGTTTTTCCAGTAGTCATGTATGGATGTGAGAGTTGGACCATAAAGAAGGCTGAGTGCTGAAAAATTGATGCTTCCAAATTGTGGTGCTGGAGAAGACTCTTGAAAGTCCCTTGGACTGCAAGGAGATCAAACCAGTCAATCCTAAAGGAAATCACTCTGAATATTCATTGGAAGGACTGATGCTGAAGCTGAAACTCCAATACTTTGGCCAACTGATGCAAAGTGATGACTCATTGGAAAACACTCTGATGCTGGGAAAAATTGAGGGGGTGACAAGGATGAGATGGTTGGATGTCATCACTGACTGCACATGAGTGTGAGCAAACTCCAAGAGATAGTGAAGGACAGAGAAGCCTGGCTTGCTACAGTCAATGGGGTTGCAATAAACTGAACATAACTTAGCAACTGAAAAACAATTTCCTTAATATGATAGTTGTTCCTCTTTGAAAACATCTTTATTCTTTGTTATAGGTTTATCTGGATATTTTTCTGGTTTTGATGAAAATGATTTTATTTCAACTTTATGCTTCATATGTCCTGCAAGTTTCTTGAAGGACATATTTTCAACTTATGGGAGTTCTGTTATATGTTATCTTGCCAAGGTTTTTTTTCCTGTGAAATAATGGATGTGAGATTTTTACCAACTACTTTTTCCACATCTGTTGAGATGACCATGTAATATTTTGTCCTTTAATCTGTTAAAGATAGACTTCCTGATTTTCTGTCATTGCATTTCTGAGACAAACTTCACTTAGCTATGCTTTATTATTTTCTTAATATGCTACTGGACTTAATTTGTCAATGTTTTATTTAGATTTTTTCATTTGTGTTAATAAGCAGCATTATTGCATATTGGTTAGAATTATGGATTCTGTAGTGAAAATATCTGAATTTGAATTATGGCTTAATCATTTATTAGCCCTGTGATCTTAGACAAATTACTTATTTCCTTTCACCATTTGTAAAGTAGGGATAATAATTGTATTTATTCTCTATGGTTACTAAAATGATTAAATATATTCATATACATTCTAGTTATCTTTTACTGTATAAAAGATGCAATGGGTATTTGTCTGCATTGGTTAAAATCTATTTCAAATGACAATTTCTGTTCCTGTTCTTCTTTTACATAACAAATAAACAAATATAGTGGCTTAAGACAATGATTATTCTTATTATATCTTGTAATTATCTGGGATTACTAAGATGTCAATCAGCTGGGAGCTCAACGAGGCTGGAATGTCCAAGATGGCTCACTTGTATGACTGGCAGTTGATGCTACAGATGAGGTTGTCTTTGGGGATGCCTACATTTTGTCTAACTATGTGGTTTGGCTTTCTCACAGCTTAGAGCCTGGATCTTAGAGAACATTGCAAAAGAACCAGATGAAGTTGAAAGGCTTCTTATAATTCAGCTTTTGAGGTCTCAGAATACCACTTCCACTGGAGCTCAAGAACTTCTTCCAAGCTCATGGAGGATATTGGCAGAATTTATTCCTTGTGGTTGTAGAACTGAGTATCCATATTCTTTCTGTCAACTGGAGAGGGAAGGATTTTTCTCTACTCCTAGATACCATCCTCAGGCCTAAGCCATGTGGCCCTCTGATTACATGACAGTTTACTTCTGCAAAGAATCCTTTTTCAGTATGCTATTTCAAGGGCTTATAAGTAATTGTGACATTGACTATCTCATCATATTTGTAATATAGTGTAACCTGATATCAACTACCCATCATATTCATGAGTCCCACCCACACTCTAGTGAAGGACATGTTCACCAAGTACTGAGAATCTTGAAAGTTTTCATTTTAGAAATTTTCCTATCATAAAGGGCAAAAGGCATGAATAGGGAAACCACAAGAAATAGAAATTGCCATTAAAGACCTGGAAAATAATAGTAATAAAATAAGTGCAGTTAAAATGTTGCCACTTTCCCCTTTGTCAGATTGGTAAAGAGTTAAAAAGACTGATAGCTCAGTATTGGGCAGGATGTGAAGAATGTGCCATTTTTACCTACTGACATGACAGCTTACATCCTTGATGGCTCAGCAGGTAAAGAATCCACCTGCAATGCAGGAGACACAGGTTCAATCCCTGGTCCAGGAAGACCCCCTGGAGGAGAAAATGGCAACCCACTCAAGTGGGCTTGGGAAATCCCATGGCCACAGAAGCCTGGCATGCTACAGTCCACAACAAAGTGATGAAGAGAGAGAGAGAATCTTTCATAAGATCAACTTGAAGATTAAAAATATTATTACTCATATTTTTATAGTTTGAAATTCATTGAAGCCCTCTTTATAATAGCAAAGCAATTAGAAAGCACCTAAGTGTAACAATAATGTGGGATTAGTTAATTAAATTAGATCTTTAAATAGACTTTGCAACCATATTTAATTACTGAGGGAAATCTTCATAAAAAGCAAATAAAATAGTACTGAAGAATTTATCTGCAGGGTAGCAATGGAGAAACAGATGTAGAGAATAGAATTATGGACATGGGGAGAAGAGACGAGAGGGTGAAATGTATGGAGAGAGTAACATGGAAACTTACATTACCATATGTAAAATAGATAGCCGATGGGAATTTGCTGTATGTCTCAGGAACCCCAAACATGGGCTCTGTTCAACTTAGAGGGGTGGAGTGGGGACGGAGATGGAAGGGAGGTTCAAAAGGGAGCAGATATATGTATACCTATTGCTGATTCATGTTTAGGTTTGACAGAAAACAACAAAATTATGTAAGGCAATTATCTTCAATTAAAAAATAAATAATATTTTTAAAAAACAAATAAAAATGTCCAGAATTATCTCATAAAAACAAAAACATTTGCTAGTGTTAAGGGCTCCTTCAGGTTGGGAGTGGTCAGACATAAGGCTATGTCACTTCACATAAGAAGACATTCTTCCACACTTTACCTTTCATTCTTGGAGTGTAAGGTTACATGAGGTGTATGTAAGAAGTTTAAGTGAAGTGGTAGTAGTAGGCATCATGCCATATAGAACCAGATAAGTGTAATGCTTTGAGGGAACTCAGAACTGTACTTGCTTTCTACATGGGGAAGCAGTGTGGAACACTAGAAAGAGTACAGGATTAGGAATAAGAAGACTTATACTCGAGTTTATTTCACTCACTTATTATGATATCTTTGACATTTCTTTTCACCTTTGTGAGCCTCAATTTGCTGACATGCAATGAAAAGATTGGACTGTATCAGTGCTTCTCAACCTTGACTGCACATTAGAATTATTTATGAATTTTTTAAAATACTGATGCCTGAAGCCCCAATCATGACTAATCAAATATGAATTTCTAGGGATAAAGCTGAAAGGACTGATATTTTTGTAAATGTTCACCTCTCTCATTGAAAATTCTGATGTTAATAGCCATGATTGAGAGCCATTCAACTAGCTAACTTCTACAGATAGATCCTCCCAAGTGTGATAGTTGAGATTCTTTGAGAGACAAAGACTTGACATTGAGGTGGTTCTATCAGTTCAACAACCCCCCCACACACACACAAGCACACACACACACACACACACACACACAAACACACATAAAACCAAAGGACACACAAGGTGTCCAAGGATCATAGGATTTAAGGAGAGAGTTATACAGCTAACTCCAAAAAACGAATTGGAAAGCAAACACTGGATAGAATGGAACATATTTCAATAACTGTGCCAATCTTTACCTCTTCTGGATTTTCACCTCCTTCTCTGCCCAAGTTCATCAAATTTTTTAAGATGCTAAACTTAGAAAACTTTGTCCACATTTGATCTCACCCATCTCTTTAGGTCAGTTGAAGTGTGACCAAATCCTTTTCCCTTTATCTTAGCTGTAAGTGAGCTGGAATGTTTGAAAGATTTCTCCTGAGAAATCTGTATGCAGGTCAAGAAGCAACAGTTAGAACCAGACATGGAAGAATGTCCATGGAACATGGTTCCAAATTGGGAACATGGTTCCAAATTGGGAAAGGAGTACGTCAAGGCTGTATATTGTCGCCCTGTTTATTTAACTTCTATGCAGAGTATAGAAGTCACTCAGACATGCCTGAGTGACTGAACAACAACAAGAGAAGAATTACTCAACAAGAAAGCAATAAACAATAGAAAAGATGAACAAAACTAAGATTAAAAACATGAACAAATTTGACAACCCTTAGCTATATTTACCAAGGAAAAAAGAGAGAGGACTCAAGTCAACAAAATTATAAATGGAAAAGGAGACATTATATCTGACACCACAGAAATAAAAGGGAGCCTATGAGAATACTATCAATATATACACAGTAACAACCTAGACAGCCTAGAAGAAATGGAATCACTCTTAGAAACATAGAATCTACCAAGACTAAATTAGAAAGAAATAGAAAAGTCTGAATAGCAAGGTGAGTAAATCAATAAACCAAGAATTTCCCAGTGAAGAAAAACCGTGGACCAGATGGCTTCACCAGTGAATTTTAACCAAATTTGTAAAGAATCAATATCAATCCTTCTCATGCTCTTCATAAAAGTTGAACACGGGTAACACTTCCCAACTCATTTTACAAGGATAACATTATCCTGATACCAAAGCCAGAAAAGGGCACAAGAACAGGGATCTACAGGACAATATTAATGATTAATATAGATGTAAAAATTCTGTATAAAATACTAGCAAATTAATTTAGCTGAACATTAAAAGGATAATTTACTACCATCGAGTGGGATTTATTACTGGGATGTAAAAATGGTTCAGCATGTGCAAATCAATAAATGTGATACATTGTATGCATAGAATGAAAGAAGAATCACATGATCATTTCAAAAGAGAAAAAAATACATTTGGTGAAATTCAATCAGTTCATGATAAAATAAAATTAGAGAAGGAACATAACTCAGTGTAATAAAGGCCATATATCACAAGCCCACAGTTAACATCATATTCCATGGTGAAAGGTTGAAAGCTTTTCCTTTGAGATCAAGAACAAGACAAGAGTGCCCACTTCCATTTCTCCTATTCAACATAGTTCTGGAAGACCTAGTCACAGCAATCAGGCAAAAAATAAATAAAAGACATCATAATTAGAAAGGAGGAAGTAAAATTGGCTATTAGTGGATGATATAATTTTACATATAGAAAATCTTGAAGATTGTACCAAAAAAAAAGTTGTTAGATCTGATCAGCAAATTTAGTGAATTCACAGCAAGCAAAATGAACATACAAAAATCAGTAGTGTATAATAAATTATTTGAAAGATAAAGGAAACAATCCATTTGCAGTATCACCAAAAACAATAAAATATTTAGGGATAAATTTAACCAAAAGAGAACTACAAGATACCGATAAAAGAAATCCAAGAAGACACAAACAAATGAAAAATATCTTATGTTCATGGGTCAAAAAATTAATGTTTTTAAAAAGTCAGTATTGACAAAAGCAACATACAGATTCAGTTCAATGCAATAAAGATACCAACAGTATTTTTTACAGAAATAGAAAAAATTCTAAAATTTAGATTGAACCACAAAAGAATCCATATATTCAAAACAATCTTGAAAAAGAAGAGCAAAGTGGGATTACATATACTTTCTGATTTCTAGCTTTGTTTAAAAACTATAGCAATTGAAACAGTATGGTACTGGCATAAAAGCAAACACATGGACCCATGGAACAGAATAGAGAGCTCAGAAATAAACCTGTTCACATCTGGTCAATCAATAATTGATGAGGGAGCCCATAATGCTCAATGGAGAAAAGACAGTCTCTTCAATAAATAGTGCTGGGAAAATTGGATAATCACATTAAAAGGAATGAAACTAGACCCCATCTTATGCCACTCACATAAATTAACTCAAAATCATTTAAAGACATAAATGTAATATATTAAACCACAGGACTCCTAAAGAAAAGAGAGGAAAAATCTCCTTGACATGGTTCTTGGCAATTAGTTTTTTGGAAGTGATACTCAAAGTACAGCAAACAAAATAGAAGACAAACAAGAGAGATTTCAACTAACTAAAAGGCTTCTGCACAGTAAAAGAAATGCAGAAAAAAATGAAAAGAGAAACATTATGGCATGGAAAAGAATTATTTGAAAACCATTTATCTAATGGGAGTTAATGTCCAAAATATACCAAGAACTCATACAACTCAATAGCAAAGAAAGCCACACAATACAGTTAAAAAATATGCAAAGGACCCAGTCATTTTCCAAAGAAGATATACAAGCAGTCAAGGTGTTCAACTAAACACTCAGTTCAGTCGCTCAGTCGTGTCCTACTCTTTGTGACCCCATGAATTTCAGCATGCCAGGCCTCCCTGTCCATCACCAACTCCAGGAGTTCACTCAGACTCATGTCCATCGAGTCAGTGATGCCATCCAGCCATCTCATCCTCTGTCGTCCCTTTCTCTTCCTGCCCCCAATCCCTCCCAGCGCCAGTCTTTTCCAATGAGTCAACTCTTTGCATCAGGTGGCCAAAGTATTTGAGTTTCAGCTTTAGCATCAGTCCTTCCAAAGAACACCCAGGACTGATCTTTAGAAGGGACTGGTTGGATCTCCTTAAAGTCCAAGGGACTCTCAAGAGTCTTCTCCAATACCACAGTTCAAAAGCATCAATTCTTTGGTGCTCAGCTTTCTTCACAGTCCAACTCTCACATCCATACATGACCACTGGAAAAACCATAGCCTTGACTAGACAGACCTTTGTGGGCAAAGTAATGTCTCTGCTTTTGAATATGCTATCTAGGTTGGTCATAACTTTCCTTCCAAGGAGTTAGTGTCTTTTAATTTCATGGCTGCAATCACCATCTGCAGTGATTTCGGAGCCCCCCAAAATAAAGTCTGACACTGTTTCCACTGTTTCCCCATCTATTTCCCATGAAGTGATGGGACCAGATGCCATGATCTTCATTTTCTGAATGTTGAGCTTTAAGCCAACTTTTTCATTCTCCTCGTACCATTAAGGAAATTCAAATCAAATACACAATGAGATATCACCTCATGTCTGTTGGATTGACTGTAATCAAAAAGACCAAAGATACTGTAGGCAAGATTGTAAAGGAAAGGTAATCCTCTGAATTATTAGCAAGATTGTAAATTGGTACAGCAACCGTAAAAATCTGTATAGTGGTTCTTCAAAAAATTAAAAATAGAACTACCATATGATTCACCAATTCCACTTCTGGGAATATATCTAATGGAAACAAAAACAATATTGAAGAGCTATTTTATGAATTGAAGCATATTCATAGAAGCATGTAAGCATTATTTGTAATAGCTGAGACATGGAAACTAATTAAGTGTGCATGGATGGATGAACATATAAAGAAGTTGTATATATACATACATATCCTGATTTGAGGAAGGTGGAGATAAATCCCCCCTTTTCAGACAATCAAAAACTTGAGGAGAGTGAACAAGATTTTGGATGTGAGAATAGTCAGCACATGGCTGAAAAATGCTACATAATTATTTCTTTTCTTCTCATTTTTTTATGTGAGAAAGGAGAGTAACATAAGTTATTCCATCTTGGATGCTAAGATCTAAGAGCAGAGAGTCTCTTGTGCTATATAGTAGACATATTTTTGAAACCACAGCTTTTAAATAAGTTCTTTTTTGAATGAATATAACTACAGAGATTCACACCAAGGAGGCTGAAATTTTTAATTTAATGGAATAATGAAATTACAGAGTTATAGCATGTCAGAGTAAGAAGGACACATAGACTAAAAAGTTGGAAAATTCTATCTCTTATCTGAGTAGATGAGCCATGGTGATATTTGAACTGATCTTTTAGTTCAGTTCCTCCAGAAGCATCTGTTGTATCCCTAGAATGTGACAGGAATGTGAAGGAATTTGGTGTATATTTGTGAGTACAAAATATCTCTCCCTTTATGGATTTTAGTAGTCCAGTAGGGAGCACAGAGAATATTCAAGTAAATAAATGAATAAATAAAAATATATACACACAACTTGAAATGCTATAAAAATAAACAAGTACTGAGAGAATACTCATGTGGTGGAAGACAGGAAATTTATTAACCTTGTTTGTAGATTGTTTGTTCAGGAGAAACCTCAGAGAATATTTAACTACTAAGCTGAGACCTGAAGGAGTAACAGTAGTAAACGTTTTGAGAAAGAGGATCAAGAAAGGGTAATAGCATGTTCAAAACTGCTAAAGCTAGGAAGTATTCCAAGAACTAAAGACTAGCACAGCAAAAAAAAATTAGGGGGAAGTATAAAATTAAGTTGGAGAGGTAAGCATGGGTTAAATGATGAAAGACCTTGTGAGCCAAGATGTAGAATTTGGATTTTATTCCAAGTGCAGTGGGAAATAATTGTGAGGTTAAAGCAGAGGAGTGATATCCAATTTACATTAGTAAAAGTTTACTCTGTCTATCTTGTAGCAATTAAGTGGAGAGAGCAGTAAAGGCAATAGGACCAAAAAGTTCAGCAAGAAATCATGGTAGCTTGGAATAAGGTAGTCGTGGTGGAAATGGAGACAAGAGCATGGGTATAGCATACATTTTGTAAGTAGAATAAAAAGAAATTACTCAAGAAAATTTAAAGCACAGAAAGGGAGAAGTCAACGAGTATTCCCAAATTGCTGCTTTGAGTAACTAATAGATAGTTGTATCATTTACTGAGATTCATAAGATAATGAAGTTTTGAAGGGGTAGCGGAAATCAAGAAATTCTTTTGGAATATATTAAGATTAAAACATTTGCAAAATTTTCAATTTGAGATGTTAGATAAGCAATTGGATATATAATGTCAGAAAAGAAGTATGGGCTAGATATTTAAATACAGGTGTTGTTTACCTACAGAGGACATTTGTAAGGCCATTGATGAATGAGAGCAACTGGGAAGAACATGTGAAAATAAAATAGAAAATTCCATAGTAGGAAATTAAGTGCCAAGGAACCCAGGGGAGGAAAGAGTCAGAAAAGGTGTCAATAATGAGTGACCAGCGTGTGGATCAGAGCAAACTGTGGAAAATTCTAAAAGAGATGGGGATATGAGACCACCTTACCTGCCTTTTGAGAAACCTGTAGGTGAAGAAGCAATAATTAGAACCAGGCATGGAACAATGGATTTGTTCAAAACTGGGAAAGGAGCATGTCAAGGCTGTATATTGTCACCCTGCTTATTTAACTTCTATGCAAAGTATGTAATGTGAAATGCTGGGCTAGATGAAGACCAAGTGGAATCAAGACTGCCAGGAGAAATATCAATAACCTCAGATATGAAGATGACATCATGCTATTGGCAGAAAGTGAAGAGGAACTAAAAAACCACTTGATCAAAGTGAAAAAGTTGGATTAAAACTCAACATTCAAAAAATGAAGATCATGTCATCTGCTCCCATCATTCATGGCAAATAGGTGGGAAACAATGGAAACAGTGACAGATGATGCTTGCTTCTTGAAAGAAAAGCTATAACAAACCCTAGAGAGCATATTAAAAAGGGGAGACATTACTTTGCTAACAAAGGTCCTTAGAGTTAAAACTGTGGTTTTTCCAGTAGCCATGTATGGATATGAGAGTTGTATCATTAAGAAGGCTAAGTGCTGAAAAACTGATGCTTTTCAACTGTGGTGTTGAAGAAGACTATTGATAGTCCCTTGGACTTCAAGGAGGTCAAACCAGGCAGTCCTAAAGGAAACCATCTCTGAATATTCATTGGAAGGACTGATACTGAATAGTTTGGCCACCTGATGCAAAGAACTGACTCATTGAAAAAGACCCTGATGCTGGGAAAGATTGAGGGCAGGAAGAGAAAGGGACGACAGAGGATGAGATGGTTGGATGGCATCACCAACTCGATGGATATGGGTTTGGGTGGACTCTTGGAGTTGGTGATGGACAGGGAGGCCTGGTTTGCTGCAGTTCATGGGGTCGCAAAGAGTTGGAAACCACTGAGAGACTGGGCTGAAATGAACTGAACACCTATCCTACTCAAACTCTTCCAGAAAATTGCAGAGGAAGATAAACTTCCAAACTCATTCTATGAGGCCACCATCACCCTAATACTAAAACCAGACAAAGATAACAAAAAAAGAAAACTACAGGCCAATATGAACATAGATGATGAACATAGATGCAAAAATCCTTAACAAAATTCTAGCAAACAGAATCCAACAACATATTAAAAAGATCATACATCATGACCAAGTGGGCTTTATCCCAGGGATGTAAGGATTCTTCAATATTCACAAATCAATGTGATACACCACATTAACAAGTTGAAAGATAAAAACCATATGATTATCTCAATAGATGCAGAGAAAGACTTTGAAAAAATTCAACATCCATTTATGACAAAAAACCTGCAGAAAGCAGGCATAGAAGGAAAACACTTCAACATAATAAAAGCCATATATGATAAACCCACAGCAAACATTATCCTTAATGAGTGAAAAATTGAAAGCATTTCCCCTAAAGTCAGGAACAAGACAAGGGTTCCCACTCTCACCACTACTATTCAACATAGTTTTGGAAATTTTAGTCACAGCAATTAGAGAAGAAAAAGAAATAAAAGGAATCCAGATTGGAAAAGAAGTAAAATTCTCACTGTTTGCAGATGACATGATCCTCTACATAGAAAATCCTAAAGACACCATGAGAAAATTACTAGAGCTAATCAATGAATATAGTAAAGTTGCAGGATATAAAATTAACATGCAGAAATCCCTTGCATTCCTATACACTAGCAATGAGAAAACAGAAAGAGAAATTAAGGAAACAATTTCATTCACCATTGCAACGAAAAGAATAAAATACTTAGGAATAAATCTACCTAAAGAAACAAAAGACCTATGTATAGAAAACTATAAAACAGTGATGAAGGATATCAAAGATGACACAAATAGATGGAGAAATATACCATGTTCATGGATTGGAAGAATCAACATAGTGAAAATGTGTATACTACCCAAAGCAATGTATAGATTCAATGCACTCCCTATCAAGTTACCAACAGTATTTTTCAGAGATCTAGAACAAATAATTTCACAATATGTATGGGTTTTTCAAAAAACCTTGAATAGCCAAAGTAATCTTGAGAAAGAAGAATGGAACTGGAGGAATTAACCTGCCTGACTTCAGCTACTACAAAGCTATATTCATCAAGACAGTATGGTACTGGCACAAAGACAAAAATATAGAACAATGGAACAAAATAGAAAGCCCAGAGATAAATCCATGCATCTATGGATACCTTATCTTTGACAAAGGAGTCAATAATTATATAATGGGGAAAAGAAAATCTCCTTAACAAGTCGTACTGGGAAAAGTGGTCAACTATTTATAAAAGAATGAAACTAGAACACTTTCTAACACGATACACAAAAATAAACTCAAAATGTCTTAAAGATCTAAATGTAAGACCAGATACTATAAAACTCCTAGAGGAAAACATAGGCAAAACACTCTCTGACATAAATCACAGCAAAATCCTCTATCACCCACCTCCCAGACTAATGGAAATAAAAGCAAAAATAAACAAATGGGACCTAATTAAACTTAAAAGCTTTTGCACAAGGAAGGAAACTACAAGCAAGGTTAAAAGACAGCCTTTAGAATGGGGAGAAATAATAGCAAATGAAGCAATTGACAAAGAATTAGTCTCAAAAATATACAAGCAGCTCCTGTAACTCAATTCCAGAAAAATAAATGACCCAATCAAAAAAAAAAAAAAAAATGGGCCAAAGAACTAAACAGACATTTCTCCAAAGAAGACATACAGATGGCTAACAAGCACATGAAAAGATATTCAACATCACTCATTGTCAGAGAAATGCAAATCAAAACCACAATGAAGTACCATCCCACACCAGTCAGAATGGCTGCTATCCAAAAGTCTACAAATAATAAGTGCTGGAGAGGGTGTGGAGAAAAGGGAACCCTCTTACACTGTTGGTGGGAATGCACACTAACATAGCCACTATGGAGAACAGTGTGGAGATTCCTTAAAAAAACTGGAAATGGAACTGCCATATGACCGAGCAATCCCACTGCTGGGCATACACACCAAGGAAACCAGAACTGAAAGAGACATGTGTACCCCAATGTTCATCGCAGCACTGCTTACAAAAGCCAGGACATGGAAGCAACCTAGATGTTCGTCAGAGATGAAGGGATAAGAAAGCTCTGGTACATATGCACAATGGAATATTATTCAGGTATTAAAAAGAATGGATTTGAATCAGTTCTAATGAGGTGGATGAAACTGGAGCCTATTATACCGAGTGAAGCAAGACAGAAACAAAAACACCAATAGGGTATACTAACGCAATAGAACTCCGGGAGTTGGTGATGGACAGGGAGGCCTGGCATGCTGCGATTCATGGGGTTGCAAAGAGTCGGACACGACTGAGCGACTGAACTGAACTGAACTGAACACATATATATGGAATTTAGAAAGATGATAACGATGACCCTATATGCGAGACAGCAAAAGAGACACAGATGTATAGAACAGACTTTTGGACTCTGTGGGAGGCTAGGGTGGGATAATTTGAGAGAATGGTATTGAAACATGTATATCATCATATGTGAAAATGATCGCCAGTCCAGGTTCGATGCATGAGACAGGGTGCTCAGGGCTGATGCACTGGGATGACCCTGAGGAATGGGATGGCGAGGGAGGTGGGAGAGGGGTTCAGGATGGGGAACACACATACACCCATGGCTGATTAATGTCAATGTATGACAAAATCCACTACAATATTGTGATTAGCCTCCAATTAAAATAAATACATTAAAAAATAAAAATAAAATAATAATTCATGCAACAAATATTTATTGTATCGTATGTGCTACTCACTATTCCAAGAGCTCAAATTCATCAGTGTACAAAACAATGCAATCTCTGCCTTTATAGAGCTTGCATTCTATTGTGTGAAGAGAAATGAAAACAATAAACTGAATCAATCAGTCAAACAATCATGTATGCTTATATGCAATGAAAAACGTAGAACAGGGGTAAGGGATATCAGGAGTTCTGAGAGAAGGAAGATTGTAATTTAAATAAGGTATTTGATATAGACCTCACTAAGTAAATGAAATTTGAGGAATGAGAAGGAAGTATGGAAGGTTGACATGCTGTTTTCTAAAGGAAGAGCCTTCCAGACACAGGGAATAGTTGATGCTGAGGTCTAAAAGCTACAATATGCCTGATGTGACTGAAAGATGGCAAGGAGATCAGTGTGACTGAAACAAAGTGAGCCAGGGAGAGCAAATAGGAGAATAACAGGGTTATGTAGACCCTTAACAACCATAGTAAGTCATTTGTTTTTTCCTCTGAATAAAATGGAAATCCACTGGAAAACTTTTAGCAGTCCTCCTGGACTTTCTCATTTACCCCTTTGGGTACTTATGAAAAAGCAATATTTCCCTGTGTCTGGCCTCCATTTCATCAATTGCTCCAGTCTATTCCTTCTGTGTCTTGCTCTTTGGAAATGGAGAGCAACTAGTCCTCCTCAGCTGTATAGCCAGCCTCCAGCTCCTTCAAGTACTGTGGGATGCAGGAGGACCCTTCTAGTTGAGGTAATAAATGAGAATTTCACTACTCCCACTCTGTTTTTTATGACCTAATTTGGGCCTTGTAACTGGATCTATCAACTGTTCTGTTGTGTTTTGAGTTTCCAAAGAGAAATGATCCCTTACCTTGGAAATCTCGGCTGGGCCCATATACTCCAAAGTTTCTCCTCATTCAGAAGTGTATGAATCTTACACCACATACTTAACTGTATAAGAACTATTATATATACTTGAAATGAAACCCTTCTGGTGTGATGGGAAATTCACCCTCAATGCTAGAAAGATCCCTTCTCCTCCCGAAGGTCTCACAAAAATCCAGGAAGTTTTGGTGGTATCTATAAAATGGGAGAAAACATTTCAGTCTTCAATCCATCATTGCTGGCAAATCTTCTTGCTCTAACCTCACAAAGTTCCTATGCCAGATAGAGTGTGTCAAACCTTACTGAGGCTTAGCATCCTTATATATAAGGTCCATATTTCCAGAGTGCTCCATGCCACCACTCACTTATGTTCTGCAATAATTGTAAGGCTCAGCCAGTGATCAAGGTATGGATGCTCTCTCCCTATGGGAAAACAGATTTAATCCCTTTCCTAATCTATGAAAATTTCTCTTTCTTAGTGCTTTTACTCTCACACAGAAGTCACTTATTTCACTCCTCACTTCCTCTATCCAAATCCTTCCCCACCTCAAAACATTTAGTATGATGAAAACCAGAAAAGTGAGTTCTCTGCAGACAATTTCTTTTTGTCCAGGAACACAAACTTCCTTTGACACAAGCGAACACATGATCATGATACTTCTTGGAGGGTATTCAGACTGTAGCTAATCTTCAATATCAATTCTTCCATTTTCCCCTTATTAATAGAGTCCCCAAATTTCAGTTGGGTAAACGGCCACCCAATATAAATAATATTTTTTCCAGGCTTCTTTTCAGCTGTGTGTAGCTCTCTGGCCAACAGACTGTGATCCGAATCAATACGTGCAACCACCAGTTCCTCTCTTAAAGGTAAAGAATATTCTCCTTCTTTCTCTTTCCCCTTCCTGATGGTTGAAATGCAGGAGTGATGATGGAAGCTGGAACAATCATTGAATATTTGGGCATTTTTAAGAATAGCATAATAACTATATAGAAAGGGCCTCAATCTTCAAATGTCCATACTGCAAGTGTTCAACACTATTAAGTATCCATACTAACCCTGAACTCCTGACCTGAATTTATAAGAATTAAGATTCTATTTTAAGGCATTATATTTTAGGGTGACTTTCTGTTAAATCAACCAACCATGTATATTCACTAACAGAATTTTTTACCAGAATTGAGATACTATCAGTATTAAGCATGAGTAGCACGCATAGAAAACACAAACAGTGCAAGTTAGAAAGCTGATAATCCTAGTCATATCATGGCAAAACACTTATGAATTATATTACAACTCATTCTTGTAAAACAAATCACATTCTAAAAGAGTCTCTAGCTGCCTAGTGGTACTGGTTGCAAAATATCATATTATAATGTGTTAGCTGCTTCTTGCCACTTTCAGCAAAGTCTTGTGAAAGAGACACATTTAAGCTGATTTACGTGGTAACTCTGAAGAAGCAGCTTCAGCAGGAGATAACCAAGTGGCCCTCAAACTTTCTCAAGCCAGCCCTTTTGAAAAATTTCAGTCACACAGTGGTAGCCAGCCTAGCACCAAAGATCAGGTTGTTTCAGATAGCCTCAAAGTAACTGCCATTAAGATAAGAGAGAGGGGGCATAAACAATACAAATGCAAATACATAAATAATTAAAGTTTTAAAGTGTAAAAACTTTCTTGGATGTTGAGAAAAGTTAAAGATTAGGTATCTCCAAAAACTCTCCACTCAAACAAACAAAAAATCAATAAGAAAACTGTCAAAATGTTCAACTTCATGTTTTCCAGAATTCCGGAAATTAAATGTTTGTATAATCTGGGGATGGACTTAGAAGGTGGTTCAGTGGTAAAGAACCCACCTGCCAATGCAGCAGACATAAGAGACATGGGTTCGATCCCTGGGTCAGGAGGATCCCCTGGAGGAGGGCGTGGCAAACCACTCCAGGATTCTTGCCTGAAAAATCCCTTGGACAGAGGAGCCTGGTGGGATACAATTTCATGAATCACAAAGAGTCTGACATGACTGAGCACTGAACACACACACAGACAGCAGTCTGGGGAGTATTTATTTAAGAAAAATGGATGAATCTTAGTAACAGTAAACAGTGAGATTTGCAGCAGTTCAAGTTGGCCTATTTCCATTCCTCTGTTGTCAGCTCTGTGGTAGCCTTGAAAACTGAGTCTGCAATCACAGTGTATACCAATTCAGGCTGGCAACCACTGGAGGCAGCAGAATGGAGTATGTGCTCCTTCAAAGCCTCATTCCCAGAGAACTGTCTTTATTAACCTGTATATGGGTTGAAGATGCCACCTGCAAGGATATCTTTGTTTGAATTGACTCAAGCTTGCCCTGTGTGAAAATATTTTTCACTGGGGGCATCAGCTGAAAGCATTTAGAGGTAATCTAACTTCACTGTTGCCTGAGGAGATGGATAACAATTGGGGCAAACAATAGGTTAAACAAAATTCTTTAAGGAAAAGATGATCAATGAGATATTCATAAGGGCTTTGAAAAGCTATGACATAGTTCTAAGAATTTATAAAACCAGATACATCTCTAAGGCTGTGTGCAGGTACAAGGAGCAGTGTGCATGCTTAGGAAAAACATGCCAAGGCCTCAATTTCTCACCTCTGCACAAATAAGAAATGAAGGCTAAGGCATAGCTGTCAGCTACATGGCTGAGTGTTGAAGTCATATCCCAATACATACACAGATCCCCTTGCCAAAGACTTGAAGGCTCGTTAATTCAGACATTTAAAAGAATTTCTGTTCAATCATTACCTGACTACTAATCTAGCCAAGCAGAGATGTCAATGACCATAAGAAAAAAGAATGCAGAATTAGTTCAAAAAGTCAATAAGCAGAAAAATCCATCACAATAGACATAAACAAGAACAAATCCTGATGAGATGGAAAAATCTGATTTCCAGAGTTGTCAATATATATTCAAAATGTCAGCTTTCAACAATGAAAATTACAAGGCAAACAAGATAATATGACCTATATATGGAGAAATCAGTACAAACTTTCCCTGTGAAGGCCCAGATATTGAACTTACTAGATGAAGACTGTCAATCGTCTATTTTAAATATATTACATCAAGAAAAATATGTCTGAAGAGTGATGTCTCACCAAAGAGAGAATTTTTGAAATGATGGAAAATTTTAATAGAATACTTTGGTAGTATTGCCATTTTAACAAAATTAATTCTTCCAAACCAAAAAATGGGATATCTTTTAATTTCTTCAAATCTTTTTGCATACTAAGTCGCTTCAGTCATGTCTGACTCTTTGTGACCCTATGGACTGTAGCCTGCCAGGCTTCTCTGTCCATGGGAATCTCCAGGCAAGGATACTGGAGTGAACTGCCATGCCCTCCTCCAGGGGATCTTCCTAACTGAGGGATCGAACTCACATGTCTTACATCTCTCTTGCACTGGCAGGTGGGTTCTTTACCACTAGTGCCACCTGGGAAGATCAAATCTTTTTAAATTTTCTTGTTTTCATAGTCTAAGTATATAAATCTTTCACTTCTTTAGTCAGATATATTCCTAGGTATTTTTTGATTCAATTTTTAAAGGGAATTTTTTTTTAACATTCCCTTTCTGATATTTCATTGTTAGTGTAAAAAATGCAACTGATTTATTTATTTTCTTTTACATATATGTATATATTCTCTTTCTTTTTTATTTTTAGATTATGAAAGTATGATAACACACTTAAGGAGACTTCAAAAATAAAGATCAAAGTTACATATATTTCCACCATATGATGAAATTATTTTTTTAAGTAGATGAATTTAGATTTTTAGTTGGAATTTCTGGCTCTCACCAAGAGTCAGACATCCTGGTATGTGAAGTCAAGTGGGCCTTAGGAAGCATTACAACAAACAAAACTAGTGGATGTGATGGAACTCCAGCTGAGCTATTTCAAATCCTAAAAGATGATACTGTTAAGGTGCTATACTCAATATGTCAGCTAATTCGGAAAACTCAGCAGTGGCCACAGGACTGGAAAAGTCAGTTTTCATTCCAATCTCAAAGAAGGGCAATGCCAAAGAATGTTGAAACTACTGCACAACTGCATTCATTTTACATGCTAGCAAGGTGCTCAAAATCCTTCAAGTGAGGCTTCAACAGTACATGAGCTGATAACTTCCACATGTACAAGCTGGATTTAGAAAAGGCAGAGGAATCAGAGATCAAATTGCCAACATCTGATTGATCATAGAAAAAACAAGGAACTCCAGAAAAATATCTACTTTTGCTTCATTGACTATATGAAAGCATTTGACTATGTGGATCACAACAGTGGGAAATTCTTAAAGAGATGGAAATACCAAACCATATTACGTGCCTCTTGAGGAACATGTATGCAGTTCAAGAAGCAACAGTTAGAACCGGACATGGAACAATGGACTAGTTCAAAATAGGAAAAGGAGTATGTCAAGGTTGTATATTGTCACCTTTCTTATTTAACTTATATATAGAGTACATCATGTGAAATTCCAGGCTGGATGAAGCACAAGCTGGAATCAAGGTTGCCAGAAAAAATATCAATAACTTCAGATATGAAGATGACACCACCTTAATAGCAGAAAGAAAAGAGGAAAAACAGAGCCTCTTGATGAAGGTGAAAGAGGAGAGTGGAAAAGCTGGCTGAAAATTAAACATTAAAAAAAACTAAGATCATGCCATCCAGCCCCATCACTTCATGGAAAATAGATGGGGAAAAATTGGAAACAGTGGCAGGCTTAATTTTCTTGGTCTCCAAAATCACTGTGGACATTGACTGCAGCCATGAAATTAAAAGACACTCTCTCCTTGAAAGGAAAGCTTTGAGAGACCCTTGTTTGTTTCTTTGTTTAGTCACTAAGTTGTGTCTGACTCTTGAGACCCCATGGACTGTAGCCCACCAAACAACTCGGTCCATGGGATTTCCTAAACAAGAATACTGGAGTGGGTTGGGATTTCGTTCTCCACGACAGCATATAGATAGTATATTAAAAAGCAGAGTCATCAATTGGATGGCAAAAGTCCATCTATCAAAGCAATGATTTTTCCAGTAGTCATGTATGGAGTGACAGTTGGACCAGTAAGATGGCTAAGTGCTGAAGAATTGATGTTTTTGTATTGTGATGTTGAAGAAGACTCTTGAGAGTCCCTTGGACGGAAAGAAGATCAAGTCAGTCAGTCCTAAAGGAAATAAACCCTGAATATTCATTGGAAGGACTGATGCTGATGCTGAAGCTCCAAAGTTTGGCCACCTGAAGAGCTGACTCATTGGATAAGACCCCGATGCTGGCAAAGACTGAAGGCAAGAAGAGAAGGGGCCAACAGAAAATGAGATGGTTGGATGGCATCATCGACTCAAGAGACATGAGTTTGAGCAAACGCCAGAAGTTAGTCAAGGACAAGGAAACCTGGAGTCCATGGCTGCAGTATATGATGTCCTTGGGTCCAAGCGAAGCTGTAGTCCATGGTGTTTCAGAGTTGGACATGACTGAGTGACTGAACAAAAGCAAGTTGAAATTTCAATATCAAACTCCTAAAAATTAATAGAATATATACACAGAAAATTGGAAAGATACAGCCGACCTGGAAAGTACCATAAGCCAATTCAACACATTTAAGATACAACAGTAGGATACAAGTTCTATTCAAGTTTCCATAGACTATAAACTAGGAGACACTGGAAAATATCCAGGGACATAAACAAGGTGCAAAAATTTCATGGTCTAAAGGTATTGAAATCACACAGAGTCTGTTCGCTTATTACTGTAGAAATATGTTAGAAACCATTATCAAAAGACATTTGAAAATAAGCCACATATTTTAAAGTTCTATATAACACTTACCAAGAGAAATCTTTGTCTTAGCCATGGAAACTTTCAATAAAGTTAGAAGATTGAAAATAACATAATGGGTAATTGCAGAGAAGAGAAAAGTTAAATGAGAAATTAATATCAAAGTGAGAATATAAAAAATAATATTAAAGATACTTTAAACAAAATCTCATGTATTTGGCAATTAAATTGTTATTCAGTTGATAAGTCATGCCCCACTCTTCACAACCCCATTGACTGCAGCACGCCAGGACTCCCTGTCCTTCACTATCTCCCAGAGTTTGCTCAAATTCATATCCATTGAGTCAGTGATGCTATCTAACCATCTCATCACTTTTATTTTATTATTTTTTTTAGTAAAAAGTGGAACTGTGTTTATTTTATTTATTATAATTGGAGGCGAATTACTTTACAATATTGTAGTGTTTTTTTTTGCCATACATTGACATGAATCAGCCATGGGTGTACATGTGTTCTCCATCCTGAACCCCTCTCCCACCTCCCTCCCCATCCTATGCCTCAGGGTCATCCCAGTGCATCAGCCCTGAGCACCCTGTCTCATGCATTGAACCTGGACTGGCGATCTGTTTCACATATGATAATATACATGTTTCAATTCTATTCTCTCAAATCATCCCACCCTCGCCTTCTCCCACAGAGTCCAAAAGACTGTTCTATACATCTGTGTCTTTTTTGCTGTCTCGCATATAGGGTCATCATTACCATCTTTCTAAATTCCATATATATGTGTTAATATACTGTATTGGTGTTTTTCTTTCTGACTTACTTCACTCTGTATAATAGGCTCCAGTTTCATCCACCTCATTAGAACTGATTCAAATGTACTCTTTTTAACGGCTGAGCAATAGTCCACTGTGTATATGTACCACAGCTTTCTTACCCATTTGTCTCTGATGAACATCTAGGTTGCTTCCATGTCCTGGCTATTATAAACAGTGTTGAGTTGAACATTGGGGTACACGTGTCTCTTTCAATTCTGGTTTCCTTGGTGTGTGTGCCCAGCAGTGGGATTGCTGGGTCATATGGCAGTTCGGTTTCCAGTTTTTTAAGGAATCTCCACACTGTTCTCCGTAGTAGCTGTACTAGTTTGCATTCCCACCAACAGTGTAAGAGGGTTCCCTTTTCTCCACACCCTCTCCAGCATTTATTGCTTATAGACTTTTGGATCACAGCCATTATGACTGGCGTGAAATGGTACCTCATTGTGGTTTTGATTTGCATTTCTCTGATAATGAGTAATGTTGAGCATCTTTTCATGTGTTTGTTAGCCAGACTCCACCAGAAAATTACTAGAGCTAATCAATGAATATAGTAAAGTTGCAGGATATTAAATTAACACACAGAAATCCCTTTCATTCCTATACACTAATAATGAGAAAATAGAGAAATTAAGGAAACAATACCATTCACCACTGCAACAAAAAGAATAAAATACTTAGGATAACTCTACCTAAAGAAACAAAAGCCTATATATAGAAAACTATAAAACACTGATGAAAGAAATCAAAGATGACACAAATAGATGGAGAAATATACCATGTTCATGGATTGGAAGGATCAATACAGTGAAAATGAGTACACTACCCAAAGCAATCTATAGATTCAATGCAATCCCTATCAAGCTACCAATGGTATTTTTCACAGAACTAGAACAAATAATTTCACAATTTGTATGGGTTTACAAAAAACCTCAAATAGCCAAAGCAATCTTGAGAAGGAATATAGAACAATGGAACAAAATCGAAAGCCCAGTGCACCTATGGACACCTTATCTTTGAAGAAGGAAGCAAGACTATACAATGGAAAAAAGACATTCTCTTTAACAAGTGGTGCTGGGAAAACTGGTCAACCACTTGTAAAAGAATTAAACTAGAACAATTTCTAACACCATACACAAAAATAAACTCAAAATGGAGAGTTATGGTATGGGGAGGGAGCAGGGAGGGGGGGTTCAGGATGGGGAACACATGTATACCTTTGGTGGATTCATGTTCATATATGGCAAAACCAATACAATAGTGTACAGTAATTAACCTCCAATTAAAAGAAATAAACATTTTTTTAAAAGATCTAAATGTAAGCCCAGAAACTATAAAACTCCCAGAGGAAAACATAGGCAAAACACTCTCTGACATAAATCACAGCAGGATCCTCTATGACCCACCTCCCAGAGTAATGGAAATAAAAGCAAAAATAAACAAATGGTACCTAATTAAACTTAAAAGCTTTTGCACAAGGAAGGAAACTATAAGTAAGGTGAAAAGACAGCCTTCAGAATGGGGAGAAAATAATAGCAAATGAAGCAATTGACAGAGAATTAGTTTCAAAAATATACAAGCAGCTCCTGCAGCTCAGTTCCAGAAAAATAAATGACCCAATCAAAAAATGGGCCAAAGAACGAAACAGAGATTTCTCCATCTCATCACTTTTAAATGATGGGTGTGTCTAAGAAGCCATAATGAGGAAAATTATAAAATATTTTTAATGGAATAAAAATGAAAAGATAATTTGCCAGGTTTGTTGCATGCAGCTGAACCTGCTCAGTGCAACTAAATACAGTGTGGAATCTTGAATAAGGTATGAAAACAAATAGTAGACACTAGCATAAAATTTTGTGAAATTTGAACAAAATTAGCAATATTGCAGCACAAGTTGATTTCCTGTTTTTCTTAAAATAGTACCTCTTTATAATTTCAGAATTGGATTAGAGATGTCAAGCCCTGTTCAATTTTTTTTTATATCACTAAGATAATACACTTTCTAGACTTTTAGCAGTAATACCAGATGCCAAAATACATGAAACTATATCAAATTTTTGACCAAATATAAATTAGAAATCTATTAAGAGCATTCTATTCATACAAAGTCAAACAAGTGGAATCAAAATATAAATTTTAGCTACGCAAAATTTTTCTAAAAAATATATTATATATTGTATATATATATGTATGTATGCACACAAAAATTTTTCTACTATTGTTAAGGAAGAACAAAAGCAACAAAATGAAAAGGAGAAATTGTAAAACATACTAAATAAAATGAGAACACTGAATATGAAATAGGAAAAGTGAAAGATCATCACATAGTCCAGCTGTTTTTAAACATGGTTGCTCATTAGAAACACATCTGGAGCTTTGGAGGACAAAAGCAGTACCTGGAAATTTATATTTTTTAAATAATTCCAAGATAATATTGATATGCCTCTGGATTTTTAAAAAGTGATTACAGGGTTTTAGAGTAAATGGTAGTTTTAGTGACATACTATTTTCTGTTGACCAATCATGAAACAATAGTATTATGCAAAGGGGTGTGTGTGTGTGTTATGTGCTCAGTCATGTCCAACTCTTTGCTATCCCATGAACTGTAGCCCACCAGGCTCCTCTGTCCATGGGATTTTCCAAGCTAGAATACTGGAGTAGATTGCCATTTCCTTCTCTAGGAGATCTTCCGGACCCAGTAATTAAACCCAGGTCTCTTGTATTGCACGCAGATTCTTTACCATCTGAGCCTCTAGGTAAGCCTGGCCAAGTAGTATTCCATTGTGGGCTTCCCAGATAGCACTAGTGGTAAAGAACCCACCTACCCAATGCAGAAGACATAAGAGACGTGAGTTCGATTCCTGGGTCAGGAAGATCCCCTGGAGGAGGAAATGGTAACCCACTCCAGTATTCTTGCCTGGGAAATCCCATGGACAGAGAAGTCTGGTGCGCTATAGTCCATAGGGTCGCAAAGAATCGGACGTGACTGAATGACTTAGCTAGCACACACATGCAACTTGTTGTTCAGTTGCTCAGTCATGTCTGACTCTTTGCAGCCCCATGGATTGCAGAACATCAGACTTCCTTGTCCTTCACAGTCTCCTGAAGTTTGCTCAAATTCATTTCCATTGAATCAGTGATACCACCCAACCATTGTGTCCTCTGTTACCCCCTTCTCCATCTGCCTTCAGTCTTTCCCAGCGTCAGGGTCTTTTCTAATGAGTCAGTTCTTCACATCAGGTGCCAAAGTATTGGAGCTTTACTTTCAGAATCAGTCCTTCCAGTGAATATTCAGAGTTGATTTTATTTAGGATTGACTGGTTTGATCTTCTTGCAGTCCAAGGGAATCTCAAGAGTCTTCTTCAACAACACAGTTCAAAATCATCACTTTTTTGGCACTCAGCCTTCTTTATGGTCCAGCTCTCACATATTCCATATGTAAAACACATCTCTTACCTATTCCTCTGTTCATGGACATTAAGGTTGCTTCTATGGCCTGACTATTGAAAATAGTGCTTCAATGAACATTAGGGATCATGTGTCTTTTTTTTTTAATTGGAGTATAATTGCTTTACAATGTTGTGTTAGTTTCTGCTGTACAACATATATATATATATATATAATGTATATGTATATATATACATTATATATATATACATATACATATGTACATGTATACATATATATATATATACATGTATATATATATATATAAGCTCCTTCTTGGACCTGCCTCCCATTGCCACCCATCCCACTCATCTGGGTTGTCACAGAGCACTGAGCTAGATTCCCAGTGCTATATAACAGATTTCAAATAGCTATTTATTTTACACATGGTAGTGTAGATATCTCTCCCAATCTCCAAATTCATCTCACTCTCCCCATGCCCTACTGTGTCCACAAGTCCATGTCCAGGGCATCTCTATTCCTGCCCTGGAAATAGATCCATCAGTACCATTTATATTGATTCCAGATATATACATTAATACATAATATTTGTTTTTCTCTTCCTGACTTAAAATTGGACCATAGACAATTTTGTTCCTTTTTACATATGAGTAATATTCCATTATATATATCAAAAAAGAACTGTAAGGAGGTATCACCTCACAGCAATCAGAATGGCCATCAACAAATAAAACAAAATACAAACAACAAATGCTGGGGAGGGTGTGGAGAAAAGGGAATGCTATATATATATATATATATATATATATATATATATATACATACACATATATATATATATATATACCATATATTCTTTATCCATTCCTCTGTTGATGAACAATTATATTGCTCATAAGTCCTGGCTATTATAAATAGTGCTGCTATGAACATTGGAGTGCATGTGTCACTTAAAGTTATGGTTTTCTCAGGATATATGCCCAGTAGTGGGATTACTAGGTCATATGGTATTTTTTACTAGTATTTTATTACTGGGTCATATTTTTAATTTTTAAGAAGCCTCCGTACTGGTCTCCATAGTGGCTTTATCAATTTACATTGCTACCAATAGTGTAAGAGTGTTCCCTTTTCTCCACACCCTCCCCAGCATTTGTTGTTTGTATTTTGTTTTATTTGATGATGGCCATTCTGATTGCTGTGAGGTAATACCTCCTTGCAGTTATTTTTTGATTTTTCTAATAATTAGTGATGTCAAGCATCTTTTCATGTGCTTTTTAACCATCTGTATGTCTTCTTTTGAGAATGTCTATTTATCTCTTCTGTCCATTTTTACATTGGGTTGTTCACTTTTTTGATATTGAGCTGCATGAGCTACTTGTGTATTTTGGAGGTTAATCCTTTGTTAGTCGCTTCATTTGCAAATATTTTCTCCCATTTTAAAGATTGTGTTTTCATTCTGTGCATGGTCTTCCTTTTCTGTGCAAAGAAGTTTGAGTTTAATTAGGTTCCATTTGCTTATTTTTGTTTTTATTTTCATTACTCTAGGAGGTGGATCAAAAAAGATATTCCTGTGATTTATCTCAAAGACTGTTCTGCTTATGTTTTTCTCTATATTTGTATAGTGTCTAGCCTTACATTTAGGTTTGTAATTCATTTTAAATTTATGTTTGTGTATGATATTAGAGAGTTTTCTAATTTCATTATTTTACATGTAGTTGTTCAGTTTTTCCAGCACCACTTATTGAAAAGACTGTCTTTTTTCAATGTATATTCTTTCCTCCTTTATCATAGATTAGGTGACCATAGGTGGTGGACTTATCTCTGGGTTTTCTACCTTGTTTCCTTGATCTATATTTCTGTTTTGTGCCAGTAGCATGCTATCTTGATTACTGTAGCTTTGTAGTATAGTCTGAAGTCAGAGAGCCTGATTCGGCCAGCTCCTTTTTTCTTTCTCAAGATTGCTTTGGCTATTTGGGGTCTTCGGTGTTTTTGTACAAGTCATAAAATATTCTATTCATGTTCTATCAAAATTTATTGGTAATCTAATATGTATGCATTAAATTTGCAGTTGCTTTGATTTTCACATTGTTGATTCTTCCAAGAATACCTGTTTGTGTTATCTTTCATTTCTTTAATCAGGATTGTTTAGTTTTCTGAGTACAGGTCTTTGGCCTCCTTAGATAGGTTCATTCCTAGATATTTAATTAATTTTGATCCAGTGGTTAATGGGATTGTTTCATTGATTTTTCCTTCTGGATCTTTCATTGTTAGTATATGGGGATGCAAGAGTTTTGTGTGTATTAATTTTGGATCCTGCAACTTCCCTAAGTTTATAGATAAGCTCTAGTTGTTTTCTGGTGGCATTTTTAGGATTTTCTACATAAAATATCATGTTATCTGCAAACTGTGACAGTTTTACTTATTATTTCCAAGTTGGATTCCCATTATTTCTTTTTATTCTCCATTGTGTATAGGGTTTCCAAAATGATGTTCAATAATAGTGGTGAGAGTGGACAACCTTGCCTTGTTCCTGATCTCAGAGTAAATGCTTTCATTTTTTTAACTGTTGAGAATGATGTTTGCTGTGAATTTGTCATATATGCCCTCTATTATGTTAAGTTCCTTCTATGCACACTTTCTGGAGAATTTTTAATAAAAAATTGATGTTGAATATTATCAAAAGCTTTTTTTGCATATATTGAGATGAACATATTTTTTGTCTGATTTGTTGAAGTGATGAACATTAATTGATTTGCATATGTTGAAGAAAACTTGAATCCCTAGGATAAATTCCACTTGATCATAGTGTCTGATTCTTTTAATGCATTGTTGGATTTGGTTTGCTACATTTTGTTGAGGATTTTCGCGTATATGTTCATCAGTGATATTGGCCTGTAATTTTCTTTTATTGTGACATCTTTGTCTGGCTTTGTTATCAGTGTAATGGTAGCCTCTTAGAATGACTTTGTTCATGTTCCTCACTCTGTCATTTTTTGGAAGATTTTGAGATAGATAGGTGCTAAATGTTCTCTAAATGTTTGATAGGATTAATCATTGAAGGCATCTGCTCCAGGACGTTTATATGTTGGAAGATTTTTCATCATAGTTTCAATTTCAGTACTTGCGATTAGTCTGTTCATACTTTCTGTTTCCTCCTGGTTCAGCCTTGGAAGGTTGTATTTTTTAAGAATTTGTCCATTTCCTCCAGTTAATCCATTTTATTGTCATACTGTTGCTTGTACTAGTCTCTTATGATCCTTTGTATTTATATGACAATACTTGTAACTTCTTTTTCATTTTTAATTTTATTGATGTGAGTCCTCTTTTTTTTTTTCCTCCATGAATCTGGCTAAAGGTTTATCAGTTTTGTTTATCTTATGAAAGAACTTTTAGTTTCACTGATCTTTGGAGTTGTTTTCTTCATTTCTATTTCATTTATTACTGCTCTGATCTTTATGATTTCTTTCCTTCTACTAACTTTTGATTTTTTTTTTGTTCTTCTTTCTATAGTTTCTTCAGGTGTAAGGTTAGCTTGTCTATTTATTTGTTTCTTTTGTTCTGAGATAGGATTGTATTGCTATAAACTTCCCTTTTAGAAATGCTTTTGTTGCATCCTATAGGTTTTGGGTCATCATCTTTTCATTGTCATTTTTTTTCTTTTTTGTAAATTCCTCCTTGATTTGTTCAGTGATTTCTTGGATATTTATTAGCATATTCATTAGCCTCTCTGTGTTTGTGTCTTTTACTTTTTTTCCCCTATAGCTGATTTTTTTTCATGTACTCTTGTGTTCATAAAAGATTCTTGATAGGATTTCAATTTTCTTAAATATACTGAAGCTTGATTTGTGGCCCAAGATTTGATTTATCCTGGAGACTGTTCCATGTGCATTTGGGAAGAAAATGTATTCTACTACTTTCCTATGGAATGTTCTATAATTATCAATTAACTCTATTTTGTCTACTGTGTCATTTATGGCTTGTGTTTTCTTACTAATTTTTTGTTTGGGTGATCTATCTATTGGTGTCAGTGGGGTGTTAAATTTCTGCAATATTATTGTGTTGATGCTGATTTCCTCTTTTATGGTTGTTAGCATTTGTCTTTTGTATTGAGGTGCTCCTATGTTGGGTGCATAAGTATTTAAAATTATTACATATTCTTAGATTGATCCCTTGATCATTGTAGAGTTTCTTTCCTTGTCTCCTGTAGTAATCTTTAAGTATTTTTTCTGATATGAGTATTGATATTCCACCTTTCTTTTGATTTCCATTTGCATGGAATATATTTTTTCCATCCCCTCACTTTCAGGCTGTATATGTCTCTAGGTCTGAGGTGAGTGTCTTGTAGATAGTATATATATTGGTTTGTCTTTCTATCCATTCAGCCAATCTGTGTATTTTGGTTGGATCATTTAATCAATTTACATTTAAGGTAATTATCAATATGTATATTCTTATTATCATTTTCTTAAGTGCCTTGGATCTGAACCCCCTCCATTGACAGTGCAGATTCTTAACCATTGGATACTAAGGAAGTCCCTGTTTGGTGTTTCTATTTGTAAGTCTTTTTATTTTCTTGTTTTTTTTCCACCTAGAGAAGTTTTTTTTTTTTTTAATTTGTCATAAAGCTGACTTGATTGTGCTTAATTCTTTTAGCTTTTGCTTATCTGTTAAGCTTTTGATTTCCCCTTTGAATCTGAAGCAGATCCTTGCTGGGTAGAGTAAAATATGCCCTGTCATTCTCTTGTGGCCAGTAGAGTTTCTGCTGGAAAATTAGCTGACAAACTTGTGGAGATTCCCTTGTATGTAGTTGGTTTGGCTGAAAAGTTCATTTAGATAATTCTGTAGGATGATAAAGAAAATCTCTAGTAAACTTTTTGACCAACCCAAATTTGTTGCTTTTCCCTGCTGCTTTTAATATTTTTCTTTGTACTTTCTGTTAGTTTGGTTAATATGCATCTCCGTGTTTCTCCTAGTGTTTATCCTGTATGGGAATCTTTGTGCTTCATAGAATTGATTGATTGTTTCCTTTCCTATGTCAGGAAACTTTTCAACTACTATCTATTCAAGTATTTTTTCTGTCCCTCTCTTTTCTCCTTACACCATTGTAATTCTAATGTTGGGGCATTTAGTGTTGTCCCACATGTCTCTGAGTGTCCTCATTTCTTTTCATTCTTTTTTTCTTTATGTTGTTCCTTGACAGTTATTTCCCCATCTAACTTCTAGCTCACTTATCAGTCCTTCTGCCTCAGTTATTCTGCTACTGATTCCTTGTAGTGTGTTTTTCATTTCAGTTATTGTATTGTCAATATTTGTTTGTTTCTTTTATTTAGTTATTCTAGGTGCTTGTTAAGCTTTTCTTATATTTTCTCAATCCATGCTTCCATTTTATTTCCATGATCTTGGATCACCTTTACTACTATGACTAGTGTGTTCTCTTGACAAAACTCTGTTAGCCTTTGCCCTGCTTCATTCTGCACTCCAAAGCCAAACTGGCCTGTAACTCCAGGTATCTCTTAACTTTTTATTTTGCATTCCTGTTCACTACGATGAAAAGGACATCTTTTCTTGATGCTAGTTCTAGAAGTTCTATGCAAATCTTTACAGAACTGGTCAACAGCTTCTTTGCCATCAGTTATTGGGGCATAGACTTGGATTATTGTGATGTTGAATGATTTGCCTTGGAAGTGAACTGATGTGATTTTGTCATTTTTGAGATTGTACACAAGTACTGCATTTTGGGGAGAAGTAAATGGCAACCCACTCTAGTATTCTTTCCTGGAGAATCCCATGGACTGGTGCCTGATGGGTTACGGTGCCATTGTGCCTCGTGGGCTACAATCCATGGGGTTGCACAGAGTTGGACACGACTGAAGTGAGTTAACATGCACTGCATTTTTGGACTCTTTTATTGACTATGAGGGCTACTCCATTTCTTCTAAAGCATTCTTGCCCACAGGAATAGACATACTGTTTATCTGAATTAAATTCGCCTATTCTCATCCATTTTAGTTCACTAGTTCCAAAATTGTTGATGTTCAGTCTTGCCATCTCCTGTTTGACCACTTCCAATTTACCTTAATTCATGGACCTAACATTCCAGATTCCTATGCCATATTGTTCTTTATAGCATCAGGCTTTACTTTCACCACTGGACACATCCACAACTTGGCATGGTTTCTGCTTTGGCTCAGCCTCTTCCTTCTGTAACTATTTCTCCACTCTTCTCCAACAGCACATTCAACACCTACTCACCTGGGAGGAGGGGGGTCAGAGTTCAACTTTAAGTGTCAAATCTTTTTGCCTTTTCATACTGTTAATAGGGTTCTCAAGGCAAGAATACTGGAGTGATTTGCTATCCCTTCCTCCAGTGGACCAAGTTTTGTTAGAACTCCCCACTATGCCTTGTTGACCTTAGGTGGCCCTGCACAGCATTGTCATAACATCATTGAATTATGCAAACCACTTCACCACAATAAGGCTGTGATCCATGAAGTTGATGTTATCCTCCAGGGGCTTTATAGTTTCTGGCCTTACATTTAAGTCATTAATCCATTTTGGGTTTATTATTGTGTATTGTGTTAGGTTTTCCCAGATGTTGCAATGTTAAAGACTGCCTGCCAATTCAGGAAACAGAGGAGATGTGGATTCTATTGCTGGGTCAGGAATATCTGCTGGAAGGCTAATGCAATCGCCTGCAGTATTTCTGCCTGGAAAAATCACATGGACAGAGGAGTCTGATGGGCTACAGTTCAGTCACTCAGTCATGTCCGATTCTTTCTGAACCCATGAATCACAGCACGCCAGGCCTCCCTGTCCATCACCAACTCCTGGAGTTCACTCAAACTCATGTCCATTGTGTCGGTGATGCCATCCAGCCATATCATCCTCTGTCGTCCCTTTCTCCTGCCCCCAATCCCTCCCAGCATCAGAGTCTTTTCCAATGAGTCAACTTTTTGCATCAGGTGGCTGAAGTATTGGAGTTTCAGCTTTAGCATCAGTCCTTCCAATGAACACCCAGGACTGATCTCCTTTAGAATGGACTGGTTGGATCTCCTTGCAGTCCAAGGGACTCTCAAGAGTCTTCTCCAACACTGCAGTATAAAAGCATCAATTCTTCAGCACTCAGCTTTCTTCACAGTCCAACTCTCACATCCATACATGACCACTGGAAAAACCATAGCCTTGACTAGATGGACCTTTGTTGGCAAAGTAATTTCTCTGCTTTTGAATATGCTATCTAGGTTGGTCATAACTTTCCTTCCAAGGAGTAAGCATCTTTTAATTTCATGGCTGCAGTCACCATGTGCAGTGATTTTGGAGTCCCCCAAAATAAAGTCTGACACTGTTTCCACTGTTTCCCCATCTATCTGCCATGAAGTGATGGGACCAGATGTCATGATCTTCATTTTCTGAATGTTGAGCTTTAAGCCAACATTTTCGCTCTCCTCTTTCACTTTCATCAAGAAGCTTTTTAGTTCCTCTTCACTTTCTGCCATAAGGGTGCTACAGTCCAGGGGGTCGCAAAGAGTCAGACATAACTCAGCACACATGCATGGTGTTAGGAAGTATTTTAGTTTCATACTTTTACATATAGCTATCCAGTTTACTCAGCATCACATATTGAAGAGGCTGTCTTTTCTGCATTGTGTATTCTTGCCTCCTTTGTTAAAGATAAGGTGCCGATAGATGCATTGGGTTTCTATCTTGTTCCATTGGCCTATGTTTCTGTTTTGTGCCAATATTATACTGTCTTTTTTTAAAATTTAAATTTATTTTTTTTAATTGGAGGCTAATTACTTTACAATATTGTATTGGTTTTGTCATACATCAACATGAATCCACCACGGGTGTGCATGTGTTCCCAATCCTGAACCCCCTCCCACCCAACTTTGTAGTACAGTCTCAAGTCAGGAAGATTGATTCCTCCAGCTCCGATTGTCTTTGTCAAAATTGCTTTGGCTATTTGGTGTTCTTTGTGTTTCCATACAATTTGTGGAAAAAAAAATTATTTTTGCTATACATCTATGAAAAATATCATAGGTAGTTTGAATCTGTAGACTGTTTTAGGTAGTATTGTCATTTTCACAATATCGATTCTTCCGATTCAGGAACATGATATTTGTGTCATCTGTTTGTGTCATCTTCGATTTCCTTCATCAGTGTCTTACAGTTTTCTGCATAAAAAGGATCATGCATCATGATCAAGTAGACTTTATCCCAGGGATGCAAAGATTCTTCAATATATGCAAAGAAATCAATGAGGTAGGGTATATTAACAAATTGAAATGTCAATAGGTAGGTAGGTTGATTCATAGGTATTTATTTCTTTTTGGCAATGGTGAATGGAATTCTGTCCTTAATTGCTTGTTCTGGTTTTTTTTCTTCTTAGTATATAGAAATGAAAGGGATTTCTGCTTATTAGCATTATTTCCTGAGACTGTCCTATATTCCTTGATTAGCTCTAGGAATTTTTTGATGACATCTTTGATTTTCTATGTGAAGTATCATGTCAACTGCAAACAGTGAGAGTTTTACTTCTTTTCCAATTTGGATTCCTTTTATTTCTTTTTTCTTCTCTGAGAGCTGTGGGTAGGTATTCCAAAACTATGTTGAATAATAGTTGTGATTATTGTCTTATTCCTGACCTTAGTAGAAATGTCATCAGTTTTTCTCCATTGAGAATAGTGTTTGATGTGGGTTTGTTATATATGTTTTGCCATGTATTTTTTTTCTTTTTAATTTATTTATTATTTATTTTACTTTACAATTCTGTATTGGTTTTGCCATACATTGACATGAATCCACCACGGGTGTACATGCATTCCCAAACCATGTTCCTTCTATGTCACTTTCTTGGAGACTATTTTTTTAAAAATCATATATGGGTATTGAATTTGTCAAAAGATTTATTTTCATCTATTGACATTTCAATTTGTTAATATACCCTACCTCATTGATTTCTTTGCATATATTGAAGAATCTTTGCATCCCTGGGATAAAGTCTACTTGATCATGATGCATGATCCTTTTTATGTATTCTTGGTTTCTGTTTGCTGGAACTTTGTTCAGGATTTTTGCATTCATGCTCATCAGTGATATTAGCATAAAGTTTTATTTTTTGTGGCATCTTTGTCTGGTTTTGGTATCAGGGTGATGGTAGCCTTGTAGAATGAGCTTGATAGTTTTCCTTCCTGTGAAATTTTCCGGACAGTTTGAGCAGTATAGATATTATCTCTTCCCTAATCTCTTGGTAGAATTCACTTGCAAAGTCATCTGGGCATGAACTTTTGTTTGTGGGGAAGAATTTTTATTACAGTTTCAATTACAACTGGTGATTGGTCTCTTCATATTGTCCATTTCTTCTTGTTTCAGGTTTTGAAGGTTATGCTTTTCTAAGAAACTGTCCATTTTTTCCAGGTTGTCCATTTTATTGGAATATAGTTGCTCATGGTAGCCTCTTATGATCCTTTGTATTTCTGCATTGTCTGTGGTAACTTTTTACTTCAAAGTTTGTTGACTGAATCTTCTCCATTTTTTTTTTTTTGATTAGTATGGCTAGTGATTTTTCAATGTTGTTTTCTTCTCAGAGAATCAGCTTTTAGTTTTATTGATCTATGCTGTTTTCTCCTTCATTTCTTCATCTTTTATCTTTGCTCTGATCTTTGTGGTTTCTTTCCTTCTAATAACTTTGGAGTTTTTGTTGCTGTTGTTCTTCCTTTTCTAGTTGCTTTAGGTATAAGTTTAGGTTGTTTATTCGATGTTTCTCACTTTTGAGGTAGGATTATATTGCCATTAACTATGATGCTTTTAAATTGTGGTGTGGGAGAAGACTCTTGAGAGCCCCGTGGATTGCAAGGAGATCCAACCAGTCCATTCTGAAGGAGATCAGCCCTCGGATTTCTTTGGAAGGAATGATGCTAAAGCTGAAACTCCAGTACTTTGGCCACCTGATGCGAAGAGTTGACTCATTGGAAAAGACTCTGATGCTGGGAGGGATTGGGGGCAGGAGGAGAAGGGGACGACAGAGGACGAGATGGCTGGATGGCATCACTGACTCGATGGACATGAGTCTGAGTGAGCTCTGGGGATTGGTGAGGGATAGGGAGGGCTGGAGTGCTGCGATTCACGGGGTCGCAAAGAGTCGGACACGACTGAGCGACTGAACTGAACTGAACCCTCTTGGCACTCCTTTTAGTGCATCTCATAGGTTTTGAGTTGCTGTGTTTTCATTGTCATTTGTTTTAGGTGTGTTTTGATTTCCCTGTTTATTTATTCATTTATTTTTTGATTCCTTTTCATTATAGGTGACTGGAATGCAAAAATAGGAAGTCAAGAAACACCTGGAGTAACAGGCAAATTTGACCTTGGAATGTGGAATGAAGCAGGGCAAAGACTAATAGAGTTTTGCCAAGAAAATGCACTGGTCATAGCAAACACCCTCTTCCAACAACACAAGAGAAGACTCTACACATGGACATCAGCAGATGGTCAGCACCAAAATCAGATTGATTATATTCTTTGCAGCCAAAGATGGAGAAGCTCTATACAGTCAACAAAAACAAGACCGGGAGCTGACTGTGGTTCAGATCATGAACTCCTTATTGCCAAATTCAGACTTAAATTTAAGAAAGTAAAGAAAACCACTAGACCATTCAGGTATGACCTAACTCAAATCCCTTATGATTATACAGTGGAAGTGAGAAATAGATTTAAGGGCCTAGATCTGATAGATAGAGTGCCTGATGAACTATGGAATGAGGTTCATGACATTGTACAAGAGACAGGGATTAAGACCATTCCCATGGAATGCAGAGTTCCAAAGAATAGCAAGAAGAGATAAGAAAGCCTTTCTCAGTGATCAATGCAAAGAAATAGAGGAAAACAACAGAATGGAAAAGACTAGAGATCTCTTCAAGAAAATGAGACACCAAGGGAACATTTCATGCAAAAATGGGCTCAATAAAGGACAGAAATGGTATGGACCTAACAGAAGCAGAAGATATTAAGAAGAGGTGGCAAGAATACACAGAAGAACTATACAAAAAAGATCTTCACAACCAAGATAATCACGATGGTGTGATCATTCACCTAGAGTTAGACATCCTGGAATGTGAAGTCAAGTGGGCCTTAGAAAGCATCACTATGAACAAAGCTAGTGGAGGTGGTGGAATTCCAGTGGAGCTATTTCAAATCCTGAAAGATGATGCTGTGAAAGTGCTGCACTCAATATGCCAGCACATTTGGAAAACTCAGCAGTGGACACAGGAATAGAAAAGATCAATTTTCATTCCAATCCCAAAGAACGGCAATGCCAAAGAATGCTCAAACTATTGCACAATTGCACTCATCTCACACACTAGTAAAGTAATGCTCAAAATTCTCCAAGCCAGGCTTCAGCAATATGTGAACTGTGAACTCCAAGATGTTCAAGCTGGTTTTAGAAAAGGCAGAGGAACCAGAGATCAAATTGCCAACATCCTCTGGATCATCAAAAAACCAAGAGAGTTCCAGAAAAACATCTATTTCTGCTTTATTGACTATGCCAAAGCCTTTGACTGTGTGGATCACAATCAACTGTGGAAAATTCTGAAACCAGACCACCTGCCCTGTCTCTTGAGAAACCTATCTGCAGGTCAGGAAGCAACAGTTAGAACTGGACATGGAACAACAGACTGATTCCAAATAGGAAAAGGAGTACGTCAAGGCTCTATATTGTTACCCTGCTTATTTAACTTATATGCAGGGTACATCATGAGAAACGCTGGGGTGGAAGAAGCACAAGCTGGAATCAAGATTGCCAGGAGAAATATCAATAACTTCAGATATGCAGATGACACCACCCTTATGGCAGAAAATGAAGAGGAACTAAAAAGCCTCTTAATGAAAGCGAAAGTGATGAGTGAAAAAGTTGGCTTAAAGCTCAACATTCAGAAAACGAAGATCATGGCATCTGGTCCCATCACTTCATGGGAAATAGATGGGGAAACAGTGGAAACAGTGTCAGGCTTTATTTTGAGGGGCTCCAAAATCACTGCTGATGGTGACTGCAGCCATGAAATTAAAAGACGCTTACTCCTTGGAAGAAAAATTATGACCAACCTAGATAACATATTCAAAACCAGAGACATTACTTTGCCAGCAAAGGTCCATCTAGTCAAGGCTATGGTTTTTCCAGTGGTCATGTATGGATGTGAGTTGGACTGTGAAGAAAGCTGACCACCGAAAAATTGATGCTTTTGAACTGTGGTGTTGGAGAAGACTCTTGAGAGTCTCTTGGACTGCAGGGAGATCCAATCAGTCCATTCTGAAGATCAGCCCTGGGATTTCTTTGGAGGGAATGATGCTAAAGCTGAAACTCCAGTACTTTGGCCACCTCATGCAAAGAGTTGACTCATTGGAAAAGACTCTGATGCTGGGAGGGAATGGGGGCAGGAGGAGAAGGTGATGACAGAGGATGAGATGGCTGGGTGGCATCATCGACTCGGTGGACATGAGTCTGGGTAAACTCTGGGAGTTGGTGATGGACAGGGAGGCCTGGGGTGCTGCAATTCATGAGGGCGCAGATTCGGACACAACTGAGCGACTGAACTGAACTGAACTGAATTAATGAGTAGCTTTTTTAGCAGGAAAAAATTTCATTATCCCCAGTAGGTTAAGAAACTTTGTTCTGGATTCTTTTTGGATTTTGCATAGATCCCTGTTTCAGTTACTTGTGGCCAGAATATCAGGGTCCCATATCACATGGCATGACAATCTTATACAGAAACAATTGCCTAAGGCTGCTTCTCGAGAAGGGGTCAGTGTAAGAAGCAAGCATGTAGAACTTCCTATGCTATACATCTGCTAAACAGATACTGTTGAATTCTCAAATTATAAATCTTCATCATCATCATCACTATCAGCAACAACTAACATTTTTATTACTATTTATTATTTAGCATGGAATAAAAGCAATGACACCCTCTGAGACGGGCATGAATTGATTTTCATGGTATGTGTAAGGAAACTCAAGCTTAAAGAAGTTAAATAACTTACTCAGAGTCATATAGCTAAGGCATTATTTGAGCTCAGATTTGCATTTATGCAGCTTCTGAGTTCAGATCTAGGCCTCTTAGCTGTTAAGGTGTAAATGTCTACAATCCATGATCATTATAGGTATTGAAAACACTATTAATCAAAACATCAGCTCATTAAATTGAAACAACATCTGTTCAAGAACCTAAGGTGAAATACTTGTCACCTTTTTATCCCCAGGACAGCTCTTTCCCCAGGTGAAAGATAATCTGGTCGGTTCATTGGGAGAATACAGTATATTATTGAAGATCTTAAAATGTGTGCATATTTTTAAAGTAAATATATTTCTAGGAATATTTTTGGGTAAATATTAAGAATGGTGACAAGACTTGGCTGTGGTGGCCCTTCTTAATTTTATGTTTTAAATTATTATTTTTAAAATTGATACATTAAATTTAATTTTTGGTGTGTGGTTCTACAAATCTTTCAATCACCTGCACAATTAAGATGCAAACATTCTTTGAAAAAATTATTTTGTGTTGGCACTTTGTATTTGAGCCTTCAGTTCATTTCCAACAAATGGAAACCATTTCTGTAGTTATATAAGTGAAATTTATAACATAAATGAAATTTTAAAACATTTTCCAGAATGTTATATACATTAAATTATGAAATATGTAGTCATACTATACAATATGCTTTTGTTTATCATAATATATTTGAGATTAATCTACATTTCATATGTTTTATTGCTGTGTAGTGCCTCATTTTATGAATGTACCAGTTTTTTTATCCATCATCACCAATTAAATTGCATTTGGATTTTTCAAGCTTTGGTGATTACAAATAAAATTACTGTAACCACTGTACAGTTATTTTGTGAATATAAGTTTTCATTTCTCCTAGGTAAATGCATAAGAATAAAATTACTGAGTCATATGGTGAAAGTACATTTAATTTGATAAGAAACAACTGTTTCTCCAAGTGGCTGTAGCAATTTCCATTCCAATCAGCTATGTATGTTAATTCCAGTTGCTCCTACTTCTCAGCATATAGTATTGTTGCTATTAAAAAAAAAAATCTTTCACTATTCTAGTAGCTGTATATTGCTGCCTCACTATGATTTTAATTGCATTACTCTAATGAATAATAATACTAATATCTTGTTTTTAACAGTGAAGTAATTCATGTGTAAAACTGTAAGCTTTAACATTGACAGGTCTTTTGAAAAGTTTCATTGAGGTATAATTCAAACACAAAACACTGTGCATATATATTTAAAGTATATAATTTAATACGTGTGCAATTGTGAGTTTATAGAGTTTTGCCTTTTACCAAATTTAGTCAAACTTTGGAGATAACTTCTTCAAATTTTTTCTTGTTAATATCTTTTTTCTCCCCTTCTGGGACTCCAGCAACCTTAATGTTATACCTTCTGATTTTATTACATAGGCTTCTGAACCCCAGTTTGCTTTAAATACATAATTATCATTTCTCTTTAATGATTAGAATAATTAAGTTCTAGTCTCTTAGCAAGTTTTGATGATTATTATATTAATAGAGTACTGCTGTCTATATTCTCTATACTGTGAATTAGATCTCTAAGACTTGTTAGCTACTTCCTTCAAGCTTGTACCCTTAAAAAAAAATCTGTCCTATACCCCCATTTCTTCTGTGTTTTTTTTTTTGTGAGTTTGACTTTTTCTTAGATTCCACATGTAAATAATATGATACAGTGTTGGCTTTCACTGTCTGAATTATCTGATTTAGTTTAACGCCCCCAAGGTCCATCCACATTGTTGCAAATGGCAGAATATCCTTCTTTCTCAAAGCTGAATATCATTCTATTCTATTCTCTGTGTCTCTCTACACACACATTTGTGTATACACATCTATATATATTTTATATAGATCATTTTTATATATTATATCATTATCTATCTACCTATATAATCTTATATCTTTATCTGTTCACCCACTGATGGGAACCTAGGTTATTTCCAGATATTGGCTATGGTGAATAATGCAGCAGTAAACCTGGGAAAGAATGTATCTCTTTAATATCGTATTTTCATTCCCCTCATGTGTATATCCAGAAGTGGAATTGCAGGATCATATGACAGATATATATTTAAGTTTTTGAGGAACCTCCATATTATTTTCCATAGGAGCTGAACCAACTTAAATTCCCACCAACATTTCACAAAGGTTCCTTTTATCCACATAATTACCAACACTTGTTAGATCTTGTCTTCCTGATAATAGCTATTCTAACAGGTGTGAGGTGACAGCTCAATGTGATTTTGACTAATATTTCTCTGGTAATTGATAGTGAAAATGTTAGTTCAGTCGTGTCCAACTCTTTGCAACCACAAAGACTATAGCCTGCCAGGCTCCTCTCTCCATGGAATTCTCCAGGCAAGAATACTGGAGTGGGTAGCCATTCCCTTCTCCAGGAGATTGTAGTGATGCTGAATACTTTTACATGCATTTGTTGGCCTTTTGGATGTCTTTGGAAAATGTCTATTTAGTCACTATACTCATTTTATAATTATATTGTTTTTTTGTTATTGAGTTGTAATAGTTCTTTACATATTTTGGATATTAACCCCTTATCCAATATATAGTTTGCAAAACTTTCTCCCATTTTACAAGTTACATTTTCTTTGGTTAATAATTTATTTTTCTGTGCAGAAACTTTTAAGTTTTATATACCCCATTTGTTGAGTTTTGCTTTTGTTGTCTGTGGTTTTGATGTTCATCTAAAAAATCATTCAGTTCAGTTCAGTTCAGTTGCTCAGTCGTGTCCGACTCTTTGCGACCCCATGAATCACAGCACTCCAGGCCTTCCTGTCCATCACCATCTCCCGGAGTTCACTCAGACTCATGCCCATCGAGTCCATGATGCCATCCAGCCATCTCATCCTTGGTCGTCCCCTTCTCCTCCTGTCCCCAATCCCTCCCAGCATCAGAGTCTTTTCCAATGAGTCACCTCTTCGCATGAGGTGACCAAAGTCCTGGAGCTTCAGCTTTAGCATCATTCCTTCCAAAGAAATCCCAGAGCTGATCTCCTTCAGAATGGATTGGTTGGATCTCCTTGCAGTCCAAGGGACTCTCAAGAGACTTCTCCAACACCACAGTTCAAAAGCATCAATTCTTCGGCGCTCAGCCTTCTTCACAGTCCAACTCTCACATCCATACATGACCACAGGAAAAACCATAGCCTTGACTAGACGGACCATAGTCGGCAAAGTAATGTCTCTGCTTTTGAATATGCTATCTAGGTTGGTCATAACTTTTCTTCCAAGGAGTAAGCATCTTTTAATTTCATTACCAACATTTGTGTTAAGGAGATTTTTCCCAGTGCTTTCCTATGGAAGTTTTTGGTATTATATATTAGGTTAAGTCTTTTTTTTTTAAATTTAAATTTATTTATTTTAATTGGAGGCTAATTGCTTTACAATATTGTATTGGTTTTGCCATACATCAACATGAATCTGCCATGGGTGTACACATGTTCCCCATCCTAAACCTCCCTCCCACCTCCCTCCCCATATCATCCCTCTGGTAGGTTAAGTCTTAATCCATTAAAGTTAACTTTTGTGATTGTTGTAAGATAGGGGTCTAATTTCATTGTTCTGTATGTGTTATCTCAATCGAGTGTTCTTGACTTCCTTGTATAATATTGCTGTTGTTGTCAAGTTGCTCAGTCATGTCCAACACTTTGTGACCCCATAGACCGCCTCATGTCAGGCTTCCCTGTCCAACACTATCTCCCAAGATTTGACCAAACTCATGTTCATTGAGTCGATGATGCCATCCAAATATCTAATTTTCTGTCATCCACTTTTCCTCATGCCTTCAATCTTTTCAAACATCAAAGTCTTTTCCAATGATTTGACTCTTCACATCAAGTGGCCAAAATATTGGAGCTTCAACTTCAACATCAGTCCCCCCAATGAATATTCAAGGTTGATTTCCTTTAAAATTGACTGATTTGATCTTCTTGCTATGCAAGGGACTTGCAAACATCTTCACCACCACAGATGAAAAGCATCAGTTCTTCAGCACTCAGCTTACTTTATGGTCCAAATCTCACATCTGTACATGACTACTGGAAAAACCATAGTTTTGACTATGTGAACCTTTGTCGGCAAAGTGATGTCTCTTTTTTAATACACTGTGTAGGTTTGTCATAGCTTTCCTTCCAAGAAGCAGTTCACTTCAGTTCAGTTTCTCAGTTGTGTCTGACTCGTTGTGACCTCATGGACTGCAGCACGCCAGGCTCCCCTGTCCATCACCAACTCCCACAGCTTGCTGAAACTCATGTCCATTGAGTCAGTGATGGCATCCAATCAACCCGTCCTCTGTCATTCCCTCCTCCTCCTGCCTTCAATCTTTCACAGCATCAGGGTCTTTTCAGTGAGTCAGTTCCTCACATTAGGTGGCCAAAGTATCAGAACTTCAGCTTCAGCATCAGTCCTTTCAACGAATAGTCAGGACTGATTTCTTTTAGGATTGACTGGTTTGATCTCCTTGCAGTCCAAGGGACTCTCAAGAGTCTTCTTCAACACCACAGTTCAAAAGAATCAATTCTTTGGTGCTCAGCATTCTTTATGGTCCAACTTTCACATCCATACATGACTGCTGAAAAATCATAGCTTTGACTAGATGGACCTTTGTTAGCAAAGTAATGTCTCTACTTTTTAATATGCTGTCTAGGTTGGTCATAGCTTTTATTCCAAGGAGCAAGTGTCTTTTAACTTCATTACTGCAGTCACCATCTGCATTGATTTTGGAGCCCAAGAAAATAAGTCTGTCACTGTTTCCACTGTTTCCCCGTCTATTTGCCATGAACTGATAGTACTGGATGTCATGATCTTCATTTTTTGAATGTTGAGCTTTAACCTAGCTTTTTCACTCTTCTCTTTCACTTTCATCAAGTGGCTCTTTAGTTCCTCTTTGCTTTCTGACATAAGGGTGGTGTCATCTGAATATCTGAGGTTACTTATATTTCTCCCAGCAATCTTGATTGCAGCTTGTGCTTCATCTAGCCTGGCATTTTGCATGATGCAGTTTGCATGTAATGCTAAATAAACAGCATGACAATATGCTGCTACTGCTGCTAAGTTGCTTCAGTAGTGTCTGACTCTGTGCGAGCCCACCAGGCCCCCCCATCCCTGAGATTCTCCAGGCAAGAACACTGGAGTAGGTTGCCATTTCCTTCTCCAATGCATGAAAGTGAAAAGTGAAAGTGAAGTCGCTCAGTCATGTCCGACTCTTCACGACCCCATGGACTGCAGCCTACCAGGCCTCTCTGTCCATGTGATTTTCCAGGCAAGAGTACTGGTGTGGGTTGCCATTGCCTTCTCCAATGACAATATACAGCCTCTTTACTCCAAGAAGCAAGCATCTTTTAATTCATGGCTGCAGTCCCCATCTGCGGTGATTTTGGAGTTTAAGAAAATAGTCTGTAGCAGTTTCCAATTTTTTGCTATCTATTTGCCATGAAGTGATGGGACCGGATGCCATAATCTCAGTTTTTTTAATGTTGAGTGTTAAGCCAGCTTTTCACTCTTCTCTTTCACCTTTATCAAGAGGTTCTTTAGTTCCTCTTCACTTTCTGCCATTAGGTTGTTGTCATCTGCATATATGAGGTTATTCATCCAGATAGTTTTGATTACAGCTTGTGATTCATCCAGCCCAGCATTTTACATGATGTACTCTGAATATACATTAAATAAGTGGGGTGACAACATAAAGTCTTGATGTACTCCTTTCCTCATTTTTAACCAGTCCACTGTTCCATGTCCAGTTTTAACTGCTGCTTCTTGACATGTATACACATTTCTTAGGAGGCAGGTAAGGTGGTCTGGTATTCCAATCTCTTTTCAGATTTTCCACAGTTTGTTGTGATAAACATAGTCAGAGAATTTTGTGTGGTTAATGAAGTGGAAGCACATGTTTTTCTGGAGCTCTCTTGCTTTTTCTATAATCCAATGGATGTTGGCAATTTTATATCTATTTCCTCTGCTTTTCTTCTTTTAAATTAATTTACTTATTTTAATTGGAAGATAATTACTTGCAATGTTTTGGTGGATTTTGCCATACACTGACATGAATCCACCATGAGTGCACATGTGCCCCTCCATCCTGAAATGTCCTCGCACCTCCCTCTCTAACCTATCCCTCTCGATTTTCCAAGAACCCCAGGTTTGAGTGCCCTGCTTCATGCATAGAACTTGCACTGGTCACCTATTTTACATACGGTAATATATATGTTTCAGTGCTATTTTCTAAAATTATCCCACCCTTATCATCTCTCACAGACTCCCAAAGTCTGTTCTTTACAGCTGTGTCTCTTTTTGCCTTACATATAAGATCATAGTTACTGTCTTTCTAAATTCCATTTATATGTCTTAATATACTATATTGCTGTTTCACTTTCTGACTTATTTCACTCTGTAAAATAGGCTCCAGTTTCATCCACCTCATTAGAACTGACTCAAATGCATTCTTTTTTATAGCTGTGTAATATTCCATTGTGTATATGTACCATGACTCCTTATTCATTCATCTGCTGATGGACATCTAGGTTGCTTCTATGTGCTAGCTGTTGTAAACAGTGCTGCAATGAACACTGAGGTACTTGTGCCTGTTTCAATTCTGGTTTCCTTAGTGTGTATGCCCAGCAGTGGGATTGCTGGATTGTATGTATGGATGTGAGAGTTGGACTGTGAAGAAAGCTAAGCGTGAAGAATTGATACGCTTGAACTGTGGTGTTGGAGAAGACTCTTGAGAGTCCCTTGGACTGCAAGGAGATCCAAACAGTCCATTCTGAAGGAGATCAGCCCTGGGATTTCCTTGGAGGGAATGATGCTAAAGCTGAAGCTACAGTACTTTGGCCACCTCATGTGAAGAGTTGACTCATTGGAAAAGACTCTGATGCTGGGAGGGATTGGGGACAGGAGGAGAAGGGGATGACCAAGGATGAGATGGCTGGATGGCACCATGGACTTGATGGACGTGAGTCTGAGTGAACTCCGGGAGATGGTGATGGACAGGGAGGCCTGGCGTTCCGCGATTCATGGGGTCGCAAAGAGTCGGACACGACTGAGCGACTGAACTAACTAACTAACTATAGCAGTTCTATTTCCAATTTTTAAGGAATCTCCACAATGTTCTCCATAGTGGCTGTACCAGCTTGCATTCCCTCAACAGTGTAAGGGTTCCTTCTTCTCCACACCCTCTCCAGCATTTTCTGTTAGTAGATTTTGATGGCAGCCATTCTGACTGGCATGAGATTGTGGTTTTGATTTCTATTTCTCTAATAATTAATGATGTTGAGCATTCTTTTCATGTGTTTTTTAGCCATCTGTATGCCTTCTTTCGGAGAAGGCAATGGCAACCCACTCCAGTACTCTTGCCTGGAAAATCCCATGGACGAAGGAGCCTGGTAGGCTGCAGTCCATGGGGTCGCTAAGAGTCGGGCACAACTGAGCGACTTGACTTTCACTTTTCACTTTAATGCATTGGAGAAGGAAATGGCAACCTACTCCAGTGGGCTGCCATCTATGTGGTCGAACAGAGTAGGACACGACTGAAGCAACTTAGCAGATGCCTTCTTTGGAGAAATGTCTATTCAGTTCTTTGTCCCACTTTTTGATTAGGTTGTTCATTTTTCTGGTATTGAGCTGCATGAGTTGCTTGTATATTTTGGAGATTAATTCTTTGTCAGCTGCTTCATTTGCTGTTATTTTCTCCCATTCTGAAGGCTGCCTTTTCACCTTGCTTATAGTTTCCTTCGTTGTGCAAAATATTTTAAACTTAATTAGGTCCCATTTGTTTATTTTTGTTTTTATTTCCATTACTCTGGGAGTTGGGTCACAGAAGTTCTTGCTGTGATTTATGTCAGATAGTGTTCTTCCTATGTTTTTCTCTAAGAGTTTTATACTTTCTGGTATTATGTTTAGATCTTTAATCCATTTTGTGTTTATTTTTGTGTACAGTGTTGGAAAGTATTCTAGTTTCATTCTTTTACAGGTGGCTGACTAGTTTTCCCAGCACCACTTGTTAAAGAGAGTGTCTTTTCTCCATTGTATATTTTTGCCTCCTTTGTCAAGGTGAGGTGTCCATAGGTGCTTGGTTTTATCTCTGGGCTTTCTATTTTGTTCCATTGATCTTTATTTCTTTGTGCCAGTACCATACTGTCTTGATGACTGTAGCTTTGTAGTATAGTCTGAAGTTGATTCCTCCTGTTCCCATCTTCTTTCTCAAGACTGCTTTCACTATTCGACATTATTTTTGTGCTTGCACACAAATTGTGAAATTGTTTGTTCCAGTTTTGTGAAAAAATACCATTGGTAGCTTGATAAGGATTTCTTTGAATGTATAGATTGTTTTGGGTAGTATACTCATTTTCACTATATTGATTCTTCCAATCCACGAACATGATATATTTCTTCATCTATTTGTGTCATCTTTGATTTATTTAATCAGTCTTTTATAGCTTTCTATATATAGATCTTTTGTTTCTATAGGTTAATTTATTCCTAAGTATTTCATTCTTTTCACTGCAATGGAGAATGAAACTGTTTCCTTAATTTCTCCTTTTTTTCATTATTAGTGTACAGGAATGCAAGGGATTTCTGTGTATTAATTTTATATCCTGAAACTTTGCTATATTCATTGATTAGCTATAGAGATTTTTGGGTGGTATCTTTAGGGTTTTCAAAGCAGTGAATCATGTCATCTGCAAACAGTTAGAGTTTTACTTCTTCTTTCCAATCTGGATTCCTTTTATTTCTTCTTCTTCTCTAATGGCTGTGTCTAGGACTTCCAGAACTATGTTGAATAGTACTGGTGAGAATGGGCACATTTGTGTTGTTCCTGATTTTAGAGGAAATGCTTTCAATTTTTTGCCATTGAGGTTAATGTTTGCTGTGGGTTTGTTGTATATGACTTTTATTATGTTGAGGTATGTTCCTTCTATGTCTGCTTTCTGGAGAGTTTTTATCATACATGGGTGTTGAAATTTATCAAAGGCTTCCCCTGCATCTATTGAGATAATCATATGGTTTTTATCTTTCAATTTGTTAATATGGTATATCTCATTGCTTGATTTATAAATATTGAAGAACCCTCACTTCTCGGGAATAAACCCCATGTTACACTTCTATAACAATTTGCCCATTTCTTCCAAGTTGACCATTTTATTGGCATACAGTTGCTCATAGAGGTCTCTTATGATATTTTGTATTTCTGTGTTTTTTTTTTTGTTGTGATTTCTCCATTTTCATTTATAATTTTATTAATTTGGTTCTTCTCCCTTTTTTTCTTTTGAGTCTGGCTAACAGTTTGTCTATAAGATAAAAAGATTTTAAAAAGATAAAAAACTTTTAGTTTTGTTGATGTCTGTTACAGACTCTTTCATTTCTTTTTATTTATTTCTGCTCAGATTTTCACAATTTCTTTCCTTCTAACTTTGTGGTCCTTCTGTTCTTTTTTGCTAGTTAATTTAGGTGCAAAGTTAGGTTGTTTATTTTATGTTTCTCTTTTTTGTTGAGGTAGGTTTATGTTGCTATGAATCTCCCCTTAGCACTGCTTTTACTGAATCCCATAAATTTTTGGTTGTCATGTATTAATTTTCATTTGTCTCTATGCATATTTTGATTTACTTTTTGACTTCTACCATGATCTGTTGGTTATTCAGAATGTGTTGTTTAGTCTACATATTTTTGTGTTTTTTTTTATAGTTTTTTTTTCCTGTAGTTGATATCTAATCTTACTTCATTGTGAGCATAAAAAATGATTGAAATGATTTCAATTTTTTAAAATTTACCAAGGGTAAATTTGTGGGAAAGCATGTGATATATCCTGGAGAATGTTGTGTGTGCAATTGAGAAAAAGGTGAAATCCATTGTTTTTAGATGAAATGCCCTATAGATGTCAATTAGGTCTAACTGGTCCATTGTATCATTTAGAGCTTGTGTTTCCTTGCTAATTTTCTGTTTGGTTGATCTATCCATAGGTGACTGTGGTATTAAAGTCTCCCACTATTATTGTGTTACTTTTAATTTCCCCTTTCATATTTGTTAGCATTTGCCTTATGCATTGGGGTGCTTTTATGTTGGGTGCATATATATTAATAATTGTTATATCTTCTTCTTGGAGTCATCCCTTGGTCACTATGTAGTGTCCCGCTTTGTCTTTATTTCAAAGTCTATATTCTCTGATATGAATATTGCAACTCCTGCTTTCTTTTGGTCTCCATTTGCATGAAATAACTTTTTCCAGCCTGTCACTTTCAATCTGTATATGTCTCTAGATTTAAGGTGAATCTCTTGTATATGGCATATATAGGGTTCTTGTTTTTATATTCATTTGGCCAGTCTTTGTCTTTTGGTTGGAACATTTAACTCATTTATATTTAAGGTAATTATTGATAAGTATGATCCCATTGCCATTTACTTTGTTGTTTTGAGTTCTTTTTTATAAACCTTTTCTGTGTTTCCTGTCTAGAGAAGAACATTTAGCATTTGTTGAAGAGCTGGTTTGGTCGTCCTGAATTCTTTCAACTTTTGCTTGTCTGTAAAGCTTTTGATTTCTCCTTCATATTTGAATGAGATCCTTGCTGGGTACAGTAATGTGGGTTGTAGGTTTTTCTCTTTCATCACTTTAAGTATGTTCTGCCATTCCCTTCTGGCTTGGAGAATTTCTATTGAAAGATCAGCTGTTATTCTTATGGGGATCCCCTTGTGCATTATTTGTTTCTTTTCCTTTGCTGATTTTAATATTTGTACTTTGTGTTTAATTTTTGTTAGTTTGATTAATATGCGTCTTGACATGTTTGGCCTTAGGCTCATCCTGTTTGGGACTCTCTGGATTTCTTGGACTTGGGTGCCTATTTCTTTCTCCATATTAGAGAAGTTTTCAACTATTATCTCCTCAAATATTTTTTCATGCCCTTTCTTTTGGTCTTATTCTTCTGGGACACCTGTGGTTCAAATGCTGCAGCATTTAACATTGTCTCAGAGGGCTCTGAGTTTGTCCTCATTTTTTGAATTTCTTTTTTCCCCTCTGCTTCATGTATTTCCACCACTCTATCTTCCACCTCACTTATCCTCTCTTCTGTCTCAGTTATTCTACTGTTGGTTCCCTCCAGAGTGTTACTAATCTCAGTTATTTCATTGCTCATTATTGATTGACTTTATTTCCTCTAGGTTTTTGTCAAATATTTCTTGCATCTTCTCAATCCTTGTCTCTAGTCTATTTATCTGTATCTCCATTTTATTTCAAGATTTTGGATCATCTTTACTATCATTAGTCTGGATGCTTTTTCAGGGAGACTCCCTATCTCCTCCTCTTTTGTTTGATTTAGTGGATTTTTATCATGTTCATTCACCTGCTGGATATTTCTCTGTCTTTTCAACTTGTTTATATTTCTGTGTTTGGGGTACCCTTTCCACAGGCTGGAAGTTCATGGTTCCTCTTAATTGTGGAATCTGCTACCTATGGGTGGGGTTAGACCAGTGGCTTGTCAAGGTTTCCTGTCTGGAGGAACTAATGTCTGTGTTCTGGTGGGTGGAGCTGGATCTTTTCTCTCTGGAATGCAATGAAGTGTCCAGTAATGAGTTTAGTATGGCTTTGGGCAGCCCGCCTTTTAATGTTCAGGGTTGCATTTCTGTTTTGCTAGAGAATTAGCATGGTGTGTCTTGCACTGGAACTTGTTGGCTCTTGGGTGGAGCTTGGTTTCAGTGTAGCTATGGAGACTTTTGGATGGGCTCTTGTCTATTAATGTTCCCTGGAGCCAGGAATTCTCTGATGTTCTAAAGTTCTGGAGTTGAGCCTCCTGCCTCTGGCTTTCTGTCCTTCTCTTACTTGAGTAGCCTCAATACTTATCCATCCATACAGCACAGAAGATAAAATCCCTAGGTTAATGGTGAAACAACTCTCCACAGCCAGGAATAACCAGAGAGATTCACAGAGTTATACAGAGAAGAGAAGAGGGAGGAGTGTGATAGAGGTGGCCAGGAGGAGAAAAGGTAGAGTCAAAAGGGGAGAGAGAAATCAAACCAGTTATGAAATCCCTAAGTGAAAATGGATACTGAAGATTAGATTGTTTAAGGTACAAAACTGATAACAAATATCAAAAATCAAAGATTAAGAGCTGAGAACAGAAGTTTGACTCTCAAAAATACAATATAAAAAATACAAAACAAAACTGATCACAAATTTTTTTTTAATCTCTACAGATTAAACAAATTAAACAAATTCTACAATTTGTTTTAAAAATAGCTTTTTAAAAAGAAAGCTGCCTTTTCCACAGCCTGGAAGTTCATGATTCCTCTTAATTGTGGAATAGGCAAATGTAGGCAATAAAAATGAAAGTTAAAGGAGTAATAAAGAACTAAGATTTTTAAAAAATTAAAAAGTGATAATAGTAAAAATATATTTAGAACCTTCTCTGGATCTGTTGTGGGCAGTGTGTGTTCAGATCATTGACAAATAGTACCTTGTTCTGGCTCGTACTTGTTCTCAAGATATATAGGTACCCCTCAAATGCACAGTTTCAGCATTAACTGCAAGGTTTTAATCTATTTCACCTGTCACTTCTGGGATGGTTTCCCCTTCTTTGCTTATCTTGACTTCCTGTTTGCAAGTTTCTTCAGTGTCTAATTTTTTCCCTGACACAATAGAACGAAGGTGGCCACTTATTTAGGCTCACTTGTTCAGTTGTGCTGTGGAGAGGGAGGGACACTGAAAATAAATATTGCTGGCATATGTGGGGAGTGCTCACAGTGGATGGACCACACTGGGTTTGCCACAGCCCAAGGTGGCATGTACTTCCCAGGTCCACACAGTTCAGCCTCCAGAGTGCTTTGCAAGAGCACTGTCCCATGTGAGCCCTACGGTTTGTGCACTTCCCAGGTCTAAGTCACTCAGGTTCTCAAGTGCTCTGCAAGGGCACAGACTCAGCAGGGCTATGCGTTTTGTGACCTTCCCAGGTCCAAGATGCTCAAGTGACCGGGTGCTTGGTGAGCACACTGTCCTAGGTGGGTCATTTGTCTTATACACCTCCCTGATCCCAGACGTTCAGTTTCCTGGGTGTGCCCTGAGGGCACAGTACCAGGTGTGCTGTGTGTCCCCTCTGGGGAGCTGATCTCAGGCTGTGACACTTCTGGCAGATGTGAACAATCCAGGATCCCAGAAGACGTGGTTAGCAACGGGCAGCCTACTAACAGTTTGGTGGAAGTTGTGGTCTCTGGGGCTGAGATTGCAGCAGTTCCTTGCCTTCCATCTCTGGCCGTCACACACGTGCCTCTCTACCCGTGATGAGGGAGAGTGATAAATGGCAGCTGGTTTTCTCTCCTTTAGTATTTGCTAGGGCACAATCTTCTATTCTGTGAGCGTGCCAAGGGACACCATGGAGTGTTAGAACCTTTCGTGGGAAAGGTCCTTTTTTTTTTTTTTCTTAATCATCTCTTTGGTGATCCCATGGTTTGGATTCTTATGTCAAATTAGCCCCCTCAGATTGTTCTCAGGGCATACAAACCTGGTCCTTACCCTAAGGACTAATGATGCAGCCCATGCCTCTCTGCCCAGCCCCCTCACTGCTGATGGATACAAGCATTTGAGCCACTTTTCTGCAAGTTATTGTGGTTAGGTGCATATTCTGTTTTTTTTTCTTTTTTCTGGCTATGTTGCCCTCTAAGATTCCAAAGCTCCCTACTAAAATACCTGTGAGAGGGTTTCCTATTGTGTGGAAACTTCTCTTCCTTCATGACTCCCTCCCCAGAACAAGTCTCCATCCCTAAATCCTTTATCTCTGTTTTTGGGTTTTATATTTTGTCCTACCTCCTTTTGAAGACAATGGACTGTCTTTCTGGGTGCCTGGTGTCCTCCAGCGTTCAGATGTTGTTTTGTGGAAGTTGCTCAACATTCAAATGATCTTTTAATGAATTTGAGGGGAAGAAAGTGGTCTCCCCGTCCTATTCCTCTGCCATCTTGCAACCCCTCTTACTTTGCCTTTTCTAAATGTAGCTTGTACAACTGGAAGTTCTTAGTTCACATACTGTTGAACCCTAGCTTGGAAGATTTTGAGCATTACCTAGGTAGCATGTGAAATGAGTGCAGTTGTGTGGTAGCCTGAACATTCTGTCACATTCCCTTTCTTTGAGATTGGAATGAAAACTGATCTTTTCCAAACCTGTGGCCATTGATGAGTTTTCCAAGTTTGCTGCAATACTTAGTGCAGCACTTTAATAGCATCATCTTTTAGGATTTGAAATAGCTAGCTGGAATTTCATCATCTGCACTAGCTTTATTCATTTTAATGCTGCCTAAGGCCCACTTGACTTCACACTCAAGGATGTCTCACTCTAGATGAGTGACTACACCATTGTTGTTATCCAGGTCATTAAGACCTTTTTTGTACAGTTCTGTGTATTCTTGCCACTTCTTCTTAATATCTTCTGCTTCTGTTAGATCTTTATCTTTTCTCTCCTTTATTGTGCCCTTTGTATGAAATATTCCCTGCTGCTGCTGCTAAGTCGCTGCAGTCGTGTCCGACTCTGTGCAACCCCATAGACGGTAGCCCACCAGGCTCCCCTGTCCCTGGGATTCTCCAGGCAAGAACAGTGGAGTGGGTTGCCATTTCCTTCTCCAATGCATGAAAGTGAACTCCAGGCAAGAGTACTGAGTGGGGTGCCATCGCCTTCTCCAGAAATGTTCCCTAAGTATCTCCTATTTTCTTAAAGAGATCGCTAGTCTTTCCAATTCTATTGTTTTCCTCTATTTCTTTGCATTGTTTACTTCAGAAGGCTTTCTTACCTCTCCTTGCTCTTATTTAGAACTCTGCATTCAGTTGGTTATATCTCTACCTTTCTCCTTTGCCTTTTGCTTCTTTTCTTTTCTCAGCTATTTGTAAGGCTTCATCAGAGAACCATCTTGCCTTTTTGCTTTTTTTTTCCCCTTGGAGTTGATTTTGGTTATTTCCTCCTGTACACTGTTATGAACCTCTGACCATAGTTCTTCAGGCACACTATCAGATCTAATCCCTTGAATCTATTTGTGACTTCCACTGTATAATCAGGGCTTCCCCGATAGCTAAGTTGGTAAAGAATCCACCTGCAATACAGGAGACCCTGGCTCAATTCCTGGGTTGAGAAGATCCGCTGGAGAAGGGATAGGCTATCCACTCCAGTATTCTTGGGCTTCCCTTGTGGCTCAGCTGGTAAAGAATCCCCCTGCAATGCAGGAGACCTGGGTTCTTTCCCTGGGTTGGGAAGATCCCCTGGAGAAGAGAAAGGCTACCCACTGCAGTATGCTGGCCGAGAGAATTCCATGGACCTTATAGTCCATGGGGTTGCAAAAAGCTGGACGTGACTGAGTGACTTTCACTTCATTTCATACTGTATAATCGTAAGAAATTTGACTTAGGTCATACCTGAGTGGCCTAGTGGTTTTATTTATTTCAATTTAAGGCTGAATCTTTCAATAAGGAGCTGATGATCTGAACCACAGTCTGCTCTTAATCTTTTTTTTTTTAACTGACTGTATAGAGCTTCTCCATCTTTCTTCAGGTGCAAAGAATATAACCAACCTGATTTTGAATATTAGCTGACATATATGTAAGGCTTTAATTCTAGAATCTCTAACTTGTTCCATTAGTCTGCATGTGTGCATGCTAAGTTGCTTCAGTAGTGTCCACCTCTTTTCAACCCTATGTATGTATTGTAGTCTGCTAGGTTCCCCTGTCCATTGGATTCTCCAGGCAAGAATCCTGGAGTGGGTTGTCATGCCCTCGTCTAGGGGATATTCCTTACCCAGTGATCAAACTGGGGTCTTTTACATCTCCTGCTTTAGTAAGTAGTGAGGGTTATTTATTTATTTATTTATTTATTTATTTTTACCCCTGAGCCACCTGGGAAGCCATCCATTAGTCTATATTTATGCAAACTCCATACAATCTTTATTATTATAACTTCATAGTACAGTTTAAAACCAGGAAGTGTGACATATCTAATTTGCTTCTTTTTCCTTAGAATTATTTTAGCTATTCATGGTCGTTTCAGGTTCCATACAAATTTTAGGATTTTTTTTTCTATTTCTGTGAATAATTCCATGGGCATTTTGATGGGAATTGAATTGATAGATGGGTTCTATAGTAAGCCCACTTTAACAATATTAATTCTTCCAATCCATGAACATGGACGTCTTTTTATTTGTTTGTGTCTTCAATTGCTTTCAATAAAGTCTGTAATTTGCATTTTACAGATATTTTATCTCTGTGGATAACTTTTTTCTTAGCTGTTTTATCGTTTTTAATGCTATAAATTGCAATATTGTTATATAGGATAGAATTTTAAAATCACATTTTCAGATATTTTGTTGTTAGGGCATAGAAATTCATGCAACCACAGTTTGTACCTTGATTTATATCCTGCAGATTTACTGGAATTTGTTGATTAGTTCCAACCTTTTTTCAGTTGAGTCTTTGTGAATTTCCAAAATCATGTCATCTTCAAATAGTAACAATTTTACTACCTCTTTCTTGATTTGGATGCTTTTATTGCCTAATTGCTCTAGCTAAGACTTCTAATACTATATAGAATGAGGGGTGAGAATTAGCATCCTTTTTTTTTCCCTGTTCTTAGAGGAAAAACTTTCAAACTTTCACCATGGAGTATGATGCTACCTGTGAATTTGTTCTGTATGTCCTTTTCTATTTCTTATCATGAGAGGATGCTATATTTTGTCAAATGTTTTTTTTTCCTGTATCTATTGCAATCGTCATGTAATTTTTTTCTTTTATTCTATTAATGTGATACATTAATTACATTTATTGATTTTCATAAGTTAAATACTGCATCTAATGAATAAGTCCTTCTTGGTCATGGTGGAAGCTTTCAAATGAATTATTGAATTCAATTTGCTATATGTTATTGATAATATTTGCATTTATATTCATCAGGGTAGTGGCCAGTAGTTTTCTCATAGTGTCAAATCTGGCTTTGGTGTCAGGTAATGCTAACCTGGTGGAATGAGTTTGGGGTGATCTCTCTTATTCAAAGTTGTGGAAAAGTTTGATAAGTGTTTATTATTTTTCCTTTAAATTTTTGATAATAGCATATCAGTGAAGCAATCTGGTCCTGGATTTTTGTTTTGCATTGGGAAGATTTTGATTGCTGATTCAATCTCCATATACTATATTTGTCTCTTTAGATTTTCTATTTCAGATTTAGTCTTGTATTTCTAGGATTTCATTCATTTCTCCTAGGTTACTAGTTTTGTTGACATATAATTGTTCACAGTAAATTCTTATGATCCTATGTATTTCTGTAGCATTATGTTAATGTGTTCTCTTTCATCTACTTATTTCAATCTTCTCTCTTTTTTTCTTAGTTGTTGCTGTTCAGTGTCTAAGATGTGACTGGTTATTTGCAAACCCACAGGCTATAGCACACCAGCTTCCCTGTCCTTCACTATCTCCCAGAGTTTTCTCAAATTCACATCCATTGAGTTGATGCTGCCATCCAACCATCTCATCCTCTGTTGTCCCTTTCTCCTCCTGCCTTCAAACTTTCCTAGCATCAGGGTCCTTTCCAATGTGGCTCTTCACATCAGGTGGCCAAAATATTGGAGCATCAACTTCAGTATCAGTCCCTCCAGTGAATATTCAGGGTTGCTTCCCTTTAGGAGTGACTGGGTTGATCTGCTTGCTGTCCAAGACACTCTCAAGAGTCTTCTCTAGCACCACAGTTCTAAAGCATCAATTCTTCGGTGCTCAGCCTTCTTTACTGTCCAACTCTCACATCTGTAAATGAGTACTGGTAAAACTACAGCTTTGACAAAACAGACCTTTGTTGGCAAAGTGATATCTCTGCTTTTTAATTTGCTGTCTAGATTTGTCATAGCTTTCCTTCCAAGAAGCAAACATCTTTTAATTTCATGGTTGTATTCACTGTCTGCAGTGATGTTGGAGTCCTAAAAAGTAAAATCTGTAACTGCTTCCTCTTTTTCTTCATTTGCCATGAAGTGATGGGTCCCGATGTCATGATCACAGTTTTATGAATGTTGAGTTTTAAGCCAGCTTTTTCACTCTCCTCTCTCAACCTCATCAAGAGGCTCTTTAGCTCTTCTTCACTTTCTGCCATTAGAGTGGTATCATCTGTATATCTGAGGTTGTTGATATTTATACTAACAGTCTTTTTTTTTTAAATTTTACCTTATTTTACTTTACGATACTGTATTGGTTTTGCCATACATCAACATGAGTCTGCCACGGGTGTAAGGTAATGATTCATCCAGCCTGGCATTTCACCTGATGTGCTCTGCATATAATTTAAATAAGCAGGGTGACAATGAACAACTTTGACGTACTTCTTTCCCAATTTTGAACCAGTCCACTGTTCCATGTCTGGTTCTGACATTTGCTTCTTGACATGTATACAGATTTCTCAAGAAACCTGAGATAAGGTGGTCTGGTGTTCCTATCTCTTTAAGAATTTTCACAGTTTGTTATGATCCACATAATCAAAGGCTTTAGTATAGTCAATGAAATAGCAGTAGACTTTTTTTTTCCTGAAATTCTTTTGCTTTTTCTATGATCCAACAGGTGTTGGCAATTTGAAATCTGGTTCCTCTGTCTACTGGAAATCCAGCTTGTACATCTCAAAGTTCTTGGTTCACATACTGTTCAAGCCTAGCTTGAAGGATTTTTAGCATTACCTTGGCAGCATGGGAAATGAGCACAATTGTATGGGGGTTTGAACATTCTTTGACATTGCCCTTCTTTAGGATTGGTATGAAAATTGATCTTTTCTAGTCCTGTGGCCACTGCTGAGTTTTCCAAATTTGCTGGCATTTTGAGTGTAGCCCTTTCACAGCATCATATTTTAGGATTTGAAATAGCTCAGCTGGAATTCCATCACTTCCACTAGCTTTCTTTGTAGCAATACTTCTTAGGGCCCACTTGACCTCACACTCCAGGATGTCTGACTCTAGGTTAATGATGATACCGTCATGGTTATCCCGGTCATTAAGATCTTTTTTGGATAGTTCTGTGTATTCCTGCCATCTCTTCTTAGTTCTTTTGCTTCTGTATACCTAAAGTTTTGATTATCTTTTTCAAAATCCAGCCCTTAGTTTTGTTGATCCATTCTGTTTTTTTTTTCCTTTTGTTCTCAATTAAATTTCTTTCAGCTCTTTTCTTTTAGTTTCCTTTCCTCAGCTAAATATGGGATTACTTTTAAAAATTTCCTTGACCTTTATTTTATTTATTTGACCTTTAAAGTTAGGTTATAGAATTTATTTTTACTTATTTATTACTGATGCATGATTGGTTTATATTATTGTGTTTGTTTTAGTTGTACAACAAAGTGATTCAACTATATATGTACAGCAAGTCCCCTACATATGAACCTTAAAGTTGCAGACTTTCAAAGATGTGAATGTGTTTTCCATCAACATCAAGCATGAGTGAGATTGCAGATTGCCCTCTGTTTCTTACTGCTGATGATCTTTCAACTCTAACATGTCCCATCTGATCCTCCTCCCATTTGTAACTCTTCTTACCTGTTCATTTGATGCCAGGACCTGTATGCCAGCTTTTGTTAAGTAGGACTTCCCTGGCGGCTCAGACGGTTTTGTACTGTACTAATATACTTTTCAAGAAACTGTACTATAAGATTAAAAATGTTTGTGTTTGTTTGTTTGTTTTCTTTATCAATTATCCTTTTGGAAAGTATTTTAAACTTATTATAGTACAGTACTATATATCCAAGTGTATTAGTTGGGTACCTGGGCTAACTTTGTTGAACTTATGTACAAATTGGACTTATGAACCTGCTCTCAGAATGGAACTCGTTCATATGTAGGAGACTTACTGGAGGTATATATATATTTCAGATTATTTTTATATAGATTATTATAAGATATTATATATAGTTCCCTGTGTTATACAGTGAATCCTTTTTGCTTATCTATTTTATGTATAGTAGCTTGTATCTGTTAATCTCATACTCCTATTTATTTCTCCGCTTCCTTTCCCTTTTGGTAACCATAATTTTTTTTTTCTACGTCTATGAGTGAGTTTTTGTTTTGTTAATAGATTCATTTAATTTTTTTAGGTTCTACATGTAAGTGATATATAATATTTTTCTTTCACTTTCTGACTTTCACTAGTATGATATGTTTTAGGTCCATTCAGGTTGCTACAAATGACAGTATTCCAGTACTTTTTATGGCTGAATAGTATTATATTGTGACACTTAAATCAAACATCTGTTGATGGGCTCTTGGGTTGTTTTCATGTCTTGACTATTGTAAATAGTGTTGCTATGAATATTGTAGTGCGTTTAGTTTTTCTTTTTTTTAATTAGTTTTTTAATTTTTTTGGATATATGTCAATAAGTGGGAATTATCGGTCATATGTAGCACTATTTTTAGTGTTTTTGGAACCTCTGTGGTGTTTTCCATAGTGGCTGAACCTATTTACATTCAAAGTTATTATGGATCTTTAAAGTTTCATAATATATGCATTTATTTCTATAACATTTCCTCTTAGAAACTGCTTTTTCATCATACTATAGAATTAAATATGCTGTGTTTCCACTTTCATTAATTTAAAAAATTTATTTATATTTTAACTGAAGGATAATTGCTTTACAGAATTTTGTTGTTTTCTGTCAAACCTCAACATGAATCAGCCATAGGTATATATATATATATATATATATATATATATCCCCTCCTTTTTGAACCTCCCTCCCATCTCCCTTCTCATCCCACCCCTCTAGATTGATACAGAACTCTTGTTTGGGTTTCCTGAGATATACAGCAAATTCCCATTGGCTATCTATTTTACATATGGTGATGTAAGTTTTCATGTTACTCTTTCCATACATCTCACCCTCTCCTCCCCTCTCCCCATGTTGATAAGTCTATTCTCTATGTCTGTTTCTCTATTACTGCCTTGCAAATAAAGTCTTCAGCACCATTTTTGTAGATTTTGTGTATATGTATTAGTATATGATATTTCTCTTTCTCTTTCTGACTTATTTCACTCTGTGTAATAGGCTCTAGGTTCATCCACCTCATTAGAACAGGCTCAAATGCATTCTTTTTTATGGGTAAGTAATATTCCATTGTGTATATGTACACAACTTCTCTATCCATTCATCTGTCAATGGACCTCTAGGTTGCTTCCATGTTCTGCTGCTGCTGCTAAGTCATTTCAGTCGTGTCTGACTCTGTGTGACCCCATAGATGGCAGCCCACCAGGTTCCTCCATCCCTGGGATTCTCCAAGCAAGAACACTGGAGTGGGTTGCCATTTCCTACTTCAATGCATGAAAGTGAAGTCTCTCAGTCATGTCTGACTCTTAGCAAACCCATGGACTGCAGCCTACCAGGCTCCTCCATCCATGGGATTTTCCAGGCAAGAGTACTGGAGTGGGGTGCCATTGCCTTCTCCAGCTTCCATGTTCCAGCTTCCAGCTATTGTAAACAGTGCTGCAATGAATAATGGGATACATGGGATACATACAATTTTGGTTTGCTCAGTGTATATGCCTAGGATTATAACTACTGGGTCATATGGTGCTTTTACTTCTAGTTTTTTTTAAGGAATCTCCTTACCGTCTTCCATAGTGGATGTATAAATTTACATTCCCACCAATGCAGCAAGAGCAGTCCCTTTTCTCCACACCCCCTCCAGCATTTATTGCTTGTGGACTTTTTGATGATGGCCATTTTGACCGGTGTGAGGTGATATCTGCTGGATCATCGAAAAAGTAAGGGAGTTCCAGAAAAACATCTACTTCTGCTTTATTGACTATGCCAAAGCCTTTGACTGTGTGGATTACAATAAACTGTGGAAAATTCTTCAAGAGATGGGAATACCAGACCACCTGACTTGCCTCTTGAGAAGTCTGTATGCAGGTCAAGAAGCAATAGTTAGAACTGGACATGGAACAACAGTCTGGTTCCAAATAGGGAAAGGAGTATGTCAAGGCTGTATATTGTCACCCTGCTTATTTAACTTATATGCAGAGTACATCATGAGAAATGCTGGGCTGGATGAAGCACAAGCTGGAATCAAGATATCCAGGAGAAATAATAATCTCAGATATGCAGATGACACCACCCTTATGGCAGAAATTGAAGAAGAACTAAAGAGCCTCGCGATGAAAGTGAAAGAGGAGAGTGAAAAGTTGGCTTAAAGTTCAATATTCAAAAAACATAGATCATGGCATCCAGTCCCATCATTTCATGGCAAATAGATGGGGAAACAGTGGAAACAGTGGCAGACTTTATTTGGGGGGGCTCCAAAATCACCGCAGATGGTGACTGCAGCCATGAAATAAAAAGATGCTTGCTCTTTGGAAGGAAAGTTATGACCAACCTAGACCACTTATTAAAAAGTAGAGACATTCCTTTGCCAACAAAGGTCCATCTAGTCAAGGCTACTGTTTTTACAGCAGTCATGTATGCATGTGAGAGTTGGACTATAAAGAAAGCTGAGCACCAAAGAATTGATGCTTTTGAATTGTGGTGTTGGAGAAGACTTTTGAGAGTCCCTTGGACTGCAAGGAGATCCAACCAGTCCATCCTAAAGAAATCAGTTCTGATTGTCCATTGGAAGAACTGATGCTGAAGCTGAAACTCCGATACTTTGGCCACCTGATGCAAAGAGCTGACTTATTTGAAAAGACCCTGATGCTGGGCAAGATTAAGGGCAGGAGGAGGAGATGAGATGGTTGGATGGCATCACCAACTCAATGGACATGAGTTTGAGTAAACTCCAGGAGTTGATGATGGACAAGGAGGCCTGGAGTGCTGCAGTCCATGGTCGCAAAGAGTCAGACATGACTGAGCAACTGAAATGAACTGAACTGAAATATCTCATTGTAGTTTTGATTTGCATTTGTCTAATAATGAGCATCTTTTCATGTGTTTATCAGCCATCTGTATGTTTTCTTTGGAGAAATGTCTGTTTAGGTCTTTTTCCTACTTTCTGATTGTGTTGTTTGTTTTTCTGTTATTGAGTTGGATGAGCGGCTTGTATATCTTAGAAATTAATATTTTTTCAGTTGTTTCAGTTGCCATTATTTTCTTCCACTCTGAGGGTTGTCTTTTCACCTTGCATATAGTTTCTTTTGCTGTGCAAAAGTTTTTAAGTTTAGTCAGGTCCCACTTGTTTAATTTTGTTTTTATTTTTGTTACTCTAGGAGGTGAATCATAGAGGATCTTGCTTTGATTTATGTCATCGAGTGTTCTGCCCTATGTTTTCCACTAAGAGTTTTATAGTTTCTGGTCTTACATTTAGGTATTTTAACCATTTTGAGTTGATCTTTGTTTATGATGTTAGGAAGTGTTCTAATTTCATTCTTTTACATGTAACCGTCCAGTTTTCCCAGGGCCGTTTGTTGAAGAGGCTGTCTTTGCACCATTGTATATTCTTGCCTCCTTTGTCAAAAATAAGGTATCCATAGGAGCATGGGTCTATTTCTCAGCTTTATATCTTGTTTCATTGCTCTATATTTCTGTTTTTGTGCCATTAACATACTGTCTTGATGACTATAATTTTGAAGGATAATCGAATGTCAGGAACATTTATTTCCTCCAGCTCTGTTATTCTTCCTCAATTCTGCTTTGGCTATTTGGGTCTTTTGTGTTTCCATGTGAATTGTTGTTGAGGTCCTTTAATGGACCAGAACCTGGTGGTCCGGAGTCGATGATAAGAAAGTAAAAGAGAGAGAGAAAGAGGCTGATATTCCTTGGTTTATGCAGAAAACCAATAAAGTTCTTGATACAGGGCTTGCATCGCTCACAAAGACACAGTATGCTTTCTCAAGAGGGTCTTAGAAGCCTGGCCAGGAGAGTGAGCATGTCGGGTTTCTGAGCTCCAGAGAGTTAGCCTGAAAGAGAGAGAGAGAGAGAGAGAGAGAGAGAGAGAGAGAGAGAGAGAGAGAAGGAAAGAAAGACACGGGGACCCAAGCTCTGATGGAGCAAAGGTGTTTTATTCAACATTGTGTGGGTATTTATACTGTCTGACAAGGTAGCTATTTTCAGCAGAGATAAAAATCAAAAGTCCAGACTTACAAATTATCAAAGAAAACATAAGGAGATCCATACCAAAGAGAGAGGGTTGTAAATAATCACTTTTACCATATGGTTCATAAAAAGGAAGAGGGTCGTAAATAGTTACTTATCACCGTATGGGAAAACTGATGAAGGAAATGCAGGCATTCTTCAGCCCCCTGGAGTAGTTTGCTACTCCACTTCAGGAATTAATAAGGGACAGAAGATTCATGACAGATCCAAAACAGCACACAGGAAGCCTCCTGTTAAATGCTTCCTGACAAATTGTGAATTTTTTTGTTCTATTTCTATGAAAATTACCATTGATAATTTGATAGGGATGGCATTGAATCTGTAGATTGCATTTGGTAGTATAATCATTTTCACAATATAGATTCTTCTTACCCAGGAACATGGAATATTTCTCCACCTGTTTATGTTGTCTTTAATTTCTTTCATCAATGTCTTATAATTTTCTGTGTACAGTTCTTTTGTCTTTAAGGTAAGTTTAATCCTAGATATTTTATTCTTTTTGTTGCAATAGTGAATGGGATTGATTCCTTAATTTCTCTTTCTTATATTTCATTGTTAGAAATGCAATTGATTCTGTATATTGATTTTGTATCCTGTAACTTTTATAAATTCACTGATTAGCTCTAGTAATTTTCTGATACTATCTTTAGGGTTTTCTATGTACAGTATCATGTCATTTGCAAACAGTGAGAGCTTTACTACTTCTTTTCTGAACTGGAGTCCTTTTAAAAAAATTTTGTAATAGTTTTTTTTTTTTTTTTACTTTATTTTGCTTTACAATACTGTATTGGTTTTGCCGTACATTGACATGAATTAGCCACAGGTATACATGAGTTCTCCATCCTGAACCCCCTTCCCACCTCCCACTATTTCTTTTTCTTCTTGGATTGTGTAGCTAGAACTTCCAGGAAGTTTGTTGAATAATAGTGGTGAAAGTGGACACCATTGTCTTGTTCCTGGTCTTAGTGGGAATGCTTTCAGGTTCTCACCATTAAGAATAATGTTTGCTGTAGGCTGATCATATATGGACTTTACTATGTTAAGGTAGATTCCTTTTATGCCCATTTCTTGAAGAGTTTTAATCATAAATGGGTGCTGAATTTTGTCAAAGGCTTTTTCTGCATCTACTGAGATTACCATATGGTTTTTTCTCTTTCAGTTTGTTAATATGGTGTATCTCATTGATTGATTTGTGTATATTGAAGAATCCTTGCATCCCTGGAATAAACTCAACTTCATCATGGTGTATGAGCTTTTTAATGTGTTGTTGAATTCTGTTTGCTAAAATTTTGTTGAGGATTTTTGCAGCTATGTTCATCAGTGATATTGGCCTGTAGCTTTCTTTTTGTATGTTGTCTTTGGTTTTGGTATCAGGGTGATGGTGGCCTCATAGAACGAATTTGAAAGTGTTCCTTTCTCCACAAATTTTTACAAGAGTTTTAGAAGGATAGGCATTAGCTGTTCACTAAATGTTTAATAGAATTCTCCTGTGATGCCATCTGATCCTGGGCTTTTTTTTTTTTTTTTTTTTTGGATTTTTGATCACAGACTCAATTTCAATGCTAGTAATTGTGTTGTTCATAATTTGTATTTCTTCCTGGTTCAGTCTTGGAAGATTGAACTTTTCTAAGAATCTGTCCATTTCTTCCAGGTTATCCATTTTATTGCCATATAGTTGTTCATAATAGTCTCATAATCCTTTGTATTTCTGCACTGCCTGTTGTAACCTCTCCTTTTTCATTTCTAGTTTTGTTGATTTGATTCTTCTCTCTTTTTTCTTGATGAGTCTGGCTAAAGGTTTGCCAATTTTTGTTTATGTCCTCAAAAAACTAGCTTCTAATTTTATTAATCTTTACGATTGTTCCTTTCAAATCTTTTAAATTTATTTCTGCTATGGTGTTTTCTTTCCTTCTGCTAATTTTGGGATTTTTTTGGTTCTTTTTTCCCCAGGTATTTTAGGTGTAAAATTAATTTGTCTATTCAATGTTTTTCCTGTCTCTTGAGGTAGGATTGTATTCCTATAAACTTCCCTCTTAGAACTGCTTTTGCTGCATCCCACAGGTTTTGAGTTGTTGTGTTTTCATTGTCATTTGTTTCTAGAATTTTTTTTTATTTCCATTTTTATTTCTTCAGTAACCTGTTGGTTATTTAGAAACCTATTGTTTAATCTCCATGTGTTTCTTACTGGTTTTTTTCTTGTAATTAATATCTAGTCTCATAGTGTAGAGGTCAGAAAAGATGCTTGATACAATTTAAATTGTCTTAAATTTACTGAGGTTTGATATTTGACCCAAGATGTGGTCTATCCTGGAGAATGTTTCATGTGCACTTGAAAAGAAGGTGTATTCTCAGCATTTGGATGGAATGTCCTGAAAATATCAATGAGATCCATCTCATCCAATGTATCATTTAAGACTTGTGTTTCCTTATTAATTTTCTGTTTTGATGATCTGTCCATTGGTGGGAATAAAGTGTTAAAGCCTCCTACTATTATTGCATTACTGTCAATTTCTTCTTTCATGTCTGTTAGTGTTTGCCTTATGTATTGAGGTGCTCCTATGTTGGGGGCATAGATATTTACAATTGTTATGTCTTCCTCTTGGATTGATCCCTTGATCATTATGTAGTGCCCTTCCTTATCTCTTGTAATCTTCTTTATTTTAAGGTCTATTTTTTCTGATATGAAGATTGCAATTCCAGCTTTACTTTGCTTCCATTTGCATGGAATATATTTTTCCATCCTCTCACTTTCAGACTGTCTGTGTCTTGAGATGTGAAGTGGGTTTCCTATAGACAGCATATATATGGGTCTTGGTTTTTCTTGCAGGGGTGTGTGTGTCTTGTTTTTTTATCCATTCAGCCAATCTGTATATTTTGGTTGGAGCATTTAATCCATTTTCATTTAAAGTAATTGTTGATATATATGTTCCAATTGCCATTTTCTTGATTGTTTGGGGTTTGATTTTGTAGATCATTTTCTTCTCTTGTATTTCTTTACTATATAAGTCCCTTTACCATTTGTTGTAAAGTTTGTTTGGTGGTACTGAATTCTTTTAACTTTTGCTTGTCTGAAAATCTTTTGATTTCTCCATAATTTGAAAGAGATCCTTGCCAGGTAGAGTAATCTTGGTTGTAGATTTTCCCCTTTCAGTACTATAAATATATCCTGCCTTTCCCTTCTGGCCTGCAGAGTTTCTGCTGAAAGATCAACTGTTAAATGTATGGGGTTTCCCTTGTATGTTACTTGTTGCTTTCCCCATGCTACTTTTAATATTCTTTCCTTGTGTTTAATCTTTGTTAGTTTGATTAGTCTTAGTGTGTTTCTCCTTGGGTTTATCCCATATGGGACTGTTTGCACCTCTTAGACTTGACTATTTCTTTTTCCATGTTGGGGAAATTTTCAACTATAATCTCTTCAAAAATTTTCTCACACCTTTTCTTTTTCTCTTCTGGGACCCTGATAATTCAAATATTGGTGTGTTTGATATTGTCACGGAAGTCTCTGAAACTTTTCTCAGTTCTTTTCATTCTTTTTCCTTTATTCTGCTCTTCACAAGTTATTTCCACCATTTTATCTTTCAACTCAATAATTCGTTCTACTGCTTCAGATATTCTGCTATTGATTCCTTCTAGAGTATTTTTAATTTCAGTAATTGTACTGTTTGTCTCTGTATGTTTATTCTTCAGTTCTTCTAGATCTTTGTCATTTGATTCTTGCATTTTCTCTATTCTGTTTTTAAGGGCTTTGATCATCTTTACTATCATTATTCTGAATTCTTTTTCAGGTAGTTTTCCTGTTTTCTCTTCATTTATTTGACTTCTGTGTTTCTTGTTTGTTCCTTCATTTGTGCAGTATTTCTCTGCCTTTTCTTTCTTTCTTTCTTTTAACTTACTGTGTTTGAGGTCTCTTTTTCACAGGCTTCAAGGTTAAATTCTTTCTTCCTTTTGGTTTCTGTCCCTCTGAATTTGGTGCAGTGATTTATTTAAGCTTCATATAGGGTGAGATTTATGCTGAGTTTTTGTTTTGTTTTTCCTCTGATGGGCAAGCCTGAATTAGGTGGTAATCCTGTCTGTTGATTATTGGGTTTATATTTTTGTTTTGTTTGTTATTTGGATGAGGCATCCTGCACAGGGTGCTACTGGCGATTGGGTGATGCTGGGTCTTGTATTCAAATGGTTTCCTTTGTGTGAGTTCTCACTATTTTATACCCCCTAGGGTTAGATCTCTGGTAGTCTAGGGTCTTAGAGTCAGTGTTCCTACTCCAAAGGCTCAGGGCTTGATCTCTCAACATTGAGTGTATCCTTGATTAATAATTCTGGAGGTCTCTGTAACAACCTTCACTACCTTTTCTGTCTCATCACTCACTGGCTGTGAGACTCAGGCTAGTGATGCCATCTTGCTGAGCTTTCACATTTTCATGCATTGAATCACTGTTTCTCAAAATGCAGTCCCAAGACCAATAGCATTGCATTTCCTGGGAACTTGTTAGAAGGGCAGATCTTACTTTCATTTCTTTTTACATAAGTTTTTCTTTCTTTCTTTTTTTCCCCCCTTTGACCCATCAGTGGCTCAGAACTGTGGTTACTTTTCATATATTTGTAGATTTTCCAGTTTTCCTTCTGTTGATTTCCAGTTTTGTACTATTATATTCAGAAAACAAGCTTGGTATTTTATCACTTTTCTTAGAAAAGATGTTTTTCTGTTTTATATCATCTGTCTTGTCCTGGAAAATGTTCTATGTGCACTTGAGAAGGATGTGTATTCTGCCACTGTTGAATGGAATGTTCTATATATTTGTGATAAGTTTAGTTGTTCTAAAGTATCATTCAGTTCTAACGTTTCACTATTGATTTCCTGTCTGAATGATCTGTAGAAGAAAGGATATTTAGGTCCCCTTTTAGTGTATTACTTTATATTTCTCCCTTAATATCTGTTAGTATTTGCTTAATATATTTATATGCTTTGATGTTGTGTACATGCTTCATTGCTAAGTCATGTCTGACTCTTTGTGATCCCATGGACTTTAGCCCACCAGGCTCCTTTGTGTCCATGGGATTTTCCAAGCAAAAATACTGGAGTGGTTACCCATTCCCTTCTTCAGTAGATCTTTCCAACCCAGAGATTGAACCCAGTTCTTCTGCATTGCAGGCTGATTCTTTACCATCTCAGCCACGAGGGAAAGCCTTGATGTTGGGTGATTATGTATTTATGTTTTTATATCTTCTTGATATATTGACCCTATTATCATTATATAATAACCTTTATGTCTCAGTGCTGTATTTGCTTTAAAGTCTGTCTGATATAACTGTGGATAACCCCCCTTCCTTTTGGTTTCCACTTGTTTAGAATATCTTCTTTCCTTTTATGTAAAGCCTATGAGTATCTTTAGAGCTGAAATGAGATTCTTATTGGCAGCATATGGTTAGGTCTTATTTTTCTCTTTTTTTTTTTTGATATCTGTTCTGCCACAGTATGACTTTTGATTGGTGAATTCAATCCATTTACATTTAGAATAATTATTTATATCTAAAGTCTTACTATTGCCATCTTATTTTTTGCCTTCTTTTGATTTTAGATCTCCATCATTTCTTTTTCCCTGTTTCTGCTGGTAAATAGGTGGTTTTCCATTGCAGTGTGTTCTGCCTTCCCATTTTATGTTTTGTGACTCAACTCTAGATTTTTACTTTGTGATTTTCATATGACTTAAATAAAAATTCTTGTAAATAAGAGCACATTTCATGTTGATAGCAGCATACATTTATTGCCCATATATGATCTACCTTCTTTACTTCTCCCCTTTTATGTTTTTCTGATTTATATTTTTGATATCACAACTTACCACTTTTTATCCTGCATATTTATTAAAAATTTTAGTAGCTATGATTATTCCCACTACTCTTTTCTTTCCAGGTTCATAAAATAGTTAAGTGATTAACATCATCATAATCTATAATCTTGGAGAAGGAAATGGCAACCCACTCCAGTGTTCTTGCCTGGAGAATCCCAGGGATGGGGGAGCCTGGTGGGCTGCCATCTATGGTGTCACACAGAGTCGGACACGATTGAAGTGACTTAGCAGCAGTAGCAACAATCTATAATCCACATCATCCTAATACAGTAACTGTTTTCTAATTCTGATTATTTTTAAACTTATTAGAGTCTTTTTATGTCATTGATTAACATGTTTTCACTTCAGCTTGAAGAACTTTCAATATTGTTTGCAAGGTAAGTATTTTGGTGGTGAGCTCTCTCAGCTTTTGTTTGTCTGGGAAAACTTTTATTTCTCTTTCATATATGAAGGATAAATTTTTGGATAAAATAGTCTTGGTTGGTAATTTTCAGGCCTCTCAACACTTAAGTTATATCATTCCACTCTCACAGCCCCACCCATCAGCATAAAATTGGACTGAAGACTTAGTGAGCATTGCCCACTAGAACAAGAATCAATTTTCCCAAGAGCCAGTCCCTCTCATCAGGAAGCCTCCATGAGCCTCATCCTCATCCATCAGAGGGCAGGCAGAATGAAGACCACAATCATAGAAAACGAAACCAACTAATCACATGGATCACAAACTTGTCTAACTCAATGAAACTATGAGCCAGGCTGTGTAGGGTCACCCAAGAAGGATGGGTCATGGTGCAGAGTTCTGACAAAATGTGATCCACTGGAGAAGGGAATTGCAAGACACGTCAGTATTCTTGCCTTGAGAACCCCATGAATAGTATGAAAAAGCAAAACCATATGACACTGAAAGATGAACCCCACAGATCCCAATATGCTACTGGAGAAGAACAGAGAAACAGCTCCAGACGGAATGAAGACCCTGAGCCAAAGTGGAAACAACACCCCATTGTGGATGTTGTCTTTTGGTGAAAGTAAAGTCTGATGCTGTAAAGAAGAATATTGTGTAGGAATCTGGAATGTTAAGTCCATGAATCATGGTAAATTGGAAGTGGTCAAACAGGAGACGGCAAGAGTGAAAATCAATGTTTTAGGAATCAGTGAACTAAAATGGACAGAAATGGGCTAATTTAATTCAGATGACCATTATATCTACTACTGTGGGCAAGACCCTAAGAAAAAATGGAGTAGCCCTATGGTCAACGAAAGTGCCTAAAATGCAGTATGTTGGTGCAATCTGAAAAATGACAGATCTCAGTTTGTTTCCAAGAAAAATCATACAATATCACAGTAATCCAAGTCTACACCCCAATCAGTAATGCTGGAAAGGATGAAGTTGAGTGGTTCTATGAACACCTACAAGACCTTCTAGAACTAATACTGATAAAAGATGTCTTTTTCATCATAGGGGACTGGAATGCAAAAGTAGGAAGTCAAAAGATACCTGGAGTAACAAGTAAGTTTGGATTTGGAGTACAAAATTAAACAGGGAAAAGGCTAACAAAGTTTTGAGACGAGAATGCACTGGCCATAGCAGCACCCTCCTCCAAAAACACAAGAGATGACTCTACAGATGGACATCACCAGATGGTCAATACCAAAATCAAATTGATTATATTCTTTGCAGCTAAAAAATGGAGAATCTCTATACAGTCAGCTCAGATTATGAACTCCTTATTGCAAAATGCAGACTTAAATTGAAAAAAGTAGGGAAAACAACTAGGCCAACCAGGTATGATGTAAATCAAAGCCCTTATGATTTTACAGTGTAAGTGTCAAATATATTCAAGCAATTAGGTCTGATAGAATGCCTGAAGAACTATGGATGGAGGCTCATAACATTGTACTGGAGGCAGGGATCTAAACCATTCCCAAGAATAAGAAATGCAACAAGACAAATAGCTGTGAAAATAAGAGAAGTGAGAGGCAAAGGAGAAAAGTAAAGATATACCCATCTAAATGAACAGTTCCAAAGAATAACAAAGAGAGATAAGAAAGCTTTCCTAAGTGATAACTGCAAAGAAATAGAGAAAAGCAATAGAATGGGAAAGACTAGAAGTCTCTTCAGGAAAATTAGAGATATCAAGGGAAGATTTCATGCAAAAGTAAGTTCAATAAAGGACGAAAATGGTATGTACCTAACAGAAGAAGAAGGTATTAAGAAAAGATGGCAAGAATAAACAGAAGAACCATACAAAAAAAGAGATCTTAATGACCCAGATAACCATGATGATGTGATCACTCACCTAGAGCCAGACATCCTGGAATGTGAAGTTAAATGGGCCTTAGGAAGCATCACTATGAACAAAGCTAGTGGGGGTGATGGAATTCCTGCTGAGCTATTTGAAGTTCCAAAAGGTGATGCTGTTAAATTGCTGCCCTCAAAATGCCAGCAAATTTACAAAACTCAGCAGTGGACACAGGGCTGAAAATGGTCAGTTTTCATTCTAATCCCAAAGAAAAGCAAGGCCAAAATATGTTTAAACTACCACACAATTGTGCTCATTTCACATGCTAGCAAACTAATGCTCAAAATTCTCTAAGCTAGGCTTGAATAGTACATGAACCAAGAACTTCTGACGCTCAAGCTGGATTTAGAAAATAGAGAGGAATCAGAGATCAAGTTGTCAGCTTCCTTTGGATCATAGAAAAGCAAGAAAACTCCAGAAAAACATGTACTTCTTCTTCATTTACTGCACTAAAGCCACACTAAAGGCTGTGTGGATCATAATAGCCTTGGAACATTCTTAAAGAGGTGAGAATACCAGAACACCACCTTACCTGCCTCTTGAGAAACCTGTATGCAGCTGAAGAAACAACAGTTACAACAAGACATGGAGCCATGGACTGGCTCAAAGTGGGAAAGGAGTACAAGGCCATATATTGTCACCCTGTTTATTTAACTTATATGCAGAGTACATCATGGGAAATGCTATGCTGGATGAAGCACAAACTGGAATCAAGACGCTGGTAGAAATATCAATAATCTCACAAATGCAGATGACACCACCCTTATGGCAGAAAGCAAAGTGGAACTAAAGTTGATGAAGGTGAAAGAAGAGAGTGAAAAAGCTGGCTTAAACTCAACATTCAGAAAACGAAGTTCATGGCAACTTGTCCCATCACATATGGCGCATAGATGGGGAAACAATAGAAACAGTAACATAACTTTGTTTTCTTGGGCTCCAAATTCACTGCAGATGGTGACTGCAGCCACGAAATTAAAAGACGCTTGCTCCTTGGAAGAAAAGCTATGATCAACCTAGCTGCCGCTAGGTCACTTCAGCCGTGTCTGACTCTGTGTGATGGCAGCCCATCAGGCTCCCCCGTCTCTGTGATTCTTCAGGAAAGAACACTGTTGTGGGTTGGGTTGCCATTTCCTTCTCCAGTGCATTAAAGTGAAAAGTGAAAGTAAAGTCGCTTAGTCGTGTCCAACTCTTCGCGACCCCATGGACTGCAGCCTACCAGGCTCCTCCATCCATAGGATTTTCCAGGCAAGAGTACTGGAGTGGGGTGCCATCACCTTCTCCGATGATCAACCTGGACAGCATATTAACAAACAGAGACATTACTTTGCTAACAAAGGTATGTCTAGTCAAAGCTATGGTTTTACCCTTAGTCATGTACGGATGTGCTGCTACTACTGCTAAGTCACTTCAGGCGTGTCTGACTCTGTGTGATCCCCTAGACGGCAGCCCACCAGGTTCCCCTGTCCCTGGGATTCTCCAGGAAAGAACACTGGAGTGGGTTGCCATTTCCTTCTCCAATGCATGAAAGTGGAAAGTGAAAGTGAAGTCGCTCAGTCATGTCTGACCCTCAGCGACCCCATGGACTGCAGCCTACCAGGCTCCTCCGTCCATGGGATTTTCCAGGCAGGAGTACTGGAGTGGGGTGCCATTGCCTTGGACCATAAAGAAGGTTGAGCTCTAAAGAATCGATGCATTTGAACTATGGTGTTGGAGAAGACTCTTGAGAGTCCCTTGGACTGCAAGGAGATCAAACCAGCCAATCCTAAAGGCAATCAGTCCTGAATATTCATTGGGAGGACTGATACTGCAGCTGAAGCTCCAATACTTTGGCCACCAGATGTGAAGAGCCAAATACTCTAAATTTCTAAATTCCTTAGAAAATACCCTGATGCAGGGAAAGATAGAGGGCAGGAGGAGTAGGGGAGGACAGAGTATGAGATGGTTGGGTGGCATCACTGACTCAATGGACATGAGTTTGAGCAAGCTCCTGGAGATAGTGAAGGACAGGGAAGCCTGGCATGCTACAGTCCATGGAGTCGGAAAGAGTTGGACACAACTGAGCAACTGAACAGCTACAATTTTCTCCTGACGTGAAATTTGTCTTTAGAAATCTGCTGATAGCCTAATGAGGATTCTTTTATAGGTTACTTTCTTTTTTACCCCTGGCTGCTTTTAATATCTCTTTTTATAGATTTCTGACATTTTCATTATAATGTTCATTGGAAGACATATGAACTGGGAGAAGATACTTGCAAATGATACAACCAATAAGGGTTTTATTTTCAAAATATCCAAAGAGCTCATATAATTCAATAATAGAACAACAAATACAACCCAATAAAAAATGGACAGAAGTCCTCAATAGACATATCTCTAAAGAAGACAACAAATGGCCAATAGACACATAAAAAAATGCTCAATGTTGCTAATTATTCAGTTCAATTCAGTTCAATCACTCAGTCGTGCCTGACCGTTTTCAACCCCATGATTTGCAGCATGCCAGGCCTCGCTGTCCATCACCAACTCCTGGAGTTTACTCAAATTCACATCCATCGAGTCGGTGATGCCATCCAGCCATCTCATCCTCTGTCATCCCCTTGTCCTCCTGCCCCCAATCCCTCCCAGCATCAGAGTCTTTTCCAATGAGTAAACTCTTCGCATGAGGTGGCCAAAGTACTGGAGTTTCAGCTTGAACATCATTCCTTCCCAAGAACACCCAGGACTGATCTCCTTTAGAATGGACTGGTTGGATCTCCTTGCAGTCCAAGGGACTCTCAAGAGTCTTCTCCAACTCCACAGTTCAAAAGCATCAATTCTTAGGTGCTCAGTTTTCTTCACAGTCCAACTCTCACATCCATACATGACCATTGGAAAAACCATAGCCTTGACTAGACGGACCTTAGTCGGCAAAGTAATGTCTCTGCTTTTGAACATGCTATCTACGTTGGTCATAACTTTCCTTCCAAGGAGTAAGCGTCTTTTAATTTCATGGCTGCAATCACCATCTGCAGTGATTTTGGAGCCCCCCAAAATAAAGTCTGCCACTGTTTCCACTGTTTCCCCATCTATTTGCCATGAAATGATGGGACTGGATGCCATGATCTATGTTTTCTGAATACTGAACTTTAAGCCAACTTTTCACTCTCCTCTTTCACTTTCAAGAGGCTTTTTACTTCCTCTTCACTTTCTGCCATAAGGGTGGTGTCATCTGCATATCTGAAGTTATTGATATTTCTTTCAGCAATCTTGATTCCAGCTTGTGCTTCTTCCAGCCCAGCATTTCTCATGATGTACTCTGCATAGAAGTTAAATAAGCAGGGTGACAATATAGAGCTTTGACGTACTTCTTGTCCTGTTTGGAACCAGTCTGTTGTTCCATGTCCAGTTCTAACTGTTGCTTCCTGACCTGCATATAGGTTTCTCAAGAGGCAGGTCAGGTGATCTGTTATTCACATCTCTTTCAGAATTTTCCACAGTTTATTGTGATCCACACAGTCAAAGCCTTTGGCATAGTCAGTAAAGCAGAAATAGATTTTTTTTCTGGAACTCTCTTGCCTTTTCCATTATCCAGCAGATGTTGGCAATTTGATCTCTGGTTCCTCTACCTTTTCTAAAACTGGCTTGAACATCTGGAAGTTCACGGTTCACATACTGCTGAAGCCTGGCTTGGAGAATTTTGAGCGTTACTTTACTAGCATGTGAGATGAGTGCAATTGTGTGGTACTTTGAGCATTCACGCAGATCCCTGGTTCTGGAGTAAAGGAAGGTATGTGCAGTGTTTAAGGAAACATGGAATCTAACTTGTTCACTCATGAAACCATTTACACAGTTATGTGTATGTTCTAAGTTTTTATTTTCAAATGAGAAATTCCAGGTAGATATTTTGCAAAATGAGGTTGAATTTAAAAAGTGCTTTGTACCAAAAATCTCATACCTAATTCTCAGTGCTTTACCAGAATTTATACTGTTGATAATCTCTTTTAAAAGCAACTTTCCTCTCTAACAGGGTAGATGAAAGAGGATTGTAAATGCATTAGTGCTAGAGCCCCTCCCAGGTGGAACTGGTCATGGTATCTTTTCCCCGTCCCTGCACGTGGGTGGTGGGCTCGAGCTGATGGCTGCAGGACACCCCCCTTCCCCAGTCAGCGTGGCTACCCCACACCCAGGGCCTTTTGCTGTTGACAACACAATTCTGAACTTTTAGGATGATACTAGCAATTTTTTAAAACATACAAGAGGTGACTTTTTTGTCTTAAACCACATTACGGATTTTATAATGCCCTGCAACTCTAAAGCTTCTTTTTGTTTACACAGTTTTGTATGTTTTTTTCAGATTATAATTTTAAAATTTCTATAATGTTCAGTTTGTATAGAACTTTCTCAAGAGCTCTGTCAGCACCAAATACAAAGTAATTTAAGAAGTGATTTTAATATATAATCTTGTGGCAGAGCATACATTTTATGATTTTGACAGTAACTTTCCAATGCAGATAAGTAATTGCATGAACTGTACTAAAACTGGTTATCATTCATCAATGACTTGTTTTTAACCCCTTGCAAAAAATGCAAACCAAAACTGAAAGTTTTGCAAGCTTGAGGTACCCCCTGAAACTGGTCAACATGTTCATTATTTTAAAAAATGTCTACAATTAACAAATATTGGAAAGGGCATGGAGAAAAGGAAAACCTCCTTCACTGTTGGTGATGATGTAAATTGGTGCAACCACTATGGAAAAGATTATGGATGTTCCTCAAAGAGCTAAAAATAGAATTGCCATATGATCCAGTAATCTGACTTTTGGGTATATATCTGGACAAAACTATAATTCAAAAAGATACATTCAACTCTATCTTCATAGCAGCACTCTTCACAGTATCCAAGACATGGAAGCAACATAAATGTCCATCAACAGATAAATGACTACAGAAGATGTGGTACATATGTATGAAATGGAATACTACTTGGTATTAAAAAAATAATGAAATACTGCCATTTGCAGCAACACAGATGGACCTAGAGAGTTTCATGCTAAGTGAACAAATTCAGAAAGAGAAAGACATATCATATGATATCACTTGTATGTGGAATCTAAAACATGACACAAATGAACTTAAACAGAAACAGACTCACAGACATAAAGTACAGACTTTGTGGTTGCCAGGGGGAAGGGGAGAATGAGATGGATGAATTGAAAGTTTGAGATTAGCAAGTGCAAATCATTATATATATGTATAACTGAATCACTTTGCTGTATGTCAGAAACTAACACAAATTATAAATCAAATATGCTTCAATAAAATAGATTAAAAACAATCATAATATGACTTAGAGAAGGTCTTCTGGCATTGAGATAATAGAGTGTTGTGGTAGTTTCATGGATTGTATGTAAAAGTTCTTTCCCACGTCTGTGAAGTTCTCAGTTATTATTTCTTTTCTTTTCTTTTTTTCTTTCTTTTATTCCTTTATTTTTTAGAGAATACTTGCTTTACAGTGTTGTGTTTGTTTCTACAGTGCAAAAATGCAAATCAGTCATAATTATATATATACACACACACACATATATAAATATATGTGTGTGTGTTTGTATATATCTCCCCTCCCTCCTGATCCTCTTTTTCCCCCCCAACCCACCCCTCTAGGTCATCACAGAGCATGGGACCCCTCTGTTATTAGGTGGTGCAAAAGTAATTGCGATTTCAGATGTTGAATTTCAAATCATTATAACTAGGCTCAAACACATCTTTATTAATCAAAATAGGAACCATTACAACCAACACATTTTTGCCAATGAGAAATAAGTTTGTATGTAGCAAAAACAGTCCATGCTTCGGGATTCAACAGACTCTTGGAAAGCATTTTATGTATCCTGTTAGTTGTGGAAGTGCTTTTCCCCTGCAAAAAGTTGTAGATGTGCTTGAAGAAGTGATAGTCGATTGTAGAGAGGTCAGGTGAATATAGTGGATGAGGCAAAACTGCATAGCCCAGTTTGTTCAACTTTTGAAGCACTGGTTGTGCAACGTGTAGTTGGGCAGGCATTGTCATTGAGAAGAATTAGGCTCTTTCTATTGACCAATACTGGCTACAGATGTTGCAGTTTTGGGTTAATCTCATCGAATTGCTGAGCATACTTCTCAGATGTAATGGTTTTGCCATGATTCAGAAAGCTTTAGTGGATCAGACCAGCAGCAGACCACCAAACAGTAACCATGACCTTTTTATGGGTGCATATTTGGCTTTGGGAAGTGCTTTGGACCATCTTCTTGGTCCAACCATTGAGCTGTTCTTCATCACCAGTTGTCATATAAAATCCACTTTTTGTCACACATCGCAATACAATCAAGAAATGGTTCATTGTTGCATAGAGTAAAAGAATACAACACTTCAAATCACGTTTTTTTTAAAAAAATTTCCACCCAGTTCATGTGGCATCCACTTATTGACCTTTTCCACCTTTTCAATTTGCTTCAAATGCCAAATAACATAGAATAGCTGATGCTGAGTTCTCCAGCAACTTCTCGTGTTGTTGTAAGAAGATCTGCTTTGATGGTGGCTCTCATTGATTGTTGTCAACTTCCGATGGTCAGCCACTACACTTCTCATTTTCAAAACTTTGTAAAACTTCTTGAAACACCACTGCACTGTACTTTTGTTAGCAGTTCTGGGGTCAAATTCATTGTTCATGTTGTGAGTTCTCTTCACTGCTTTACAACCAATTTTTGATTCAAATAAGAAAACCACTCAAATTTGTTTTTCGTCTAACATTATTTAAATAATAATAAGACAAATATAAAATACACAGCAAGTAATAAGTCATTAGCAAAAAAATAAAGCAAGACATGTGCTTTAAAATGGTATATAACATAATCACATTTATTTAAGAATATATTCCAATATCAAGTGGTAAATTTCAACAATGCAAAAACTAAAATTACCTTCACACCAACCTAATGTATAGCAGCTTCCCACTAGTTACCTATTTTACACATGATAGTGTATACATGTCTTTAAACTCTATACCTCCTTCCCCTTCTTTTCTCCTTTTAGGACACCAATTATTCTAATTTTTGCCTCTCTTATAGACTCTGGTAACTCTCATAGTTTCTTCACTTTTAAAATGTCCTACTTCTTTCTCTTCAACTCACTGAGTTATTGCTGTATTTCTGTCCTCCAAGTCACCTATTCTTTCTTCCATCTGGTTTGTCCTAGTACTGATTTGCTTTCTTACATTCTTCACTTCATCAGATTCTTCAGTTTCAGATTTCTGTTTGATTCTTTTCTATAATTGCAGCCTCTTTCATGAAGAATTCCTTAAGTTTATCAATTTTATTTCTGAGTTCATTGAATTGTGTTATGAGGTTTCTTGTACTTCATTGAATTTCTTCATAATAGCTATTTTGGAATTCTTTATCAGTTAGATCACAATATTCTGTGCCTTTGGGTTCAGGCGCTGGATAATTATAATTTTCTTTTATATAATTTTTCCTTTATGGTTTTAGTGTTTGTAGGTATGTGCTTTGGATTTAGCATTTGAAGTAACAGATAGCTCCTTAATTAAGTTTTTGATACCTTCTTTGTTTTGTGCAATTTAGCAGGCTGGCTATTAGCATTATTTATTTTGTCTTCCAGAAGGTGGCATTATAGCTCATGTTTGTGGTTTCTCCCTTGCCCATGGACTTTGCTTTTTTCTGAGTTCATTTTGTGTCTACCAGAGCTTACATTCATAAGTGCACTCAGAAGCATCACAAGGGCCTGGCAGCAGAGTGGGGTGATTGTGGATTTATCTCATCAGGTTTTCATGGTACCCATAGGCCTGGTAGAGGCATCCTTGAGTAGAGGTATTCCTAGAGTTCTCTGAGCACAGTTCCTTTTGAAGTCCTGAAGTAAACATCAGGGAACACATTCTTTTAATGCTCTTTGATATTCTTATCTGCTGCCTCACTTATTCCAGACATGAAGGGCTCTTTTCAGCAACTCAAATGCTTTTGGAGAGAAAGGGGTTGCTTCAGTTACAACATGCACATCTGGGTATCTGGACAGTTGCTTACCAAATTCACTTTTCACCTCTTTCATGGAAACATTCACCACTCTCCACCTCTGCCAAAAAAGTTGATGCTGCTGTGGTCAAATGCCCAGACTCTTGAAGTGTCATCCTGGCGAGGGGGGGTGCCTTCGTGTGTTCTTCCCTCTCTTCTGTATCCGAAGTTGTCTCTAACCCATTCTGATGGGTGTGTGGGAATCCCCCTTCAGGCAGGCTGAACTTTCAAAAATTCTCTCCTGCCCATGGATAGCTGCTCAGTTTTGCCCTATCTAGGTTCTTTTATCCCCCTCACCTGGATTACCTTAAGTGAGAATGAGGCTGATATACAGATTCCTTGGATTTACAATCTAGTTATACTCTAGTTGTAAAGATGGTCCGTCTTTCAGTGTTTGATTCACTCATGGTACCATGCAGTTACATATATCTGAGGCCATTCTCAGAGGGAAAAAGTAGGAGAAAAAAATAAAATTGTATAGACAGTCTCTGAACCACAGAATCTTCTTTTCCCTTTTCTTCAACAAAAAAGATGAATTTTCTCTTGTAGCTTTAGGTACCACTGTACCACAGCTGCTACAGTACAACTCTATGATTGAGGCTACTCTTGATGCAGGGCCTGGAGAGAACCAGAGGGGGGAAAAAGAATAAAAACAAGGCTTATTTCAACACTCTCTGGCTCAAGATGACCTTCTTTCCCAATCCTACTGCCAGCAAGACATGTTTCTCTCAGAGTTTTTGCTGTCCCTGCCTGCTGTGTAGTTCTGCACTAGGCCTGACTTAAGGACAAAGCCAAGAAAGGAAAATGGGGATAAAACCCAGTAAACTCCCTCCCATAGGGATCATTCTGGTTTTAATTCCTTCATGAATCTACTCACTGTTATTAACTATTTAAAGTTTTCAGATAGTTGCTTTTTGCATTTTTGTCCAGAGATTTTAGTTGAAATCATAGGTGAGATAGACTGTAGAAGTCCACCAGAAAATTTATTAGGATTATTTTTAATTGAAATTTTAATTTAGATAATTGTAGATTTACATGCAATTGTAAGAAGTAAGACAGAAAGATTCCTTGTGCACTTTGTCTAGGTTCTCTCTATGGTGACATTTTGCAAAACTATAGCATAATATTGGAGATACTGACATTGATACAATCTAAGAATTGATGCTTTTGAACTGTGGTGCTGGAGAAGACTCTTAAGAGTCCCTTGGACTGCAAAGAGATCAAACCAGTCAATCCTAAAGAAAATCAACTGTGAATATTCATTGGAAGGATTGATGCTGAAGCTGAAGCTCCAATACTTTGGCTACCTGATGTGAAGAGCCGACTCATGGGAAAAGTCCCTGATGCTGTGAAAGATTGAGGGCAGGAGGAAGAGGTGGCAAGAGAAGATGAGATGGTTGGATGGCATTACTGACTCAATGAACATGAGTTTGAGCAAACTCCAGGAGATAGTGAAGGACAGGGAAGCCTGGCATGGGCAGTCCATGGGGTTGCAAATAATCAGACTTGACTTAGTGACTGAACAATAGCAACAATAGAACTTATTCAGATTTCTTCAGATTTTTAATCATGTGTGTGTGTGTGTCTAGGTGATGAAGGTGAAAGGGGAGAGTGAAAAGTTGGCTTAAAACTTAGCATTCAAAAAATGGAAATTATGGTATCCAGTCCCATAATTTCATGGCAACTAGACAGGGAAATCCATGGACAGACTATATTTATAATGTAAACAGTGACAGACTATATTTTCTCATGCTCCAAAATCACTGCAGATGGTGATTGCAGCCATGAAATTAAAAGACACTTACTCCTTGGAAAGAAGGCTATGACCAACTTATATAGCATATTCAAAAGCAGAGACATTACTTTGCCAACAAAGGTCTGTCTAGTCAAAGCTATGGTTTTTCCAGTAGTCATGTATGGATGTGAGTGTTGACTATAAAGAAAGTTGAGTGCCAAAGAATTGATGCATATGAACTATGGTGTTGGAGAAGACTTTTGCGAGTCCCTTGGACTGCAAGGAGATCCCACGAGTCAATCCTAAAGGAAATCAGTCCTGAATATTCATTTGTGATTGATGCTGAAACTACAATACTTTGACTACTTAATGGAAAGAGCTGACTTATTAGAAAAGATCCTGATGATGGGAAAGATTGACGGCAGGAGGAGAAGGGGAAGACAGAGGACGAGATGGTTGAATAGCATCGCCGACTAAATGGACATGAGTTTGAGCAAGCTCTGAGAGATGGTGAAGGACAAAGAAGCCTGGCGTGCTGCAGTCCAAGGATTTGCAAAGAGTCGGACATGACTGAGCGACTGAAAGACAATAACTAGGCGTGCATGCTGCTGCTGCTACTTTTTTGCTTCAGTCTTTGGCTCTGTGTGATCCTTTGGACTGTAGTCCTCCAGGTCCTCTGTCCATGGAATTCTCCAGGCAAGAGTACTGGACTGGGTTTCCACGTCCTCCTCCTGTGGGTCTTTCCAATTCAGGGATGGAACCCAGGTCTCCTTTACCACTGAGCCACCAAGGAAGCCCCTAGGTATGTATATTTAGTTCTATAATATTGTATCAATGGTATAGATTCCTATAGACACATCACAGTCAAATTACGGATAGTCTCAACATCCTGTTTCATGCCAGAGACAAGTTAGTGATCTATTCCAAGGATTTATCATGTTGCTCTTTTATAACCAGACCTACTATCCCCCTGCCTCCTTCCTCTATTTCAAACCTAACCTAAAATTTTATTTCAAAAATATCATTTAAGTGGAGTAATACACTGTACAACATTTTCTTATTTGGCCTTTTTTTCCCCATTCAGCATAATTACTTGGATATTCATTCAAGTGGTTTCATGTTTCAATAATTTGCTCTATTTTATTGCTGAGTACCAACTAAAAAGCCTCTTGAAGAAAGTGAAAGTGGAGAGTGAAAAAGTTGGCTTAAAGCTCAACATTCAGAAAACAAAAATGGGAAATAGATGGGGAAACAGTGGAAACAGTGTCAGACTTTATTTTGAGGGGCTCTAAAATCACTGCAGATGGTGATTCCAGCCATGAAATTTTCTTCTCCTTGGAAGAACATTATGTCCAACCTAGATAGCATATTCAAAAGCAGAGACATTACTTTGCCGACTAAGGTCCATCTAGTCAAGGCTATGGTTTTTCCTGTGGTCGTGTATGGATGAGAGAGTTGGACTGAGAAGAAAGCTGAGCGCCAAAGAATGGATGCTTTTGAACTGTGGTGTTGGAGAAGACTCTTGAGAGTCCCTTGGACTGCAAGGAGATCCAACCAATCCATTTTGAAGGAGATCAGCCCTGGGATTTCTTTGGAAGGAATGAGACTAAAGCTGAAACTCCAGTACTTTGGCCACCTCATGCAAAGAGTTGACTCATTGGAAAAGGTTCTGATGCTGGGAGGGATTGGGGGCAGGAGGAGAAGGGGATGACAGAGGATGAGATGGCTGGATGGCATCACTGACTCAATGGGCATGAGTCTGAGTGAACTCTAGGAGTTGGTGATGGACAGGGAGACCTGGTGTGCTGCGATTCATGGGGTTGCAAAGAGTCGGACACGAATGAGCGACTGAATTGAACTGAACTGAGTGCTACTTTAGCCTTTTTTCTTTTATCATTCACCAATTGAGACACATCCAGGCTGATTCCAGTTTTAAGATATTACAAACAAATATGCTATGGTCATTAGTTTATAGGCTTCTTTGGGAACACTAGTTTTCTTTTCTTTTTTTAAAAATAAATGCCTGGGTGTCCAATTGCTAGGTCAAGTGATGGCCACACTTTAGTTTTTAAGAAACTGTCAAACTATTTTCCATACTGGCTGTAATATCCTGCAGTCCAATCAAAATTGTGTGAGTAACTGGCAAATCTGTGTCATCATTTGGTATTGTAAATATTTTTTATTTTAGTCATTCTGGTACATATATGATGATATGTCATTGTGGTTTAGTATGCATTTCCCTGGTTGAAAATTATATTGAACATCTTTTCATCTGTTCATTTGCCATTTGTGTATCATTAGTAAAATTTCTTTTTACATATATTTTCCCTATTTTCTAATTATATATTTTTCTTTGCTGTTCAGTCGTTTTTAAAAGAGTTTCTTTGACAGAATTCATATATCATCCAATTCACTCATAAAGTATGCAATTCAATGAGCTTTCTTATATTCACAGACATGTATAATCATTATGATTCAACTTCAGAATATTTTCATTAATAAAGGAAAGAATCAAATATTTTTTAAACTGTTTCCTCCTATTCATCTTCCTATTTACCTTACCCAACTTAGATCCAAGCAGACACTAAGCTACTTTCTGATACACCTAGGGTTCTTTCTTCAATGTAGCTTTAAAAAATTGTTTTGGCCATGCTGCATGACATGGTGGCATGCAGTATCTTAATTTCCAACTGGGGATTTACCCTGTGCCCATTGCATTGGAAGTGCAGAGTCATAACCACTGGACTGCCAGGGAAGTCCAACTCTAGTCTACTTTCTGTCTCTATGCATGCTTATATGCTCAGACGCTAAGTCATTATTGACTCTTTGTGACCCATGGACTGTAATCCACCAGGATCCTCTGTCCATGGGATTTCCCAGGCAAGAATATTGGGGTGGATTGCCATTTCCTTCTCCAGGGGATCTTCCTGACCCAGAGATTGAACCTATGTCTCTTGCATTGGTGGACAGATGTTTTATCACTAAGCCACCTGGGAAGCCCTGTTTCTATAGATTTTACTATTGTGAAATTCCTATGAATAAAATCACATAGTATGTGGTCTTTTGTGACTGATTCTTTTCCTTTAAGGAAAATCTCCAGCAAAGCTTTGTTTTAATGTTGCTTTGTCTGACAATAGTATAACCACTCCAGTTTTCCTGTTTTTTGCATAATATGTAGTTCAGCCATTTTAGTTTCAATTTGTGCTTTTTAAATCAAAATTTGTTTTCTCTACACAACGTATAGTTGGATCATGTTTTTAATCTATCTTTTGGTTAAATTACTTGTACCATTCACATTTTAAATTATTACAAGTATAGTTGGATTTACCTCTGCCATATTTTTGTGTTCCATATATCTCATATCTTTATTAATCTCCTTTCCTTCACCAACTTATTTGTGTTGAGTGAATATTTACTAATGTAGAATTTACTTTCATTAATGATTTTTTCTTCATATTTTTGAATTATTTTTTAATGGTTGCTTTTGTGTTCACCATATCTCTTATTAGAACCAGTTTCAGATCTTTATTAAATTCCAAGATTATATGCTGAAATGTTATGCTTGTATACCTACATTCACTTTTCTTCTTTGTTATATTTTGGTGTACATATTACTTTTATTGACACTATGAATGCAATAATATATGGTTATAATTATTGTTACCTATTTATGTCATTATATTGTCTATTATGTAATTTTCTAAACCCACTGCAACTTTGTTTATATCCAATTACTCTGTTCTGTTATTGGCAAATATATTACCCATACAGTAATTTCTGTGTGTCACAGACCAAGTAATACATTATATATAATATGTTTATATATAAAATGAATTGTTTATATTTACTCCCTTATTTTACTACTTTTTTTTCTTTTAACTCATTTAAAAATCAGTATTCTAAAACAATATATATAGGAGGAGATCAAGATAGCACAGTAGAAAAAAAAAAAAGATAGCACAGTAGGAGGATGCTGAGCTCACCTCACCCCATGAACACATCAAAGTACATCTACACTTGGAACAATTCTCACTGAATATAAACTGGAGACTGTCAGAAAGACTTTTACATAACCATGGCTGTAAGAAAAGGCCCACATGGAGTTGGATAGGAAGAGAAGAGAAACAGGTTGGGACCTATGCTCCTAGGCGAGGACACAGAAGAGGAGAGGGATATCTTGGGTTCAGAGATTCTACCTCAGGAAGTGAGAAGTTTGAACTATGCATTGGGCACCACAACCCTGGGGTATGGCCCCAGGACTGAGTCACCTTAGCTGGTTTGAAGACCAGTAGGACTTACTAGAGGGATGAAAGAAACTGAGATTGTACTTGTGAAGAACACACATATGCTTACTTACTCCCAGGTACAAGGAGGAGGGAGAAGATTGAAAGTGCTTGCAACTCTAGTCATTTTCCCATGACCACCTCAGCATATGAGTTCCTCTTCTGGCACTGAGTGCCTGCTCTGGAACATTTAGCCCAGAGCAGCTCCACACTAGGGCAAAGGCTAACATTGCCAAAGAGAGTGCAGTTTGGGAGGACAGAGCCAACTGAAACTTGGCACAGCATCCAATACTTAGTACAACATCCAATACTTGGTACAGCATCCAAATAAGGCAAGGGTGTCCATTACTGGCATTCACTTGGCAGCAGGTTAGGAGAGGTTTGGAACTCTGACTAATGGGCCAGGACCCCCAAGCATGTGTGTAGGCCAATGCTGAGGACCCACTCTGGCCCTATTGGCTCTGGTGGAGCTTCATAAAAGGGAGAAGCCTGCCACTACTGAAGAGAGTATGCAATTGTTAGAGATGGAGCAGTTTGGACTTGGCACAGTAGCCAAACTGAGCAAGAATGACCATTGCTGGCATTCTTGGCGGCATCCGATAAGGAACAGTCTGGAGTTCACTGGTGTTCTGAGACTGCCACAGATCAGGCCACATCCCATGCTGAGCATGCACTCTGGCCCCTGTTTGGACCAGTGCTGCTCCCCTCTGGTGAGAAAGTGCTACGTCTGGGTGGAGAGAGAGCACATATATTGAGGGAATAAACCAGATCAGATTGGTCCTCAGGACTTCAGCTTCAGCACTTTAAGACCTAGTTCTGTCCATGATAGTTTAGAAAAGAAACTCTGGTTTACACCTGGATCGGGATATATCCATTCTATCTCCAGCCCTACCACCCACCAAGGTGATAGCTGTCAGTCAACATTGGGGCAAGAAGTGACCCATTCTAACTTCAGATCCGACACTCCCAACAAGGCCACGGAACACTGGTAGAATGCAAAAGGGTACTTACACACAAGGACACCATATCAAGAACAAGATAGGTAACTATTTCAACTAACTTAATAGAGACACAGAAAGTTAAGCAAAAAGAGAGGACAAAAATTTGTCCCAAATCAAAAAACAAGGGAAAAATCCTAAAAAACTAATGAAACAGAGGTAACTTACCAGATAAATGATTCAAAAAAATAGCAATAAGTATGCTAACTGAAATAGGGAGAAGAATAGATGAACATGGGGAGAAGTTTAACAAGGAATTAAAAAATATTAAAATGAGAACCTGTCAAGCTGAAGAATACAATAACCAAAATAAAAAGCATGCAAAATAAATAAAATGCAGACTATATGAAACAAGAGAAACATAAATAATCTGGAAAACAGAATAATGGAAATCACCCAATAAGAACAACCGGTAAATAAATAAATGAAATGATAGTTTATATGACTTTGGGGACAATATCAAGCATTATTGGGTGCCAGAGACAATGGCTGAAAATGTACTTGATGAAATGATGGCTGAAAACTTCTGAAACCTGAAGGAAATAGATATTCTGGTACAAGAATTACAAAGATCACAAAAAGATAGACCCAAAGAGACCCACATCAAGACATGTTATAACTAAAACGACAAAATTTCAAGGCAAAGAGAGATTTCTAAATGCAGAGAGAGAGAGAGAGAGAGAAGATTCACACCCAAGGGAATCCCATAAGGTTATCAGATGATTTTTCTTCAGAAACTTTTCAGGCCATAAAGGAATGGCATGATATATTTAAAGTGCTAAAAGGGAAAAACCTACAGTCTAGGATACTCTGTGCAGCAAGTCTAACATTCAGAATTAAAGGAGATATAAGGAACTTCTTAGACAAGAAAAGGCTAACAATTTGTCACTATTAAACTGACCCAATGAAAAGTGTAAAAGTGTCTTCTCTAAGTGGAAAAGAAATATTTACAATAAGAAGTAAGAATTCATAAGACATCCCACTGGTAAAGGCAAATATATAATAAAGACTATGGAACAATCGATTTATAAAAGCTAGTATGAAGATTAAAAGACAAAAATTATAAAACTGACTATCTACAATAAAGAGTTAGCAAAAAACAAAAGATGTAAAATATTATATCAACAAAAACAAAAGACATGGAAACAAGTAAAAATGTAGAGCTATAATGTTTTTAACTGTCAGTTTAAAAAAGTAGTTTTATTCATAAGACAATGTATAAAACAATGGATGAAGCCAAGAGAAGAAGAAAACTGCAAAAGAAACCATAAAATAAGCAATAAAATGTCAATAAGTACATACCTATCAAAAATCATCTTTAGGACATATGATCACCTCCTCTTGTGAGAAAACTGAAATCACAAATAAGTGTTGAATGATAATCAACAGGAAGATGCAGGAGTCAACCAAAAAGATACTCCACAACCAAAGACAAAGGAGAAACTACAATAAGATGGTAGGAAAGGCGAAAGATTTATACGATCTGAAGAGAAACCAGAGTATATGCCAAAACCAATACAGAATTGTAAAGTAAAAATTAAAAATAAATAAATAAATTAAAAAAAAAATAAGATGGTAGGAGGGGAACAATCATGATGAAATCAAATCCTATAACCACTAGGGGGCGATTCACAAACTGGAGAATAATAATATCTAAGAAGTTCTCCTACTGTTGTGAAGGTTCTGAGCCACACATCAGGCTTCCCAGCCTGGGGATCTGGCAAAGGGACTTGGAATCCTTAGGGAATCTGATTCTGACAGCAAGATTTGATTACAGGAGTTCCATGGGACCCTGGGGGAAATAAAGACTCCACTTTTGGAAGGCAAAAATTAAGTCTTGTGCACACCAAGACCCAGGGAAAGGGAGCAGTGACTCCATAAGGAGACTGAACCAGACCTACCTGCTAGTTTTGAGGGTCTATGGTGGAGGTGTGGGTCAGAAGTGGCTTGCAGCAGGAATAGGGGCACTAAGAGCAAAAGTACTGGAAGGAGGCCCTTGGCATAAGTCCTTTTAGAGGTTGACATTAACCCTACCATAAAGCCCCTAGACTCCAGAGCTGGGTTGCCTCAGGCTAAACAACTAACAGGGAGAGAGCATAAACTCATCCATCAGTAGATAATACGATTAAAGTTTTACTAAGTACAGCCCTGAAAACCAGAGCAGGATTCAGATTTTGCCACCACCAGTACCTCCCAACAGGAAGCTTACAAAAGTCTTTTAGCCTCATCCACCAGAGGGAAGACAGAAGAAATAAGAAGAACCACAATCCTGAAGCACCTACAATGGAAACCACTTTACAGGAAGTTAATCAGAATAAAAAGTAGAGGACTATATCCCAGATGATGGGACAAGATAAACCTCCAGGAAAGCCACTAAATGAAATGGAGATAGGCAACCTTCCAGAAAAAGAATTCAAAATAATGATAGTGAAGATGACCCAGGATCTCAGAAACAGAATGGAGAAGATGCATGAAATGTTTACCAAAATCAAGTAGAACTAAATAACAAGCAAAGAGAGATGAACAATACACTAGGAATCAGTGCAGAATAACTGAGGTAGAAGAATGGATAACTGACCTTGAGGACAGAATGGTGGAAATCACTGCCACATAACAGAATTAAAAAAAAGAAAAAAAGGAATGAAGAAATGAAGACAGCCAGTGGCCACAGGACTGGAAAAAGTCAGTTTTTATTCCAATCCTAAAGAAAGGCAATGCCAAAGAACGCTCAAACTATCACACAACAGCACTCATCTCACATGCTAGTAAAGTAATGCTCAAAATTCTCCAAGCCAGGCTTCAGCAATACATGAACCATGAACTTCCAGATGTTCAAGCTGGTTTTAGAAAAGGAAGAGGAATCAGAGATCAAATTGACAACATTTGCTGGATCATCAAAAAGGCAAGAGAGTTCCAGAAAAACATCTATTTCTGCTTTATTGACTATGCCAAAGCTTTTGACTGTGTGGATCACAGTAAACTGTGGAAAATTCTGAAAGAGATGGGAATACCAGATAACCTGACCAGCCTCTTCAGAAACCTGTATGCAGGTCAGGAAGCAGCAGTTAGAACTGGACATGGAACAACAGACTGGTTCCAAACAGGAAAAGGCATACATCAAGGCTGTATATTGTCACTGTGCTTATTTAACTTATATGCAGAGTACATCATGAGAAACGCTGGGCTGGATGAAGCACAAGCTGGAATTGAGATTGCCAGGAGAAATATCAATAACCTCATATATGCAGATGACACCACCCTTATGGCAGAAAGTGAAGAACTAAAGAGCCTCTTGATGAAAGTGAAACAGGAGAGTGAAAAAGTTGGCTTAAAGCTCAACTTTCAGAAAACTAAGATCATGGCATCTGGTCCCATCACTTCATGGGAAATAGATGGGGAAACAGTGGAAAAAGTGGCTGACTTTATTTTGGGGGGCTCCAAAATCACTGCAGATGGTGACTGAAGAGATGAGATAAAAAGATGCTTGCTCCTTGGAAGGAGAGTTATGACCAACCTAGACAGCATATTAAAAAGCAGAGTCATTACTTTGCCAACAAAGGTACATCTAGTCAAGGCTATGGTTTTTCCAGTAGGCTCGTATGGATGTGAGAGTTGGACTATAAAGAAGGTTGAGTGCCGAAGAATTGATGCTTTTGAACTGTGGTGTTGGAGAAGGCTCTTGAGAGTCCCTTGGACTGCAAGGAGATCCAACCAGTCCATCCTAAAGGAAATCAGTCCTGGGTGTTCACTAAAAGGACTGATGTTGAAGCTGAAACTCCAATACGTTGGCTACCTGATGTGAAGAGCTGACTCATTTGAAAAGACCCTGATGCTGGGAAAGATTGAGGGCAGGAGGAGAAGGGGATGACAAAGGATGAGATGGTTGGATAGCATCACCGACTCAATGGACATGAGTTTGAGTAAACTCCGGGAGTTGGTGATGGACAGGGAGGACTGGTGTGCTGCAGTTCATGGGGTCTCAAAGAATCGGACATGATTGAGCGACTGAACTGAACTGAACTAAGAGACCTCTGGACACCATTAAATGCACCAACATTTGCATTGTAGGAGTCCCAGAAAGACAAGAGAGAGATAAAGGACCTGGAAATATTTGAAGAAATAACAGCTGAAAAGTTCCCTAACATGGGAAAGGAAATAGTCAACCGAGTCCAGGAAGTGCAGAGAGTCCCAGACAGGATAAACCCAAGGAAGAATACATAGAGGCACATGGTAATCAAAGCAACAAAATTAAAAACAAAGATAAAGTATTGAAATCAACAAGGAAAAAAATGACAAAAAACATAAAAGGGAACTCCCATAAGGTTGTCAACTGATTTTTCAACAGACACTCTACAAGCCAGAAGAGAATGTCGTCATACATTTAAAGTGATGAAAGGGAAGAACCTACAGCCCAGAAAACTTGAAAAAGCAAGAATCTCTTTCAGATTTGATGGAAAATAAAAAGTTTTCAGACAAGAAAAAGTTAAGAAAATTCAGCAGCACCAACAAGCTGTAACAAATGCTAAAGAAACCTCTCCAGGCAAGAAACACAAAAGAAGGAAAAGATCTACACAAAATAAACCCAAAACAATTAAGAAAAAGGTAAGAAGATCATACATATTGATAATTACCTTAAGTGTAAATGGATTAAATGCACCAAATAAAACCATAGACTGCCTGGGTAGATGAAAACCTGTGCATGTATGCACTTCCACTTACCTCATCTCTCTACTCAACTCCCCACATTGTATGTAATTATTTTATATTGTTAGATTAATCATGTTTCAATTATGGCTTGCGATTTTAACTATCTTTTAATTTGGTTCTGGTTATTGATTGGGAAAATTGGAAAACATCTTTTACTATTGTGATTATGTAGTTATTATTTGCTTGATACCATTGTATGATGGTCGACAGAAAATAGTAGAATTCTATATTAGTAAAGTGAAGTGAAAGTTAAAGTGTTGGTCTGGTTGTGTCCTACTCTTTGTGACCCCATGAACTGTAGCCTGTCCATGGGATTCTCCAGGCAAGAATACTGGAGTGGGATGCTATTTCCTTCTCCAGGGGATCTTCCAAACCCAAGGATCAAACCCAGGTCGCCTGCATTGCAAGCACATTCTTTACCATCTGAGCCAGCAAGGAAGTCCAATATCAATAAAACATTACTAGAAAAATCTGTAATCACATTTTAAGATTCAGATACATATCAGAATTATCTTGGAATTTTTTGAATAATATAAATGCCCAGGTATTGCTTTTTTCTCCAAAGCTCCAGATGTGTATCTAATGAGCATCCGTGTTTAAAAACAACTGGACTATATGATGATCATTTACTTTTATCTAATTTGTTTCACTTTTTCTATTTCATATTCAGTGCTATCATTTCATTGAGATTTAGTTTATGTTTTACAATTTCTCCATGTCTTTTTTTGTTGCTCTTTCTCAAGACTTTATCAAGCAAAGTTGACAAGCTTGTGTGTGTGTGTGTGTGTGTGTGTGTGTGTGTGTGCTGTTCTTAGTTGCTCAGTCCTATCTGTCCCTTTGCAACGCCACGGACTGCAGCCCACCAGACTCCTTTGTCCATGGGGATTCTCCAGGCAAGAATACTCGAGTGGGTGATCATACCCTCCACTAAGGGTCCTTCCCAACTCAGGGATCAAAAACGAGGTCTCCCCCATTGCAAGTGGATTCTTTACCATCTGAGCCACCAGGGAAGCCCAAGAATACTGGGGTGGGTAGCCTATCCCTTCTCCAGGGTATCTTCCCATCCCAGGACTGAACCGGGGTCTCCTGCAATGCTGGCAGATGCTGAGCTACCAGGAAGCCCATATGTTTATAGTATGCATAATATAATGTACGTATTTCATAAAACTTATGAATTTTTACTTTCATAATGTACGTATTTCATAAAACTTTATGAATTTTATATTTTGCTTCCATTTTATTGACTTAGTATGAACAGAATGCTAGATTTCGAATTTATATTCACTCAAAAATTTTGATATAATTCCAGGTATTTTGGCATCTAGTATTTCTACTAACAGTCTAGAAAGTTTATTATCTAATTATTTAAAAAAATTTGAATGAGACTTGAAACTTCTATTCCAATTCTGAGAATATAAAGAAATACTACGTTTTTTAAACAAGAAATCAACATGTCACAGAGTAATTTAACTAAAGTACAGATTTTGTTCAAATGTCACAAAATTTTATGCATGTCCATTATTTGTTTTCATACCTTATTCAAGACTCCACATTGCATTTAATTGCATTGTGCAACTTGAGCTGCATGGAACAAATTTTGATAAATTCTTTTTACATTTCTATTCTATTGCAAACACTTTCTAATTTTCCTTTTTATGACTTCTTAGATACACCTATCATTTCAAAGTGGGCATTTAATTTCCAAATACATGGGTTTTAAAATTATCTTTGACATTAATTTCTAATTTTGATATCAATTTCTCATTTAAATGCATTCTTCTTTTCAATTACTCTGTGTTTTTTCAGTCTTCTAACTTTATTGAGGCTTTCAGTAGCTAAGTCAAACATCTCTCTTGGTAAATGTCACATTGCACTTGAAAATATGTGCATGCATGCATGCTAAGTTACTTCATTCTTGTTTGAACTCTTTGTGACCCTATGGACTCTAGCCCTCCAGGCTCTTTTGTATGGGATTATCCTGGAAAGAATACTGGAGTGAGTTGCCATGCCCTCTTCTAGAGGATTTTCTCAATCCAGTGACTGAACCTACATCTCATGTATCCTGCTTTGGCAGTGAGGTACTTTACCACTAGTGCCACCTGGGAAGTCCCTTGAAAACTTCTTGTTTTTTTTTTTTTTTTTAATCTTTTGATATTGACTTTTAACATAATTCCACAGTGATAAGAGAACAGACTCTATGATTTCAACATCTTTAGACTGTGAATTTTTTTACACCTTATTCTTTGTCTCTGGATATATTCCAGTGCCTCCTAGTTTATAGCCTATGGGAAAGTGAGTAGAATTTGTATCCTACTATTGTGTGAGAATTGTATAAATCTTAATTGTGTAGAATTGGCTAAAAATTATCTTTAAATATCAATGAATAAATGCTCCTATCAAAATTAATAAGATGGCTGATTACATATGAAAATCAGAACCATCTATATGCTGCTTACTAGAGACTCACTTCAGATGTAAAGATACATAAGGACTGATAGTGAGGGGATGGAAAAAAGGATATTTATGTAAATAGAAATAACAAGAAAGCAAGGATAGCAATACTCAGACTAAGTAGACTTTAAAATAAAGTCCATAACAAAAGGTTAAGCAAGCATTATAAAATGATGAATACAAGATCAATACAAGAAGATAATATTATACTCATTGATATATGCTCCTAATTATAGGAGTACCTTAATGTATAAAGCAAATAATAACAGACATAAAAGGAGAAATTGAAAATAATACAGCAATAGTAGGGAATTTTAACACCTCACATACATCAATTGACAGATAAATGCAGAGAGAAAACCAATAAGGTAGCAAAGGTTCCACATGAAATAATACACTATTGGGCTTAATAATTATCTACATGACATTCCATGCAAAAACGGAGAGTGTAGATTATTTTCAAGTGCACAAGGGATTTCTCTACTATAGATCCAATGTTAGGCCACAAAACAAGTCTTAAAATGTTTTAGAGGATAGAAATTTTATCAAGTAGCTTTTCAAACCAGAATGGTATGAAACAAGAATTCAATTACAGAACGAGAAATGGGAAAAACACAAATACTTGGAGACTAAACATAAAAGACCAAATCAGTTGGTTACTAAAAGACCAATCAGTTAATGAACAAATGAAAGAGGAAATCAACAAATCCCTTGAGACAAATTGAAATCAAAACACAACTTTCCAAAATCTATCAGATGCAGCAAAAGCAGTGTAAAGAGGGAAGTTGACAGTAACCCAGGTCTACTCAAGAAATAAGAAAAATCTCAACTAATGAAAGTTACCATGAGAAGAAATTAGAAAAATAAGAATAAATATGGCCCAAAGTCAGTAGAAGGAAGGAAACAATAAAGATCAGTGAGAAAATAAATAAAACAGAGGCCAAAATAAAAGAAACTATCAGTGAAAAAAAAGAGCTGTTTTCTTACAAGATAAACCAAAGTGATAAGCCTTTGGCCCTGCTCATGTGAAAAAATAAAGACCAAAATTTGTTCAGTCAATCAATCATGTTTGACTCTTTCCTAACCCATGGACCCCATTACACCAGGCTTCCTGTCCTTCACTATCTCCTGAAGTTTGCTCAAACTCATGTCCATTAAGTCAATGATGCCATCTATCCACCTCATTCTCAGTTGCTCTCTACTCCTCCTGCTCTCATTTCCCTTACATCAGGGTCTTTTCCAATGAGTCAGTCTTCGCATCAGCTGGCCAAAGTTTGAAGCTTCAGTTTCAGCATCAGTCCTTCTAATGGGCATTCAGGGGTTATTTCCTTTAGGATTGACTGGTTTGCTATCCCTGCTGTCCAAGGGACTCTCAAGAGTCTTCTCCAGCACCAAAATTTTAATGCATCAATTCTTCATTGCTCAGTCTTCCTTATGGTCCAACTCTCACATCTGTACATGACTACTGGAAAAACCATAGCTTTGACTATATGGGCCTTTGTTCACAAAGTGATGTCTCTGTTTTTTTATACACTGTCTGTCATAGCTCTTGTTCCAAGGAGCAAACGTCTTTTAATTTCGTGCCTGCAGTCACTGTCTTCAGTGATTTTGGAGCCCAAGAAAATAAAGTTTGTCACTGTTTCCATTTTTTCCCCATATATGTGCCTTGAAGTGATGGGACTGGATGACATGATCTTTATTTTTTGAATGTTGAGTTTTAAGCCAGCTTTTTCATTCTCCTCTTTCACCCTCATCAAGAGGCTCTTTATTTCCTCTTTACTTTCTGCCATTAGGGTGGTGTCATCTGAATATCATAGGTTATTCATATTTCTCCTCACAATCTTGATTTTAGCTTGTGATTCATCCAGCCCAGCATTTTCACATGCCGTACTCTGCATAGAAGTTAAATAAGCACGTTGTTAATATACAGTGTTGACAAACTGCTTTGTCAATTTTGAACCAGTCCATTGCTCCATGTCCAGTTCTAACTGTTGCTTCTTGATCTGCATACAGGTTTCTTAGGAAGCAGGTACGATGGTCTTGTATTCACATCTCTTTAGGAATTTTTCACAGTTTGTTGTGATCTATACAAAGCCTTTAGTGTAGTCAATGAAGCGGAAGTAGATGTAATTGAGAGCAATTACAACCAATACCACAAAGATATAAAAATTCATGAGCAAATACTAAAACCAGTTATATGTCAACAATTAGACAACCGAGAAGAAATAGATACATTTCTAGAAACATGTAATCTTCACAGACTGAATCAGGAAAAAATAGGCAATATGAACAGACCAATCAGTGTTACTGAAATTGAATTAGGGGAAAAAAAAAAAAACTATAGGTAAAGAAACATCCAGAACTGTGCTTCTTCAGAGAGGAATTCTTCCAAAAGTATAAAGACTAATACATATCTTTATCAAGCTATTCCAAAAAAAATTAAAGCAGTGAAAGTCACTTAGTCATGTCGGACTCTTTGTGATCCCATGGACTCTAGGCTAGAATACTGGAGAGGGTAGCCTTTCCCTTCTCCAGGGAGAACACTCCCAAATTTATGCTATGATGCCACCATAACCTTGATACCAAAACCAGACAAAGACACTACCCCCAAAGAATTTACAGACCAGTATTCCTAATGAACATAGGTGAAAATCCCTCAACAAAATACTAGCAAACTACCTCCCAATATATTTAAAATATCATGGTCAAGTGGGATGTATTCCAAGAATCAAGGATCGTTCAATATCCACAAATCAACCCATGTGCTATACCACATCAACAAAAGAACAATAAAAATCACATTATCACCTCAACAGAGGTAGACAAGGGCATTTGACAAAATTCCACATCCATTCATGGAATAACACAAGCTGAAACTCCAGTACTTTGGCCACCTCATGAGAAGAGTTGACTCATTGGAAAAGACTCTGATGCTGGGAGGGATTGGGGGCAGGAGGAGAAGGGGACGACAGAGGATGAGATGGCTGGATGGCATCATTGACTCGGTGGATGTGAGTCTGAATGAACTCTGGGATTTGGTGATGGACAGGGAGGCCTGGCGTGCTGCGATTCATGGGGTCACAAAGAGTCAGACACGACTGAGTGACTGAACTGAACTGAAAGTTGATATAGAGGGAACATGCCTCATAATACAGGTCATACTTGACAAACCCATAGCTAACACTATATTCAGTGGGGACAAGCTGAAAGCTTTTTCTCTAAAATCATGAAAAAGAGAAAGATGTCCACTCTCATCATTTCCATTTAACATGGTACTTGAAGCTTTTAAAAATCACAGAATCAGGCAAGGAAAAGAAATGTAATGCAGGGAGCTCAGGGCTGGTGCACTGGGATGACCCTGAGAGATGGGATGGGGAGGGAGGTGGGACGGGGTTCAGGATGGGGGACACATGTACACCCATGACTGATTCATGTCAATGTATGTCAAAAACCACTACAACATTGTAAAGTAATTAGCCTCCAATTAAAATAAATAAATTGAATTTTTTTAAAGAAAGAAATGTAAGGCATCCAACTTGGAAAGGAAGAAATAAAACCGTGTCACTATTGGCAGATGACATCACACTATAGAAAATCTCATTATAGATAATCTCATTATATAAAATCTCAAAGTCTCTGCCAAAAAACTATTATGACTAATCAGTGAATTCAGTAAAATTCAAGACATAAGATTAATATACAGAAATTTGTTGCTTTCCCATACATTAATAATGAACTATCCAAGACAAAATATGAAAAACAAACCCATTTAAAATCCTTCCCAAAAGAATAAAACACAAAGGAACAAAGCCTCGTATTTTGAAAATGATAAGATATTGATGAAACTGAAAATGATACAGAGAAATAATGTTCCATATTCATGGATTGCAAAAATGAATCTTGCTTTAATTTCCACAATAAACAAAGCAATCTACATATGTAATGCAATCCCATCAACATACCCATAACATATTTCACTGAACTAGAATAAATAATCCTAAAATTTATATGGAACAACAAAAGCCCCTTAATTTCCAAAGCAATCTTGAGAAAGAGAACAAAGCTGAGGTATCATGTGCTGACTTCAAACTATGCTACAAAGCTATATTAATCAAACCAGTATGATATTCATATAAGAACAGACATATAGATCTTTGGAACAGAATACTAAATCCAGAAATAAACCAACCCACTTATGGTCAATTAGTATTTGGCAAAGGAGGCAGGAATATACAGTGGGGAAAAGAAAGTCTCTTTAATAAGTGGTCTTGAGAAAACTGGGCAGTTACAGTTAAAATAATGAAATTAGAATATTTTCTCACAGCAAAAGAAAATTTTCTTTTATGCAAAAAAATAAAGATGAATTAAAACCCTAATTTTAACACTGCAAGTCATAAGACTACTAGAGAAAAACATAGAACACTCTTTGACATAAATTGTAGCAATAATTTTTTAATAATAAGTCTGTCTACTATGGCAAAGGAAATAAAAGCAAAAATAAATGGGACCCAATTTAAAAGTTTTTGCACAGCAAAAAAAACCAAAACAAAACAAAAAACCTTTGACAAAAAGAAATAATCTACCTAATGGGAGAATGTATCTGCATGTTATACAACCAGTAGATGTTGGAATATATACAGTTCATAAGATTCAACATCAAAAAACAAACGACCCAGTCAATAAATGGACAAAAGATCTGAATAGACATCTTTCCTAAGAAGACATACTGATGATCAAGAGGTTTGATTAGCAACATTGCTAATCTTCAGGAAATGCAAATCAAAACTGCAATGAGATATCACCTCACACCAGTCAGAATGGCTATCAACAAAAAATTACAAATATCAAATGCTGGTAAGGACTGCAAAAATGGAAACCCCTAGTACACTGTTGGCAGGAATGTAAACTAGTTGAGCCACTGTGGAAACAGTATGGTGGTTCATCAAAAAAAAAAAAAAAATCAAACTACCATCTAGCAATTCTACTCATAGGTACTTATTTAAAGAAAATTAAAGCACTTTTTCCAAGTTCTGGCTAGTGTAAATCAAGTAAACTTCAATAAGACTGCATACAATTTTTGTAACAATTTTATAATATATAATACAATATATAATATACACTATATGTAGATGATACTACCCAATGGCAGAAAGTGAAGAGGAACTAAAGAGCTTCTTGATGAAGGTGAAAGAGGAGAATTAAAAAGCTGGCATCTGGTCGCATCACTTCATGGCAATAAATGGGAAAATTGGAAACAGTGACAGATTTTATTTTTTTGGGTTCCAAAATCACTGCAGCCATGAAATTAAAAGACTCTTACTCCTTGGAAAAAAAGCTATGCCAAATCTCAATAATATATTAAAAAGCAGACACATCACTTTGTGGACAAGGGCCCATATAGTTATAGGTATGGTTTTTCCAGTAGTCATGTACAGATGTGAAAGCTTGACCATAAAGGAGGCTGAATCCCTAAGAACTAACTGATGCTTTTGCACTGTGGTGGAGAAGACTCTTGAGAGACCCTTGGACTTCAAGAAGATCATACCAGTCAATCTTAAAGGAAATCAACCCTGCACGTTCTTTGGAAGGACTGATGCTGAAGCTGAAGCTCCAATACTTTGGCAACCTGATGTGAAGAGCCAACTCATGAGAAAAGACCATTATGCTGGGAAAGATTGAAGGCAGGAGGAAAAGGGAACGATAGAAAATGAGATGGCTGGATGACACGAGTCTGGGCAAACTCCAGGAGACGTTGAAGAACAAGGAAGCTTGGCAAGCTGCAGTCCATGGGGTCTCAAAGAGTCAGATATGACTTAGTGAATGAACAACAATAAATATATAATTTTAGATAGTTGCACATGTAACATCAAGTATATATGATATATATAATTTTAAACAATTTCTATTTAAAGGAATTAAGAGAAAAATGAGTAAAGTATGTATTAATGGTGTCTACTACAATTACATAAGAATACCTACAAGTATCTACTTCTGCTTCATGCAAATTTAAATTACCAAATTATCATCTGAGGTCAATTCCTTCCAGCCTGAAAAACATTTTTAGGTGTTTCTCATAAAGCAAGTCTATCAATGAGTTTTCTCAATTCTTGTTTATTTGTACAGTCTTTCTTTTGCCTTATTTTTAAATATTAATTTTGCTGTGTGTAGAATCCTTGGTTGAAAGTGTTTTTCCTTGAACACTTTGAATACATTATCTTACTGCCTTTTGGTTTCCATTGTTTCTTCTGAGACATCACCTTTTAACCGTATTGGGGTTCTTTTATAATAGAAATATTTTCTTCTTTTACAGTGTTCAAGATTTTCTTATTGCTGATTTTCAGCCTTTTACCACCATGTGTCTGTTTATCAGTCTGTTTGAGTTTATCCACTTGGTCTTCACTGAGCTTCCTAGATATGTATAATATAATTTTTAAAACAAATTTGAGAAGTTTTCAGCTACTATTTCTTTGAATAAGTTTCTTCACCTTATTTTTCCCCTCTCCTTCTGTTATCCCCATTAGGCACATGTTAATTTTCTCAGTATTGTCTTACATTTCTCCAAAGCTCTGTTAATGTTTCTTCATTCCTTTTTCTCTGTTCTTTAGCTCTGTTAATCTATCCATTTGTGTTCAATTTGCTAATTATTTTTATTGCCTGTCAAATCTATTGTTTAACCCCTCTAGTAAGAGTTTTATGTCAGTTATTGCAGTTTTAAAGTTCAGAATTTACATTTGGTTCTTTTTAAAAATTTGATTCTTTAAGCTTTTTAAAAAAATTCCTACCTATTTATGCATTATCTTTTTTATTGAAGTATAGCAGATTTACAATGTTGTGCCAATTTCTGATGTACAGCAAGAGGACTCAGTTTTAAACATATATACATTCTTTAAAAAATGTTCTTTTCCATTGTGTTTTCCATTATCACAGGAGATTGGATATAGTACTTTGTGCTATACAGTAGGACCTTGTTGTTTATCCGTTCTAAATGTAATACTTTGCACTGATCAAACCCAAATTCCAAGTCCATCAGTCTCCCTCCCCCAACTCCCCTTGGCCAACACAACTCTGATCTCTATGTCTTTGAGTCTGTTTTGCAGATAAGTTCATTTGTATCATATTTAAGTCTCCACATATAAGTGATATCGTATGGCATTTTTCATTCTCTTTTTGACTTACTTCACTTAGTATGTAAATCTCTAAGGAGCATCCATGTTGCTGCAAATGGCATTATTTTGTTCTTTTTCGTGGCTGAGTAGTATTCCATTGTATATATGTACCACATCTTTATCCATTCATCTCCTGATGGACATTAAGTTTGTTTCCATGTTTTGGCTACTGTGAATAGTGATGCTATGAACACAGGGGTGTGCATATCTTTCTGAATTATAGCTTTGTTTGAGTATATACCCAAGAATAGGTTTGTTGGACCATATGGTAATTCTATGTTTAGTTTGCTGAGGAACCTGTATACTCTTTTTCATAGGAGCTGCACAAAGTTATATTCCCACCAATATTATAATAAGGTTCACTTTTCTGTACACCACATCCAGCATTTATTTGTTATCTTTAAAGATGGCCATTCTGACCAATGTGAGGTTGTTCTCATTGTAGTTTTGTTTTGCATTTCTCTAATGATGAGCAATGTTGAGCATCTTTCTATGGGCCTACTGGCCATCCTTGGATGTGATGAGCCAATTCATTGGAAAAGATTCTAATGCTGGGAAAGATTGAGGGCAGGAGGAGAAAGAGGCAACAGAGGGTGAGATGGTTTGATGGCATTATTGATCCAATCGACATGAGTTTGAGCAAACTCTAGGAGATAGTGAAGGACAGGGAAGCCTGGCATGCTGCAGGCCATGGAGTCACAAAGAGTCAGACACGACTGAGCAACTTGGAGAAATGTCTATTAGATCTGCCCCTTTTTTTTGGGGGGGGGGTTGATTTGTTTGGTATTTTTGTTGTTGAGTTGAATGAGCTGTTTCTACGTTTTGGAGATTAAAGCCTTTGTTGGTCACATTATTTGCATATATTTTATCCCATTCCCTAGTTGTCTTTTTGTTTTGTTTATTTTTTCATTTTCTGTGCTAAATCTTGTAAGTTTGATTAGGTCTTATTTGATTTTTTGCTTTTATTTCGATTGCCTTGCTAGATGGACCTAAGGAAACATTGACATGATTTATGTCAGAGAATGTTTTGTCTCTGCTCTAAGAGTTTTTTGGTGTTAAGTCTTATGTTTAAGTCCTTAATCCATTGTAAGTTTATTTTTGTGCATGGTATGAGGATGTGTTCTAACTTCATTGATTTACATGCAGCTTTCCAACTTTCCTAGCACCACTTGCTGAGAAGAATGTCTTTTCCCATTTTATATTCTTGTCTCCTTTGTTGAAGATTGATTGACTATAGATGTGTGGATTCATTTCTGGTTTCACTATCATGTTCTATTGACCTGATATTTTTGTATCAATACTACACTGTTTTGAGTACTGTAGCTTTGCAGCATTGTCTGAAGCCTGGATGAGTTATACTTCTTGTTTTACATTTGTTCCTCAGAATTACTTTGGCAATTCTAGGTCTTTTATTGTTCCATACAAATATTTGGATTATTTGCTCTGGTTCTGTGGAAAATGTCATGGATAATTTGATAAGGACTGCATTAAATTTGAAGATTGCTTTTGCGTTCAGTTCAGTCACTCAGTCATGTCCAACACTTTGCAACCCTATGACTGCAGCATGCCAGGCTTCCCTGTCCATCACCAACTCCAGGAGCTTGCTCAAACTCATGTCCATGGAGTCGGTGATGCCACCCAACCAAATCATCCTCTGTCATCCCCTTCTCTTCTTGCCTTCCTTTTCCATCATCAGGGTTTTTGCAAATGAGTCAGCTCTTTGCATCATGTGGTCAAAGTATTGGAGTTTCAGCTTCAGCATCATTCTCTCCAAAGAAATCCCAGGGCTGATCTCCTTCAGAATATAGTGGTTGGATCTCCTTGCAGTCCAAGGGACTCTCAAGAGTCTTCTCCAACACCACAGTTCAAAAGCATCAATTTTTCAGTGCTCAGTTTTCCTTATAGTCCAACTCTGACATCCATACATGATTACTGGAAAAACCATAACTGACTAGACAGACCTTTGATGGCAAAGTAATGTCTCTGCTTTTTAATATGCTGTCTAGTTTGGTCATAGCTTTTCTTCCAAGGAGCAAGTGTCTTTTAATTTTGTGGCTGCAGTCACCATCCTCAGTGATTTTGTAGCCCAAGAAAGTAAAGTCTGTCATTGTTGCCATTGTTTCCCCATCTATTGGCCACGAAGTGATGGAACCAGGTGCCATGATCTTAGTTTTTTGAATGTTGAGTTTTAAGCCAGCTTTTTCACCCTCCTTTTTCACTTTCAACAAGAGGCTCTTTAGTTCTTCTCTTTCTGCCATAAAAGAGGTGTTATCTGCATATCTCAGGTTATTGATATTTATCCTAGCAATCTTGATCCCAGCTTGTGCTTTATCCAGCCCAGCATTTCACATGATGTACTCTACATATAAGTTAAATAAGCAGGGTAACAATATGACATACTCCTTTCCCAATTTGGAACCAGTCTGTTGTTCCATGTCCTGTTCTGTTGCTTCTGGACCTGCATACAGATTTTTCAGGAGGCAGTTATGGTGGTCTGGTATTGCCATTTGTTGAAGAATTTTCCACAGTTTGTTGTGATCTACACAGTCAAAGGCTTTGGCATAATCAATAAAGATGAAGCAGATGGTTTTTTTTTTCAGGAATTTTCTTGCTTTTCTATGATCCATTGAATGTTGGCAATTTGATCTCTGGTTCCTTTGCCTTTCCTAAATCCAGGTTGAACATCTGGACGTTCTCAGTTCACATACTGTTGAAGTCTGGCATCAAGAATTTTGAGCATTAGTTTGCTAGTGTGTAAGATGAGTGTAATTGTGCAGTAGTTCGAACATTCTTTCTCATTGCCCTTCTTTGGGATTGGAATGAAAATGGACCTTTCAGTTGGGTGGAGTTAACATTATAATAATGCCAATTCTTGCAATCCAAGAGCATGGGATAGCTTTCCATGTCTTTGTATTATCTTTAATTTCCTTTATTAATGTTTTATAGTTCACAGCATATAAGCCTTTCACCTCCTTGGTCAGGTTTATGCCTAGGTATTTTTTGGTGCAATTTTTAAAAGGCATATTCTTTACATTCCCTTTCTGATACTTCATTGTTAGTGTAAAGAAATACCATCAATTTCTAAATGTTAAACTTGTGTCCTGCTACTTTGCCAAATTCATTTATTAGATCTAGTAGTTTTTGTGTGTAGTCTTTCCTATATGCAATATTATACCATCTACATATAGTGACAATTTTACCTCTTCCCTTCCAATTTGGGTGTTTATTATTTTTTAAATTTTTTGCTCTAACTGCTATGGCTAGGAATTCCAATACTATGTTGAATAAAAACGGTGGGTCACACAGCAAATTCCCACTGGCTATTTTCCATATGGTATTGTAAATTTCCATGTTACTCTCTCCATACATTTCACCTTCTCCCTCCTCCCCTCCCACCAAGTCCATAGGTCTGTTCCCTATGTCTGTTTCTCCATTCCTGCCCTGAAAATAAATTCATCAGTGACATATTTTTATATTCCATATATTTGCTGTGTGACTCAAGGAAGTCAACAGGGGCTCTGTGACAAGGCTGAAGGGTGGGATGGAGAGAGAGATGGGAGGGAGGTGACATGAGTCTACCTATGGCTGATTCTTGTTGATGTATGACAGAAAACCACAAAATTTTGTAAAGCAATTACCCTTTAATCAAAAAATAAAATAAAACAACAACATAGAAAATGAAATGACAAAATAAGTGGTGAGAGTGGGCATCTATGTTTTATTCCAGATTTTAGCAGAAGTCTTTCAGCTTTTTGGACTTCCATGGTGGTTCAACTGGTAAACAATCTGCCTGCAACGTGGGAGACCTGGCTTTGATCCCTGGGTTGGGAAAATCCCCTGGAGAGGGGAAAGGCTAACATTTCCAATATGCTGGACTGGAGAATTCCATGGACTATACAGCCCATGGGGTTGCAGAGTCAGACATGACTGAGTGACTTTCACTTGAAATTTTTCAGCTTTTCACAATTATTATATTGGCTGTGTTTGTCATATGTAGTTTTCATTATGTTGAGAAATGTTCCTGGTGTACTCATTTTGGAAAGAGTTTGTTTGTTTTATCATGAATGGATGTTGAATTTTGTCAAATGCCTTTTCTGCATCTATTGAGATGATCATGTGATTTTTGACATTTGTTAAGGTGATGTATTATATCAACTGATTTGCATATGTTGAACCATCCTTGTGAAACTGGAGTGAATCCCACTTGGTCATAGCGTATGATCTTTTTTTATGTTGGATTTGACTTTTCAATACTTTGTTGAAATTTTGCATGTATTTTCATCAAAGATTTTGGCCTGTAATTATCTTTTTTTCGTGGCTTCTTTGGTTTTGGTATCAGGGTGATGGTGACTTCACAGAATGTCCTTGTGAGTATTCCCTTCCCTTAAATTTTTTGGAAGACTTTGAGGAGAATCAGTATAAGTTTTTGTATGTTTGATAGATTTCACATGTAAAGCTTTCTGGTCCTGGACTTTTTTCTGTAGGGAGTTGTTTTTTTTTTTTTTTTTTTTACTTATTTTAATTTTTTCATATAAATTTATTTATTTTAATTGGAGGTTAATTACTGTTGTAGGGAGTTTTTTAAAATCACAGATTCTACTTCACTTCTTCTAATTGATCTGTTCAAATGATCTATTTCTTGTTGATTGAATTTTGGTGAGCTGTATATTTCTAGAAAGTTGTCCATTTCTTCTAGGTTGCAAAATTTGTTGCATATGGTTTTTTTATAGTTTTCTGTTAGGGTTTTTTGCATTTCTGTGGTATCAGTGGAGGTATTTCTCTTTCATTTTAAAAATTTTGTTTATTTGGGTTCTTTTTCTTTCCTTCTTGGTGGGCCTGGACAGAGGTTGATCACTTTTGTTTGCTCTTTCAAAGAACCAGCTCTTTATTTTATTGATTTCTTCTGTTTTTTAATGTCTATTTTGTTTCCTCTGTGATCTTTATTATTTCCTTTCTTCTGCTGAATTTAGGTTTTGCTTGTTCTTCTTTTTCTTATATATTTATAATCATTTTGATCAATACTTTCTTCATATTTTCTTTTACTTCTTTATTGAAACTTTTCTTTGTTTCTGTGAACACATTTATAATGGCTACTTTAAAATATTTTCTTCTTAAATCTAACATCTAGTGACTCTAACAGGTAGTTTCTCTTGCTTTCTTTTTTACGGTCACGTTTTCCTATTTCTTTGTAGTCTTTGTAATATTTTTTGTTGGAAACTGGAAATTTTATATGTTTTAGCAATTATGTGTACTAGGCCTCCTATCCTGGAAATTGTTATTATTATTAACTTGTTTAATGAATGTCTTAATTATTTTACTGAAGTCTACTGCATTCCAACTTTTCAGTTTTAAGTCTCTGATATTCCTCAGTGAGATGAAACTTTGGGTATGTCTACGGTTACCAGGGAATGATAGTGGTAATGGTAGGACTTGCTTCCTCTCTTTCTCTGACAATATTCAGCTGCTGCTGCTCCTGCTGCTGCTGCTACTAAGTCACTTCAGTCGTGTCTGACTCTATGTGACCCCAGAGATGGTAGCCCACCAGGCTCCCCTGTCCCTGGGATTCTCCAGGCAAGAACACTGGAGTGGGTTGCCATTTCCTTCTCCAATGCATGAAAGTGAAAAGTTAAAGTGAAGTCACTCAGTCGTGTCTGACTCCTAGCAACCCCATGGACTGCAGCCTACCAGGCTCCTCCATCCATGGGATTTTTCAGGCAAGAGTACTGGAGTGGGTTGCCATTGCTTTCTCCATTCAGCTGCTAAGCTCCACTAATTGGTCCTTTATTGATCTATTGCTTACATAATGTGATGGAGTGTAAAATTCACCAACAAACTAATATAATAAAATTTTGCTCCTTTTATGGAACTGTTTCAGTGATTAGTATTTGATATTTGTTCTGACCTCAACAGAGCTCCTCCTGGCTCTCTTTTCCCTTAGCTTTATCCTCCAAATTATCCAGTCTACATTTGATATTGTTTGTTCATTAGATATATGAATTTACTCTCAATTCCCTTCACCACAACCTCAATGGGTTTGACAGTATTCTTAGTTTTATACTTTTCCATATTCTCATGAATGAAGTTGCTTCCATTGCATGCTAAGTGGTCTAAGTCGTGTCAAACTCTGTGCAACGTCATGGACTGCAGCCCACCAGATTCTCTGTCCATGGGATTCTCCAGGCAAGAATACTGGAGTGGGTTGCTGTGCCCTCCTCCAGGAGATCTTCCCTACCTGTGAATCAAACTAGCATCTCCCTGCATCTTCTACATTGCTGGCAGATTCTTTACCCACTGTTGCTTCCATTAAGAAGGGATTAAAAGGTATCAGTTTTAAATCCTCCTTTTCTACCCAAGCAAAATCTCTGAGCTAGGCTCTGGAGCTGCCACAGTGACAAGCACATGTCTGAGTGACAATCCTATTATAGGAGCTGAGTTGTCAGTGGTGGTGAGGAAGCTGGTCAGTAGCCTGAAATCCCCTCATCTTGTTCCTCTTGGTGTTGAACCACCATCTCACATGCTAGAGTGAAAGCTATTGGTACCTCAGTATTATCAACATGCCATGCTCAAGGTATAGACTCCATTCCACATGTAGAGGTTATGCATAAGGGAGCCCCCACCTCTAGACTGAACACAACTAGTATTTAGCCTCAGCAACAAGCATGTGGTGTCAACATGAGAAATGCTGTTTCCTGAAGTCTTGTTCCTCCAGGGAAGAATGCTGTCTTACTGGTAGTTGGGGGAAGAGGGAACCCTGTATTCTTAGCTGCAGTTCTTTACAATGGCATCTCCATCTTAATTTGGTAGCAGAATAGGAGAGTGTGATAATGATTTAAACAGACTCTTGACTTTTGTATCTAATTTTCATATCTTTTCTTGAATAGATATTGTTTCATTTGCTGTTTGCCCTTGAGACCATTTCCAGTGTCTTTAAATGATTGCTTTTAAGTAATAGTCATGAGTTTCTCTGGGGACTTGATCAGTGCTGTCATGGCAAAAGCAGTTTTAGTATTGAATATATATATATGGTGGTTTACTCGCTAAGTCATATCCGACTCTTGTGACCCCGTGGACTGTAGCCCACCAGGCTCCTCTGCCCATGGGATTCTCCAGGCAAGAATACTGGAGTGGGTTGCCATTCTCTTCTCCAGGGGATCTTCCTGACCCAGGGAATGAACCTGGGTCTCCTGCATTGCAGGCAGATTCTTTACCAACTGAGCCACCAGGGAAGCCTATATATATATATGTATATCTTCAATTGGATATGTGTTTTACAAATATTTTATCCTGGTCTGTAGTTTCTCTTTTCCTTCTTCTTACATGGTCTTTCACAAAATAAAGCTTTTATCTTTTTAATGAGCTCCAACTTATCAATTTTTTTGACGAAGTATGCCTTGATGGCAAGTCAAATAACTCATTGCTTAGCTTTAGATTCCAAAGATTTTTTCTTACTTTTACACAAATTTTAATGTTTGTGTTTTTTATATAAGTTGATGATGTTTTGATGAATTTTTGTACAATCTATGATTCTAGATCAAAGTTCCTATTTTTTTTTTTTTGTCCATGAATATCCAACTGCTCCAGGATCATTTGTGGAAAAAGCTATCTTTCTTCCATTGAGTTGTTTTGCACCTTCTAAAACACTCAGTTGAGCGTATTTCAGTGGGTCTATTTCTGATGCTTTTATTATGTTCCACTGATTACCAAATTCAGACACAAATTCAAGAAAGTAGGGAAAACTGCTAGACAATTCAGGTATGACTTAAATCAAATCCCTTATGATTATACAGTGGAAGTGAGAAATAGATTTAAGGGCCTAGATCTGATAGATAGAGTGCCTGATGAACTATGGAATGAGGTTCGTGACATTGTACAGGAGACAGGGATCAAGACCATCCCCATGGGAAAGAAATGCAAAAAAGCAAAATGGCTGTCTGGGGAGGCCTTACAAATAGCTGTGAAAAGAAGAGAGGTAAAAAACAAAGGAGAAAAGAAAAGATATAAACATCTGAATGCAGAGTTCCAAAGAATAGCAAGAAGAGATAAGAAAGCCTTCCTCAGTGATCAGTGCAAAGAAATAGAGGAAAAGAACAGAATGGGAAAGACTAGAGATCTCTTCAAGAAAATTAGAGATACCAAGGGGACATTTCATGCAAAGATGGGCTTGATAAAGGACAGAAATGGTATGGACCTAACAGAAGCAGAAGATATTAAGAAGAGGTGGCAAGAATACACAGAAGAACTGTACAAAAAAGATCTTCACGACCAAGATAATCACGATGGTGTGATCACTAATCTAGAGACAGACATCCTGGAATGTGAAGTCAAGTGGGCCTTAGAAAGCATCACTACGAACAAAGCTAGTGGAGGTGATGGCATTCCAGTGGAGCTATTTCAAATCCTGAAAGATGATGCTGTGAAAGTGCTGCACTCAATATGCCAGTAAATGTGGAAAACTCAGCAGTGGCCACAGGACTGGAAAAGGTCTGTTTTCATTCCAATCCCAAAGAAAGGAAATGCAAAAGAATGCTCAAACTACCGCACGATTGTACTCATCTCACATGCTAGTAAAGTAACGCTCAAAATTCTCCAAGCCAAGCTTCAGCAATACATGAACTGTGAACTCCCTGATGTTCAAGCTGGCTTTAGAAAAGGCAGAGGAACCAGAGATCAAATTGCCAACATCTGCTGGATCATGGAAAAAGCAAGAGAGTTCCAGAAAAACATCTATTTCTGCTTTATTGTCTATGCCAAAGCCTTTGACTGTGTGGATCACAATCAACTGTGGAAAATTCTGAAACAGATGGGAATACCAGACCACCTGACCTGCCTCTTGAGAAATCTGTATGCAGGTCAGGAAGCAACAGTTAGAACTGGACATGGAACAACAGACTGGTTCCAAATAGGAAAAGGAGTACGTCAAGGCTGTATATTGTCACCTTGCTTCTTTAACTTCTATGCAGAGTACATCATGAGAAACGCTGGACTGGAAGAAATACAAGCTGGAATCAAGATTGCCAGGAGAAATATCAATAACCTAAGATATGCAGATGACACCACCCTTATGGCAGAAAGTGAAGAGGAGCTAAAAAGCCTCTTGATGAAAGTGAAAGAGGAGAGTGAAAAAGTTGGCTTAAAGCTCTACATTCAGAAAATGAAGATCCTGGCATCTGGTCCCATCACTTCATGGGAAATAGTTGGGGAAACGGTGGAAACAGTGTCAGACTTTATTTTGGGGGGCTCCAAAATCACTGGTGATGGTGACTGCAGCCATGAAATTAAAAGACACTTACTCCTTGGAAGAAAAGTTATGACCAACCTAGATAGTATATTCAAAAGCAGAGACATTACTTTGCCGACTAAGGTCCGTCTAGTCAAGGCCATGGTTTTTCCTCTGGTCATGTATGGATGTGAGAGTTGGACTGTGAAGAAGGCTGAGCGCCGAAGAATTGATGCTTTTGAACTGTGGTATTGGAGAAGAATCTTGAGAGTCCCTTGGATTGCAAGGAGATCCAACCAGTCCATTCTGAAGGAGATCAACCCTGGGATTTCTTTGGAAGGAATGATGCTGAAGCTGAAGCTCCAGGACTTTGGCCACCTCATGCGAAGAGTTGACTCATTGGAAAAGACTCTGATGCTGGGAGGGATTGGGGGCAGGAGGAGAAGGGGATGACCGAGGATGAGATGGCTAGATGGCATCACGGACTCGATGGACATGAGTCTGAATGAACTCCGGGAGATGGTGATGGACAGGGAGGCCTGGCGTGCTGCGATTCATGGGGTCGCAAAGAGTCGGACACGACTGATCGACTGAACTGAACTGAACTGATCTTTATGTTTTACTCACAGACAGTACTGCAGCCTTGATTATTGTAGCTATATAGGAAGACTTCATATCTCATAAAATTATTACTCTCATTTTATAGCACTTTTCCAAAATTGTTTTAGCGTGTCTAGGTTCTTTGCCTTTATGTTTACATTTTATCAAGGGCATAATCTTTTATGCATATGCAAAAATCTTGCTGGTATTTTTCTAGGAATCAACATCTTTACCATGATGATTCTTCCAACCCATGAACATGGTATTTCCATTTCTTTAGGTTTTCTTTGTTTCAAATTAGTTTATTTATTGTAATTGGAGGCTAATTATTTTACACTATTGTGGTGATTTCTTCCATACATCAGCATGAATCAGCCATGGGTGTACATGTGTCTTCCCATTCTGAACCCCCCTCCCACCTCCCTCTGCACTGGGCCCTCTGGGTGGTCTGAAAACAGTGGCTTTGTGTGCCCTGCTTCATTTATCAAACTTGCATTGATCATCTATTTTACATATGGTAATATATATATTTCAATACTCTTCTCTCAAATCATCCCACCCTCACCTTTTCCCACATAGTGCAAAAGTCTGTTCTTTACATCTGTGTCTCTTTTGCTGTCTAGTTTTTTTTTTCAATGTCTTTTATCAGTACTTTGTAATTTTCACCATATGGATCTTATAACCTGGACAAAAAAGGAAGCAGTTTAAATAGTCAACAATAGGGAATTTTAAAAATAAATATGAGACATAGTTACAATGAGGTAACCTGTAGCCAACTCAACTGACAATGTGGAAATGTAGTTGATATATATATATATATATATATATATATATGTTCATTGTTAAATATCAGGATGCCATTCATCTTTTTTTTGTTTTTTTCAGATTTCTGAAAATGGGATGCATACACAAAGGTCACTAGCCAAGTGTGAAATAAATGCTAATTTTACTCAAGATAACTGTCAAATAGAGCTTTGATTTAGAGAAAGTAGTGAAAGTTTGAAGCTGAATTGTGGCATTTTCCCTCTCATGAATCTGCAAAAGTGGGCTTGGGTACATTTACTCAGCCAGTTCTATGAATGAGGATGAAAGTTTGCTACATACTTCAATTGCAGGCAGAAGAGAGTTAGGACAAAAGATAGCTAAATAGCAGGTTCTGGTCTCTTATCTAGTGCTTTATCTTACAGATAGGATGTGGAAGAAGGTCAGAAGTGTCTAGGCACAGAAAATGAAAAGAAGGATATTGTTTTTAAGTACTGTTTTTCCTGTGGTCATGTATGGATGTGAGAGTTGGACTATGAAGAAGGCTGAGTGCTGAAGAATTGACGCTTTTGAACTGTGGTGTTGGAGAAGACTCTTGAGAGTCCCTTGGACTGCAAGGAGATCCAGCCAGTCCATTCTAAAGGAGATCAGCCCTGGGTGTTCTTTGGAAGGACTGATGCTAAAGCTGAAATTCCAATACTTTGGCCACCTCATGTGAAGAGTTGACTCATTGGAAAAGACTCTGATGCTGGGAGGGATTGGGGGCAGGAGGAGAAGGGGACGACCGAGGATGAGATGGCTGGATGGTATCACTGACTCGATGGACGTGAGTCTGAGTGAACTCCAGGTGTTGGTGATGGACAGGGAGGCCTGGCGTGCTGCGATTCATGGGGTCGCAAAGAGTCGGACATGACTGAGCGACTGAACTAAACTGAATATATATTTAAATGTGTGTGTGTGTGTTTGTGTGTGTGTGTGTGAACAAACAGGGGATTAGTGAGGTTTTGAAGAAATAAGTCCCTCACTAGCATGAAACTCTGTGGGGAAAGAGAACAGAGGTCTCCTCATTTTAAATCCACAGCATGAAGATTGGCATACATTTTCCATGCAACATTCATGATGCATTCCGTAGTGAAAAAAGCAGATGCTTGGGGCTGGTGCACTGGGACGACCCAGAGGGATGGTACGGGGAGGGAGGAGGGAGGGGGGTTCAGGATGGGGAACATGTGTATACCTGTGGCCTGTGGAGGATACACGTTGATGTATGGCAAAACAAATACAATGATGTAAAGTAATTAATCTCCAATTAAAATAAATAAATTTATTAAAAAAATAGTCTGTGTGTCATGATTGTATTTTTTAAAAGATTGAAACAGAATAAACTGGCAAATTTGCATAGAAAAATGTTTATAAGGGTATATAGCTCTCAATTTTAACAATAGTTATCTCTAAGTAATGATATTCTAATTTATTTTCTCTTTTATTTTTATGTTGTTTACATTATCTTATTGTTGTATGGTAAATTTACAATATTGTATTAATATGATTTTTAAAAATTAAAGTATTTCAAAGTGTGTATGAGGGTACAGTGAAGTCACAAAGAAATCTTTCAGAAATAGAAAGGCCCTTCAGTTCAGTTCAGTTCAGTCACTCAGTCGTGTCTGACTCTTTGCGACCCCATGAATTGCAGCACACCAGGCCTCCCTGTCCATCACCAATTCCTGGAGTTCACTTAAACTCACATCTATCAAGTCGGTGATGCCATCCAGTCATCTCATCCTCTGTCATCCCCTTTTCCTCCTGCCCCCAATCCCTCCCGGCATCAGAGTCTTTTCCAATGAGTCAACTCTTCGCATGAGGTGGCCAAAGTACTGGAGTTTCAGCTTTAGCCCCATTCCTTCCAAAGAACACCCAGGACTGATGTCCTTTAGAATGGACTGGTTGGATCTCCTTGCAGTCCAAGGGACTCTCAAGAGTCTTCTCCAGCACCACGGTTCAAGAGCATCAATTCTTCAGCGCTCAGCTTTCTTCACAGTCCAACTCTCACATCCATACATGACTACTGGAAAAACTTAGGTAATAGTTAATCCATCTCTTTATGATTTAATGTAGAAACTAAGGCTCAAAGAGGAAAAGAGACATTTGAACCCATCCCAATCCTTCATAGTTCTGCACTGGAAAAATAGACAGCATCTCTTCCTTCTCTGAGGAAACAAAGATTTAAATGACTACCCAAAATTCACAAGGCAATGGGAGGCACATTCAGAATTTGAACCTAGCCAGAGCCTCCTCCAGATATTTAGCTGTGAACAATTGTGCGGCTTTCTAGCTTATACTTCAGGTAATGATGTTGCCAAGACTAGGTTGTTTTTTATTTCACTTACAGAGTCATGGTATCAGAAATCTCTTTGTTTGAGTATCTGAGTGAGGCACATTATCAGTCATTTGCTATGAATTATTAAATAATATAAAAACAATTTAAATAAGCTAGCCTGAAATCCAGCAGGAACTGCTGCTCTTCTGAGCACACTGGAAACTGGAACCTTCATCTTCTCTCATCATACATGCAGAGCAAGCCAAAGTCATTTTACCACTGCTGTCTGCTTCCTTCTCAACAGTGTCTCTTAGGGACTTGAAGGTTGAGCACCTTAGGCCTTGACTTAAGGGAAGGAAGGACATGAACAGGAATAGGAAAATTTCCTGTGAGGGCACCTAGCATGGCAGTGCAGTACAGTGGAGAGAGTACCAGTTTGTAGACACACAAATTGAATTCAAATCCCACCACCACTGTCAGGTATTGATAGTAGAACCTCAACCAGGCCCTTCCATCTTTTATGTCTCAGTGTCCCCTCATCTGGAAAAATTGTGCATGGTGGATTTCAATGATCCACTTTAGCACTTACTTCTATCTTTTTAGTTTCTGTTTTAAATATACCTTCCCTGTCTTCTTCCAAAAATTTGGCACTGGAAATGTTTCCCTTTTCTTAGACTGTGGGCACACTCAAACATTCTCATGCCTCTTGAGCCCCAATCCAGTGCTTTGGGGTTTGCAGTTTTCAAACTGCAAATGCAAAGCAGATTTCTGCTGCATACTCACATACTGCAGAGCTTTGCGTGCCTCCAGCAGTTCAGACAGAATGCTCCTAATGGAGTGGACTGGAGGGTGGGGCCTGTCACCAATCACTGAAAGCTTCATCCACTGGAGACCAGATGGGCTCTAAGGCTGCCAGCTCCTTGGCCCTGGAAATAAGGGCTTGTCAGTGGAAAGCTGATCCCACTGTGGGTGTAAACTATCCTGATTCAGAGGTCCATGGCAGAGCAGAAAGAACATTAGAGTGGGAATTACATAGTTGTACAATGTGGCCTTGCACAAGTCATAACCTTTCTCTGGAACATAGTTTTTTCATTTTGAAAATGGGGATAATAACCTCTGATCCATTTATTTCACAGGGAAGGATTAAAATAAATCATGAGCATGCGTGCCTTAAAAGCTTTACTGCTCTATTTACACATGTGTTATTATTATTTTTGCAGAGTGCTTAATCTACATACCCAACTCTGGAATTTCGAGCTAGTAGATACTAAAACCAGGGGAATCAGTTAAACCAAGGTCTGAGCTCTCCTGGGAAATATAGTGAGGGCAATTTTGTAACTGATAATAAACATTAGGCTCTGGGACAAAAAGAGAGGACAACAAATGAGCCAATTGAGGCATGGAGGCAGCAATTGCCCCTGGAGAGTGGGATACTCATCCTAAGGGAGTAGAAAAAAATCAAACAAACAAGTACCTAATCTTAAAACCATGGGTTACTCAGTTTTGAAAGATATTTGGGACATAACAAAGGATGATGTTCGGTCTCTAAGGAATTTCTTTTGATAATTTTCTGAAAAAAACCTTGAATGCTTTTTGGGGGCTTCCAAATAACTGTGGCCTCATAAAGAGGGACTTTTGCAAGTTTAGCCTTGTGAATTGAAGTCCATTCAGGGAAACATCTTTCTGAGGAGCAGTTGAGCAGATTCTGTTTTTCAGAATCAGCTCAGAGCTTGACAGAATAAGATAGCAACATAAATAGGCCTCAAAGAATCTGAAGGAACAAAGTTTATAAAACAGCCTTATAGCAAGGGGCCAAGAGTACAGGATCCAGGTCAGAGAGATTTTGAGGAAATAAGAATATTTACATCATAGGCCATAGTCCAGCAAATGCAAGCCAGAGGCAGGGATAGGATGTTTAAACTCCTAGAAAACTTGACCAGACATAGGCTAGAAACCTAGTGTCCTCTTTTCTTGCTTCCTTTCTCTTCTCCATAGTCCCAACATCAAAATTCTCTGACTTGACCTTCAGTCTTGCATTACCTACAGGCTTTGTCTCCTGAAGTCTCCTATAAGACAGCACTGTTTAAATGCCCCTGTCTAGACTGAATCAGCAACCCTAGCAGTTTTCTCCTTTCCTTGTCTAATCCTCATTTACCTTCCACAAACCTTCTGAAGGCTACATTTCTGCACTCAATTTTTTAATCTTTCTGCTTTTGTCTTGATCCTCATTTACCATCTCATTACTTCATGGTGTTTAGATTCTCCCTTTCTATCCAGTCCCAGAGTGACACATAGATAGTATTTAATGTGCTGGAAAATCAATTAGTTGTGACTGCTTGGAACACCATATTGCAAGGTATTATCTGACTCTATCTGGGCTTGGTGGGATGGAGTACTCTGATTAGTACAGAATATCATAAGAGAGTGGATTGATGGTGGGTTATTAGTGGCAGTATATGGTTTGTATATTTGTTGACTGGGATGAGCCACTTTGGATAAATGCTTTGAGAATACATTTGGCTTTGATTTTTACTTGTTTGAGATACTGACTTTTGGATCAGTCCCAAGTCTTAGTGTAACCCTTACTCATCCCACTAACTTTGGGACAGCCTGTAAGAAAGTATTCTTGAATATTGGACATGCTCTCAGGATTCCATGATGAAGTCAGTACTAGGACTGTGGTCTTCCGTCTAGGAGACAGATGTTGGGAGAGCAGGGAGGAAGTGAGCTATGCAGACAATAAGAAAGTTCTACCACTATGTATTTTCTGGCTTGTGTGTGCCCAGTCCAGGATCAGAACATGACTGATAGGATAAAGGAACACAAAAATGCCAGCTTATGCAAACTCTTGGTTTATATGCCCACACTCAAATATCTGTTGGGCCATTATAAGAGCTCATCATTTCAGCAACACTTTTTTTCTTTCTTGGCATCTTAGAGGGAAGTAGACTTCTAAGAAATAATTTATTTTACATTTTTTACAACCAAACCCAACAATTTCTTCCCAATAAGCACTTCACATAACAAGGGAAAATCCATTTTTCCCAAGTGCCCAGAAAAAGATATAGATTTCTTCTTGCCCTATCAATGATGGCCCTCACCAAAGAGCCCTGTCCATAGATACATAAGTTAAACAATGTATTTACCCATGAATAATAAAAAATGATAGTTTTCTGTTTATTATGGGTCTTATTTTTCTCACATAATGATAAGTACATTGTAGGTGCCACTTTCATGTTCTGCTAAATTGAATCTGTTTCTGGTCTTCCACTCAGCCTGGACTGTCACATTTGGTGGTGACAATCTTCACTGTCCAGTGATGCCCAGTGAGGGGGTAAGTTAAAGCTGAAATTAATTGACCCTGTGTGTGGAGGTAACACCTTCACTTTCTAACAAAGGTACCATATGATTTGCCTGTGGTTAGTTATATCTTCTCAAGACAGTAAGATGGCTACTCTATTTCCTGTATCATATACACTTAAACATAAGGAAAAAAAGAAAGGGCAGAGAGTGAAAAAATATGCAATATGAATCATTTTGACTTAAAGAGCGTTTCTAGAAGCCCAATCTAAAGTCTTCTACTTGGATCTCAATGACCTGAACTCTGTCACAAGCCCACTGTGACAAACACAAATAATGAATAAATTGTCTTAGTATAATTTATTCAGTAATCTATACATTGCCTATTGATATGGAAGCTGCCTTAATTCTACACTAAATCACAGTATATTCTTTTTTCTTAGTTTTATTGTTTAAGGTATACAGCATAATGATTTGATAAATGAATATATTGCAAAATGATAACCACAATAACTTTGGTTAACATTTATGACCTCACATAGTTGATTTTTTTGTGATGAGAACTTTTAATATCTACTCTCTTAGAAAATTCCAAATATACAGTACAGTATTGACTGTAGCCACCATGCTGAATATATCTCTGTAACTTTGTATTATAAATGTATTTTTTACCTTTTTGCTTCCTTCAACAATTTTACTCACTCCTATCCCCAACTCCAGCTGCCATCAATTTATTCTCTGTTTCTATGAGTTTAGATGTTTCAGTTCCCTATATAAGTGAGATCACACAAAATTTGTCTTTTTTGTCTGACAGTTCACTTTTAGCATAACACCTTCAGGATTTTTCATGTTATCACAAATGGCAAGATTTCTTTCTTTTTGTGGTCGAATAATATTTCATTCCTTATATGTACATCACATTTTCTTTATCCAGCCCTCTAACAATGGACACAAGTTGTTTCCATGTCTTGGCTACTGAAAGTAATGTGGCAATAAACATGGGGGTGCAAATATCTCATCAAGGTAGTGATTTTATTTCCATCAAATATGTACCGAGAAGTAGAAATGCTGTGTCATTTGATAACTATATTTTAGTTTTATAGAAACCTCTATATTTTTTTCCCACTGTGGATATACCAATTTATGTTTCCATCAATAGAATCCTAAGGTTCTCTTTTTTCCTACATCTTTGGCAACACTTGTTATCTCTTGTCTTTTTGATTATAGCCTTTCTAACAGGTGTGAGGTTGTATCTCATTGTAGTGTCATTTTTATTTCCCTGATGATTAGTGATGTGGAGCACCTTTTCATGTATCTCTTAGCAATTTGAATACCTTCTTTGGAAAAATGACTATTTAGGCTGAGGCCATGATTGAATAGATGGTGATGATGATGATTTTGCTATTATATGAGTTATGTATAATTTTTTATATTAACCCCTTATCACATATTTGAACTGCAAATATCTTCCTCCATTCTATAGGTTGCCTCTTCATTCTGCTGATTATTTATCTGGCTGTGCAAGAGCTTTTAACTTTGATGTAGCCATGATTATTTATTTTTACTTTTATTGCCTGTGCTTCAGGTGTCATCTGCAAAAAAAAAAAACAAAAATCATTGCCAAGATCAATGTCAAGGAGATTTCCCCCTATTTTTTCTAGGAATTTTATAACTTAAGGTTGTACATATAAGTCCTTAATCCACTTTGGGATAATTTTTGTGAATGGTGTAAATAGTGGCCTAGTTTCATTTATTCACACTTAAATATCCAAATTTCTCTAAACCATTTGTAAGAAGCCATATTTAGCATTAAATATTCTTGGATATCTTTTCAAATATTAGTTGAACAAATGTGCATAGGTTTATTTCTTAGCTCTTAGTTCTCTTCCATTGTTCTGTGTTTATGCCAATACTATATTTTTAAAACTGCTCTAGCTTTGTAATATAGTTTAAAATTAAGAAGTGTGATACTTCCTGCTTTGCTCTTCTTTTTTAGGATTGAGTTAGCTGTTCAGGATCTTTTGTGGTTTCATACAAATTGTATGGTTGGATATTTCTATTTTTATAAAAATGCCACTGATATCTTGATAGGGATTCCACTGAATCTGTAGATGACTTTGAGTAACATTAATATTTTAACAATATTAATTCTCTAAGCCATGAACATAAGATGTATTTTTCTTCAGTTGTATCTGATTCAATTTCTTTCATCAATATCGTATAGTTTTCACTGCAGAGATCTTTTACTCCCATAGTTAAATTTGTTCCTCAGTTCAGTTCAGTTGCTCAGTCATGTCCAACTCTTTGTGACCTCATAGACTGTAGCATGCCAGGCTTCTTTGTCCATCACCAACTCCTGGAGCTTACTCAGACTCATGTCCATTGAGTCAGTCATGCCATCCAACCATCTCATCCTCTGTCGATCCCTTCTCCTCCCACCTTCAATCTTTCACAGCATCAGGGTTTTTCCAATGAGTCAGTTCTTCACATCAGGTGACCAAAGTACTGGAGTTTCAGCTTCAGCATCAGTCCTTCCAATGAATATTCAGGACTAGTTTCCTTTAGGATGGACTGGTTGGATCTCTTTGCAGTCCAAGGGACTCTCAAGAGTCTTCTCCAACATCACAGTTCAAAAGCATCAATTTTTCTGTGCTCAGCTTTCTTTATAGTCCAACTTTCACATCCATGCATGACTACTGGAAAAACCATAGCTTTGAGTAGACAGACCTTTGTTGGCAGCATAATCTCTCTGTTTTTTAATATGCTATCTAGGTTGGTCATAACTTTTCTTCCAAGGAGCTTTTAATTTCATGGCCACACTCATCATATGCAGTGATTTTGGAGCCCCCCCAAAATAAAGTCTCTCACTGTTTCCTCATCTATTTTTCATGAAGTGATGGGACCAGATGCCATGATCTTTGTTTTCTTAATGTTGAGTGTTAAGCCAACATTTTCACTCTCCTCTTTCAGTTTCATCAAGTGGCTCTTTAGTTTTTCTTCACTTTCTGCCATAAGAGTGGTGTCATCTGCATACCTGAGGTTATTGATATTTCTCCTGGCAATCTTGATTCCAGCTTGTGCTTCATCCAGCCCAGCATTTCTCATGATGAACTCTGCATATAAGTTAAATAAACAGGGTGACAATATACAGCCTTAACGTACTCCTTTCCTGATTTGGAACCAGTCTGTTTTTCCATGTCTAGTTCTAACTTTTGCTTCTTGACTTGCATGCAGATTTCTCAAGCAGCAGGTCAGGTGGTCTGGTATTCCCCTCGCTTTAAGAATTTTCCACAGTTTGTTGTGATCCACATAGTCAAAGGCTTTGGCATAGTCAATAAAGCAAAAGTAGATGTTTTTCTGGAACTTTTTTGCTTTTTCAATGATCCAATGAATGTTGGCTAAGTATTTTTTTATTGTTTTTGATGCTATTATAAATAGGACTTTTTAAAAATTTACTTCTGATATTTCATGTTAAGTTAAGAAACACGACTGATTTTTTTACATTGATTTTATATCCTTCAACTTTACTGAAATTCATTGATTGTATCTAAAACTTTTTTGGTGGAATATTTAGAATTTTAATATATAACATAGTATCATCTTCAAACAAAGACAATTTTATTTCTTCCTTTTTGATTCAGATGCCTTTTATTTCTTTTCCTTGTTTAGTTCCTCTGGCTAGGACATCCAGGACTAAGTTGAATAGAATGCTGAGAGAGGGCACCCTTGTCCTTATTCCTGAAATTTTTATAATAAATGCTTTCAGTTTTTCACCTTAAGTATGTGGGTTTGTGATATATTGCCTTTATATACTGAGATAATTCTTTTTAAATTGAAATATAGTTGATTTACAATATTTTGTTATTTCAGGTGTATAGAAAAGTGATTCAATTATACATATATATATATATATTTCAGGTTATTTTCCATTATAGGTTATTACTAGATAATATAATTTCCTGTGCTATACAATAAAACCTTGCTGCTTATTTATTTAATGCATAGCAGTTTTTATCTCTTAGTCCCTTACTCCCCATTTGTCCCTCTCTTTCCCTTTTTTCTTGATAACCATAAGTTTTTTTCCTATGTCTGTAATTGTGTTTTTGTTTTGCATATGCATTAGTGCTTAGTCACTCAGTTGTGTCTGACTCTTCGTGACCCCATGTACTGTAGCTCACCAGGCTCCTCTGTCCATGGGGATTCTCCAGGCAAGAATACTAGAGTGGTTTTTTTAATGTGTTGTTGGATTCTGACTGCTACCATGACCAGGTGGGCTTTATCCCAGGGATGCAAGGATTCTTCAATATCCGCAAATCAATCAATGTAATTCACCACATTAACAAACTGAAAAATAAAAGCCATATGATTATCTCAATAGATGCAGAGAAGGCCTTTGACAAAATTCAACATCCATTTATGATAAAAAAACTCTCCAGAAAGCAAGAATAGAAGGAACATACCTCAACATAATAAAAGCTATATATGACAAACCCACAGCAAACATTATCCTCAATGGTGAAAAATTGAAAGCATTTCCCCTAAAGTCAGGAACAAGACAAGGGTGCTCACTTTCACCGCTACTATTCAACATAGTCCTGGAAGTTTTGGCGACAGCAATTAGAGCAGAAAAAGAAATAAAAGGAATCCAAATTGGAAAAGAAGTAAAACTCTCACTGTTTGCAGATGACATGATCCTCTACATAGAAAACCCTAAAGACTCCACCAGAAAATTACTAGAGCTAATCAACGAATATAGTAAAGTTGTAGGATATAAAATCAACACACAGAAATCCCTTGCATTCCTATACAATAATAATGAGAAAGTAGAAAAAGAAATTAAGGAAACAATTCCATTCACCATTGCAATGAAAAGAATAAAATACTTATGAATATATCTACCCAAAGAAACTAAAGACCTATATATAGAAAACTATAAAACACTGATGAAAGAAATCAAAGAGGACACTAATAGATGGAGAAATAGACCATGTTCATGGATTTGAAGAATCAATATAGTGAAAATGTGTATACTATCCAAAGCAATCTACAGATTCAATGCAATCCTTATCAAGCTACCAGCGGGATTTTTCACAGAATGAGAACAAATAATTTCAAGATTTGTATGGAAATACAAAAAACCTTGAATAGCCAAAGCAATCTTGAGAAAGAAGAATGGAACTGGAGGAATCAACCTGCCTGACTTCAGGCTCTACTACAAAACCACAGTCATCAAGACAGTATGGTACTGGCACAAAGACAGAAATATAGACCAATGGAACCAAATAGAAAGGCCAGAGATAAATCCACACACTTATGGACACCTTGTCTTTGACAAAGGAGACAAAAATATACAATGGAGTAAAGACAATCTCTTTAACAAGTGGTGCTGGGAAAACTGGTCAACCACTTGTAAAAGAATGAAACTAGAACACTTTCTAACACCACACACAAAGATAAACTCAAAATGGATTAAAGATCTAAATGTAAGACGAGAAACCATAAAACTCCTAAAGGAGAACATAGGCAAAACACTCTCTGACATAAATCACAGCAGGATCCTCTATGATCCACCTCCCAGAATACTGGAAATAAAAGCAAAAATAAACAAATGGGATCTAATTAAAATTAAAAGCTTCTGCACAACAAAGGAAAATATCAGCAAAGTGAAAAGACAGCCTTCTGAATGGGAGAAAATAATAGCAAATGAAGCAACTGACAAACAACTAATCTCAAAAATATACAAGCCACTCCTGCAGCTCAATTCCAGAAAAAATAAACGACCCAATCAAAAAATGGACCAAAGAACTAAATAGACATTTCTCCAAAGAAGACATATGGATGGCTAACAAACACATGAAAAGATGCTCAACATCACTCATTATTAGAGAAATGCAAATCAAGACCACAATGAGGTACCACTTCACACCAATCAGAATTGCTGCGATCCAAAAGTCTGCAAGCAATAAATGCTGGAGAGGGTGTGGAGAAAAGGGAACCCTCTTACACTGTTGGTGGGAATGGAAACTAGTACAGCCACTATGGAGAACAGTGTGGCGATTCCTTACAAAATTGCAAATAGAATTGCCTTATGACCCAGCAATCCCACTGCTGGGCATACACACCGAGGAAACCAGAATAGAAAGAGACACATATACCCCAATGTTCATTGCAGCACTGTTTATAATAGCCAGGACATGGAAACAACCTAGATGTCCATCAGCAGATGAATGGATAAGAAAGCTGTGATACATATACACAATGGAGTATTAGTCAGCCATTAAAAAGAATACATTTGAATCAGTTCTGATGAGATGGATGAAACTGGAGCCGATTATACAGAGTGAAGTAAGCCAGAAAGAAAAACACCAATACAGTATACTAACACATATATATATAGAATTGAGAAAGATGGTAATGATGACCCTGTATGCGAGACAGCAAAAGAGACACAGATGTGTAGAGCAGACTTTTGGACTCTGTGGGAGAGAGAGAGGGTGGGATGATTTGGGAGAATGGCATTGAAACCTGTATACTATCTTGTAAGAAACGAATCGCCAGTCTATGTTCGATACAGGATACAGGATGCTTGGGGCTGGTGCACTGGGATGACCCAGAGAGATGATATGGGGAGGGAGGTGGGAGGGGGGTTCATGTTTGGGAACGCAGGTACACCTGTGGTGGATTCATGTCAATGTATGGCAAAACCAATACAGTATTGTAAAGTAAAATAAAGTAAAAAAAAAAAAATACTAGAGTGGGTTGGATTTCCTCCTCTTGGGGATCTTCCTGACTCAGGGAATGAACCCGTGTCTCCTTTGTTTCCTGCAATGGCAAGCAGATTCTTTACCACTGCACCACCTGGTCTCATAATTTAAAAATAACAATTTAAAGTGAACACATTTCATTTAGAACATTCACATAATTTAGAAACAAAACATTTTCATCACTAGAAAATAAAGCCCTACAGTCACTAAGCATTTTTTCCACATTTCCTCTCTCCTAGTTTCTGTCAGCAAATGTTGAATGTTTTCAAAGGTTTTTTCAGAACTATTAATGTATTAATATAGTAGTTTATATGAATAGATTTTTTATTATTGAATCAACTTCCTGTTTATTCATAAACTGTTCTTGGTCATGATATTTTCTTAACTTGCTGTTGAAATCTGCTCACTAAAATTTTATTTTGGATTTTTTTTTTTTTTTTTACTTTACAATATTGTATTGGTTTTGCCACACATCAACATGAATCCACCACGGGTGTACACGGAATTTTTTGCATCAATATTCATAAGTGATATACATCTGAAATTTACTCCTTTTAAAATTATTTTTATCATATTGTAGCATATACCATGCTGTGCTTAGCTGCTCAGTCATGTCTGACTCTTTGCGACCTCATGAACTGTAGCCTGCCAGCCTCCTATGTCCACGGGTATTCTCCAGGCAAGAATACTAGAGTAGGTTGCCATGCCCTCCTCCAGAGGATCTTCAAAATCCAGGGATTGAACCCGGGTCTCTCTCATTGCAGACAGATTCTTTACCCTCTAAGCTACCAGGGAAGCCTAGGATTTATATTTTAATTTGTATTATTTTTTTAGATTCCACATATCATGATATCATATATTTCTCTCTCTCTGATTTACTTAATTAAGTATAGTGCTGTCTAGTTCAATCCATCTGGTCCCACCATTTCATGGGAAATAGATGGGGAAACAGTGGAAACAGTGTCAGACTTTATTTTGTGGGGCTTCAAAATCACTGTAGATGGTGATTGCAGCCATAAAATTAAAAGATGCTTACTCCTTGGAAGGAAAGTTATGACCAATCTAGATAGTATATTCAAAAGCAGAGACATTACTTTGCTGACTAAGGTCCATCTAGTCAAGGCTTTGGTTTTTCTAGTAATCACGTATGGATGTGAAAGTTGGACTGTGAAGAAGGCTGAGCTCCAAGGAATGGATGCTTTTGAACTGTGGTGTTGGAGAAGCCTCTTGAGAGTCCCTTGGACTGCAAGGAGATCCAACCAGTCCATCCTAAAGGAGATCATTCCTGGGTGTTCATTGGAAGGAATGATGCTGAAGCTGAAACTCCAATAATTTAGCCACCTCATGCTAAGAGTTGACTCATTGGAAAAGACCCTGATGCTGGGAGGGATTAGGGGCAGGAGGAGAAGGGGACGACAGAGGATGAGATGGCTGGATGGCATCACCGACTCGATGGGCATGAGTTTGAGTGAACTCTGGGAGTTGGTGATGGACAGGGAGAACTGGCGTGCTGTGATTCATGGGGTCGCAAAGAGTTGGACATGACTGAGTGACTGAACTGAACTGAGGTCAATCCATAATGCTGCAAATGGCAATATTTCACTCTTTCTTATGGTTAAGTAATATTGCATTATATATATATATATATATATATATATGTATGTATGTATTACATCTTCTTCAACCAATCATCTGTTGATGCACTTGGATTGTTTCCTTGTCTTAGCTATTTAAATTGTGCTGCTATGAACAATGAAGTGTTTTTTGTTTAGAGATTTTCTTTTCTTTCCAAATATATACTTAGAAATGAGATTTTTCAATCATATAGTAGCTCTATTTTTAGTTTTAAGGAAGTTCCACACCTTTTTTTCAAAAATAGTTGCACCAATTCACATTCCCAGCTACAGTATAAAAGGACTACCTTTAAACATCTTCAGTATTTATTTTATGTAGTTTTTTTTTATGACAACCATTCTGACACATGTTAGGTGATACCTCATTGTAGTTTCGCATTCAATTTCTCTAATAATTAGCAATGCTGAGCATGTTTTCATGTGCCTGCTGGCCATCTGTACGTCTTCTTCAGAAAAATGTCTATGTAGATCTTCTGCCCATTTTTTGATTGGGTTGATTTTTTTTTAATATTGAGTTGTATAAGCCATTTATATATTTTGGATATTATCATTGTCAGTAGCATAATTTACAAATATTTTCTTTCATTTCATAGGTTGTCTCTTCATTCTATTGATTTTCTTTGCTTTGCATAAAAACTTGTAAGTTTGATTTGGTCCCATTTGTTCATTTTTGCTTTTATTTCTTTCCTTTTGGGAGGCTGATCTAAAAAATGTTTCTACAATTTATGTCAGAAAACATTTTGCTTAAGTTCTCTTTTAGAAGTTTTATGGTGTCATGTCTTATATTTAGGTTTTTAAAATATTTTGAGATTATTTTCATATATGGTGTGAGGAGTGTTCTAACTTCAGTGATTTACATGTAGCTGTTGAGGTTTCCCAACACCACTTGTTAAAGAGACTGTATTTCCTTCATTGTATATTCTTGCTTCCTTTGTCATAGATTAATTAGCCATGGGCATGTGGGTTTGTTTCTGGAATTTCTATTGTGTTCTATTGACCTACATGTAAGTTTTTTTTTTTTTAATCACCAATACCATGCTGTTTTGATTACTGTAGCTTCATAGTATTTTGTGACATCCAAGAGGATTATGCCTCTTGCTTTGTTCTTTTTCCTCAGAATTGCTTAGGCATTTCTGTGTCTTTTGTGATTCCTTGTAAATTTTAGTATTATCTCTTCTAGCTTTGTGAAAAAAATGTCTTGGGAAATTGATAGGGATTGCATTAAATCTGTAGGTTACTTTGGATAGTATGGCCATTATAACAATATTAATTATTCCAACCCCAAAGCATCGAATATATTTTCATTTTTTTGAACCATCTTCAATTTCCTTTATCCATATTTATAGGTTTGAGTGGATAAGTCTTTTATCTCCTAGGTTAAGTTTATTCTAGGTATTTTTTTTTTTTTTTTTGGTGACAAGGTTTAAATAAGGTTTTATTCTTTCCTTTCCAATATTTCATTTTAGTGTGAAGAAATGCAACAGATTTCTGTATAATAATTTTATATCCTCTTACCTTGTTGAATTCCTTTATTAGTTCTAATAATTTTGTATGGAGACTTAGGGTTCTCTATATTAGTGTTTTTGTCATTGGCAAATAGTGACCATTTTAACTTTTCCCTTCCAATTTGGATATATTTTATTTCTTTTTCTTTTTTGACTATTGTGTCTAGGACTTCCAATATTATGTTAAGTAGAAGTGGTGAGACTGGGCATCTTTATTTTTTTCCTGAATTTAGCAGAAAGGCTAAATTTCTTTTCACCACTGAGAATGTGAATGAAAGGCTTTCATCTTTTTACCAATGTTGGCTATGGATTTGTCATATGTGGCCTTTATTTTGTACATATATGTTTCCTCTACACCCATTTTGGTGAGAGTTTTTAAAATAAATGGATGCTGAATTGTGTCAAATCCATTTCCTGCATCCAATGAAATGGTCATGATTTTTATCTTTCTTCTTGTTAATGTTCCTTATTACGTTAGTTGATTTGCATCTGTTGAACCATCCTATGATCCCAGAGTGAATCCCCCTTGATCATCCTTTTTATGTATTGTTGAATTCAGCTTGCTAATATTTTGAGGATTTTTACATCTATATTCATCAAAGATATTGGTCTGTAATTTCCTGTGTGTTACCTTTGGTTTTGGTGCCAGGTTGATGGTGGCTTCATAGAAGGAATTTGAAAGTGTTCTCATCTCTTCAGTTTTTTGGAATACTTTGAACAGGATAAGTATAGGTTCTTTTTTGTATGTTTGGATGAATTTCCTTGATGTAACTATCTGGTTGCAGATTTTTGTTTGGAGGGAGTTTTAAAATTACAGACTCTATTGGTCTGTTGCAATTATGTTCCCTTTTTACTCTGCCTTGACAAGTTTTACATTTTTAGAAACATGTCCATTTCTTCTAGGTTGTCCAATTTGTTGGCATATAACTGTTTATAATATTTGCTTATAATTTTTTGTAATTTGTGGTATAAGTTGGTTGTTATTTACTCTCTTTTGTTCCTTATTTTATTGATTTTAGTCTCCTCACTTTTCTTCTTGATGAGCCTAGCTAGAGGATTGTCAATTTTATCTTAAGAACTCAGCTCTTTTTTATATTGATCTTTTCTATTTTATCCCTATTTTATTTCCTCTCTGATCTTTATTGTTTCCTTCCTTCTGCTGACCTTTGTTTTTTTTTTTTTTCTAAGAATTTTATTTCTTTTTGAAGTTCTTTGTAAATTGAATCAAGGCAAAAAGGACATTTGAAAAACAACAATATAAACATAGAATTCTTGAAATTAAAAACTACAGCTTCACTAAATTTATAGACAATTATTCTACTCCTCTAAATTTACACTTGCCTGGAGAATCCCAGGGACAGAGGAGCCTGGTGGGCTGCCATCGATGGAGTCACACAGAGTCAGACATGACTGAAGTCACTTACAGCAGCAGCAGCAAATTTACACTTAGTTTATTTTTATTATACTAATCTAGTATTTTCCTCATTTCATGTGCTGACATGTTGTGGCCACCAAAACTGTCTGTAGACTAGAATTTGAAAGGTGAATTGTGGATACATTATGTCAATATTGGTTTTCTCCACCAGAATAAACTCTAGAGAGGAAATTAGTCCTCAGACATAGTATTTTCACCATTAAAGAACTGGAAAAGGATTTCTGGAACTGAAAATAGACAAATTTAACATAAAATGTGATTTGAAGGAGACTAGAAGTAAATTCATTCTTCAATACACAATAGATTTTCAGGGAAGAACACAGTCACGTAACAAAGAAAGCAAGCTTCCCTCTCTCCCCTCACCTGATGCCCAATGGATCTTGCAGAATGTCTTTGTTACTGCTTCCAGCCTGTGCTATGAGTTTTCAGTTCAGTCGCTCAGTTGTGTCCAACTCTTTGCGACCCCATGAACTGCAGCTGTTCTTTACCTGATCCCTTTAGGTAGTAGGTTAGGTTGTTTATTTGATATTTTTTTTTCTTGTCTCTTGAGGAAGGTCTGTATTACTATAAACTTTTATCTTAGAACTACTTTGGCTATATCTCATAGATTTTATAAGGCTGTGTTTTCATTTTCAACTGTGTTGAGATATTTTCTGATTTCTTCTTTGATTTCATCATTTAACCATTTTCTTCTAACAGCGTGTTGTTTAGTCTCCATACATTCACTCCTTTCCCATTTTTCTTTCTGTGGCTGATTTCTAGTTTCATACCATTGTTTTCAAAAAAAGATGCTTGAGATAATTTCTATCTTCTTAAATTTGTTAAGGCTTTTTTATGACCTAGTTTGTGGTCTCTTAGAGAACACTCCATGTGCTCTTGAAAACATTGTACATTCTATTTTTTTTTTCAGATATAGTGTCCTGTTGCTGCTGCTGCTAAGTCGCTTCAGTTGTGTCTGACTCTGTGCGACCCTATAGACGGCAGCCCACCAGGCTCCCCCATCCATGGGATTTTCCAGGCAAGAGTACTGGAGTGGGGTGCCATTGCCTTCTCCGATAGTGTCCTGTAGGTATCAGTTAAGTCCAACTGGTCTATTGCATAAGTTAGACCTCTGTTGCCTTATTGATTTCTGTCTGCATGATCTTTCCATTGATGTGTGTGGATTGTTAAATTCTCCTACTATCTCATCCATTTCTCCTTTATATCTGTTAGTATGGCTTTATATATTTAGGTGCTCATATTTTGGATGTATTATTTGAATATTAATGAGTATAATATCTTCTCTTTGTATTGATCCATTTAACCTTATATAATGCCTGTCTCTTTCTTTCTTTATGGTATTTGTTTTAAAATCTATTTAAAATCTATGGTACTTGTTTTAAAATCTATTTTAAAACCTCTACTTTGTTGTCCATTCCATTTGCATGAAATATCCTTTTCCATTTCCTCACTTTCAGTTTGTGTCTCTTTTACCTTGAAGTGAGTCTCTTGTAGGCAGCATATTGTAGGTTCTTATTTTTTAATCCAGTCTTCCACTCTGGATATTTTTAGTTCATTGACCTTTCAAATAATTACTGATGGGTATATACTAACTTCCATGTTGATCCTTGTTTTCTAGTTGTTTTTATAGTTCTTTTTTGTTCATTTCTTCTTTTTGTTTTTCCTTTTGTGGTTTGTTGATTTTCTTTTTAGTGTGCTTGAGTTGCTTTCTTTTTATTTTTGTGAATCTATTTTGTATGTGATTCATAATTACCATGTAGCTCAAGTTTATTAACCCATAAATATATCTACTTGTTTTAAACTGACAGTTATACAAGTTCAAACATATTCTAAATGATCTATATTTTCCTACTTTTCTCCCTCATGCTTTGTGATTTGATATTATATTTTATTTTCATGGTTTTTAAATGTTAATTGCAATTATAGTAACTTTTACAATTTTTTCTTGTTTATAACTTCATGTACTGGCTTTTAAAGTGATCGCTAATACTTTTATATATTTGCCTTTCCTATTGTGATTTTCCCTAATAGATTCCTGCTTCTTTTCTATTTAGACAAGGCCCTTTAATATTTCTTGTAAGGTAGGTTTAGTATTGCTGAATTCTTTTAGTTTTTGCTTATCTAAAAAATTATTACTCTCTCCTTCTACTCTAAATTATAATCTTGCTACATAGGGTATCCTAGGATGCAGATTTTTCCCTGTTAGTATTTGAATGCCACTCCCTCCTGGCCTACAAATTTTTCACAGAGAAATCAGCTGATAGCTTTATGGGGATTTTCTCATAACTGACTTTTTTTGTTTTTTCTCCTGCTGCCTTTAGAGTTCTCCCTTTAAATTTTGCCATTTTAATTATGATATATCTTTTTGTAAGTCTTTTTTGGTTCATCTTCTTTGGGACCCTCTGTGCTTCCTGTACCTGGATATCTCTTTCCTTCTTTAAGTTTTTTAATTTTTAAGCCATAATTTCTTCAAATACATTTTGACCACCTTTTCTCTCTTACTCTCTTATAAGTCCTAATATGCATAGGTTGGCAGGCTTAATATTATCCCATAAATATCATGTGTGTTGCTTTCATTTTTAAATTGTCTTTCTGTTGCTGTTCTGATTGGGTGATTTCCATTATTCTACTTTCAGATTACTTGTTCATTCTGTGCAATTAATCTGCTATCCAGTGCTTCTAGATCAGTTTTTATCTCAGCAATTTGTCTATTTTTAATTGGTTTATTTTTATAAGTTCTAATTCCTTGTTACAGTAATCTGCATTTCTATTGATAATCTTTCTTAATTAAGTTAACATTTTTATTACCTCATTTTTGAACTCAGAGTCTAGGACAATGGTGAGGTCTGTTCCTTATTATGATTTTTTTTCTTTTAGGGGAGTTCCCTTGTCCTTGTAATTTCAAATAGTTCCTCTGATTTTTCATTTTACTTTAATTTCTCTGTCTCTATGAATTTGGGAATATCAATTATCTACTGTGTTCTTAAAAGGGCGTTTTTGTGTTGGGGTATTCTTGTGTATACTGTGTTCATCCAATATTTTTTGCATGAGGTCTTGTTCTGATATGCATGCCAGCCCCATCTTTCTTCAGAGGGTGTTGTCAGTTTTCCCAGTGATAGGGAGTGTGGTTGGTGTTGTATTATCTAGACGTGCTGGGTGTGAGGTGGGGCTTCTTTTTTGTTTCATGGCTATCACCACCCTGCCAGGGTTGGGTTGCTCCCAATTGGAGAAGTTCTGAAAGTCATGATCCATAAGCCTTCATTACCCTTGAGTATGTGCCATGCCCCCAAAGGATGTGATTGCTGAAGCAATTGGGGCCTGTGGGGTCACAGCAAACCCACAAAACTGAGGAGTCCTCGGTTTTGCTCAGTAGCAGCAAAGTTCCTTCTTGTATTATTCCCAGATCTAGTGTAAAGTTGTGGCCATGGCCTGTCTGCCCAAGTTTCAGCACTGAGTTGCTACGTGCTCTTGTGATGCTGCCTGAGCACTGACAATGTCTCTTATGGCTAAATCCTCTGCCACTATGTGCGTTCAGGCAATGAACTCTGAAATTCCACCTGGATCACACCCCAGGCTATCTGGACTGTCTTTACATAGCTAGACTAAGTTCTCTCACATGGCCTATTTGTCTGATATTCACCACTTAGCATTTGCAAATTCCTGTGGCACCACCACAATGGAAACAGTGACAGACCTTATTTTTGGGGGGTCCAAAATCATTGCAGATGGTGACTGCCGCCAAGAAATTAAAAGATGCTTGCTCCTTGGAAGAAAAGCTATGACCAACTTAGACAGCATATTAAAAAGCAGAGACATTACTTTGCCAACAAAGGTCCATCTAGTCAAAGCTATGGTTTTTCCAGTAGTCATGCATGGATGTGAGAGCTGGACTTTAAAGAAAGCTAAGCACCAAAGAATTGATGCTTTTGAACTGTAGTGTTGGAGAAGACTCTTGAGAGTCCCTGGGACTGCAAGGAAATCCAACCAGTCAATCCTAAAGGCAATCAGTCCTGAATATTCATTGGAAGGACTGATGCTGAAGCTGAAACTCCAATACTTTGGTCACCTGATGCAAAGAACTGACTCATTTGAAAAGACCCCGATGCTGGGAAAGATTGAAGGTGGGAGGAGAAGGGGATGACAAAGGATGAGATGGTTGGATGGCATCACCAACTCAATGGACAAGAGTTTGAGTAAGCTCCAGGAGTTGGTGATGGACAGGGAAGCCTGGTATGCTGCAGTCCATAGGGTCGGGAAGAGTCAGACATGATTGAGCGACTGAACTGAACTGAACTAATTGTGGCACCACCCAGTGCACACACTGTCAATGGTTTCTATGGCTCCTCCTCCTTGATCACACCCCAGGTAACCCAGTCTGTTTCTGAGTAGCCAGACCGAATCTTTGCCCTGATCTCATGCCAGGCTGTGGTATGGAATGAATGGGTCTAGAATGTCAGTCCCTTCAGTTTGGAAAGTACAGCAGGGTGGAAGGCACCAGTCCAAGGATCTCTCTGTCCTCATTGTTAGCATGCCAACATTCATGTATTTCAAGAGTAGAGTCTAGGCTTCTTCAACCCTTATCTCTGGCTCAGTAGATTTCCTAGTAGGAAAGAGTGTGTCTCCTCTATGCAGGACACCAGGACTAGGATGTCCAGATTGTGAGTTGACTTTCTCACTCCCCAGAGCAAATGTCCACCTGTGTGTGCCTTCTCTCCCTTAGAGATCCCTACTAGGGGCACAGGTACTGACTGTTGTATTTTTTCCATCTTACCTTGTTATGTGAAGATCTTTTTTGCAGTGTTGGTTGTATAGGAGCTCTTCTACCAGTTTCCAGTTAGCTTTCTATGAGAATTGTTCCACATGTAGACGTAGTTTTGATGTGCTTTTTGGGAGGTGGTGAATTCCACATTATCCTACTCTACCATCTTGATCTCCCTCTAAGGTAGTTCTTTTTATACCAAATTTACTGAGGGTACTTTTTTTTTTTTGAATGGCTATTGAATTTTGTCAAATACTGTCTCTGCATCTCTTGAGATAATTTGATTTTTATCTTTTATTCTATTAATGTGATATATTGCATTTATTGTTTTGGTTATGTTCAACCATCGTTGCATCCTAGATGTGAATACCACTTGATCAAGCAATGTGATCCTTGTAATGTGCTATAGAATTCAGTTTGTTAGTATTTTCTTGGTGACTGCTTATGTCTATTATTTTTAGAGATATTAGCATATAGTTTTCTTTCATATTGTGTTATCTGCTTTAGTATAAGTGTAATGCTGGCTTTGTAAAATGAGTTTTGGAGAGTCTTCTCATTTCAATATTTTGGAAGAATTTAAGAATTGTCAATAATTTTCTTTACATGTCTGTTAAAATACACAAGTGAAACTATCTATTCCTAAGCTTTCTTGTGTTGGGAATTTTTTCTTTATGGATTCAATATTCTTACTTTTTTGTTGATCTGTTTAGAGTTTTAATCTCCTTACTCATTACTCTTTTGTTCAAATATCCTATTTCTTATCAGTTTTGACAGCTTCATTTTTCCAAGAATTTATCCCTTTCTCCTAGGTTTTCCATTTTGTTAACATATAATTTTCCAAAGTATTTCCTAAAGATTCAGCTTCTGTGTCTTTGATTGTAATCACTCCTAGTTCATTTCTGTTTTTATTTTTTAAACTCCTCTTTTTTTTCTTAGTCTAGCTAATAGTTTTACATTTTCAAAGAATTAAAGACTTTTCAGAAAAAGTCTTTACTTTGGGTGATATTTAGTATTATTTTTTCTGTCTCTATTTTATTTATTTATGCTATAATTTTGTTATTTTCTTACTTTAATTACCTCTGGGCTGAGTTCCATATTTTTCTAGTTCTTGAAGTGCAAAGTTAGATTATTATTTGAAATCTTTTTTTCTTGATGTAATGAATTATTTCCATAAAATTTATTCTTCTAGTATCTCCTAGAGGTGAACATGTACACACTTCTTGTGCCCTGTTTTTTACACCTGGTGCTCTGTTTCTGGTGCCTGCCACCCAAGGAAAGCCCCTTGTTTGCTGGCCAGCAGGGCTTTTTTGTGGGTCCCATGGGAATATGAGACTCATGCAAACAGAGAAGTAGTTCTCAGCTGCTTACAGCACAGAGAGCAGAATGAAATATAACACTTCATTTTCTGTGAAAGAGGCATATTTGCTGGTCCCAGAATTTTGACCTGAAGGGAAGGCTACTGGTTTGGCATATATCTAGGGACATATGAAGTGCTGCCTAGGGACAGAGGCAAGTGGAGGCCATCTTTGACTATCCCTCTGCCTTGCTCCTGGTCACTGGTATATTTCAGAAAGAAATTTCTAAATTTATCTGGCACCCCTAATTTTGCAGCCTTTTCCTTGGACTACTCTATATCTTCTGGATCTGGTGGCCAGCAGATATTATGCACAGAGTCTCACAGCACTGTGTGTATTTCCATGCTTTAAAAGTAGCTTCCTGAGTGTCTGAATTCCAGTCTGCCTTAATCTCAGTGCTGACTCAGATCCTCCTGACTGGGACATTGACAGGTTTGGCGTTGTTGTTGTGCAGTGTCTAAATCATATCCAACACCCTAAACTATTCAGTCAAGTTCAGTCGCTCAGTCATGTCCAACTCTTTGCAACCCCATGAATGGCAGCAGGCCAGGCCTCCCTGTCCATCACCAACACCTGGAGTTCACTCAAACTCATGTCCATCGAGTCGGCAATGCTATCCAGCCATCTAATCTTCTGCCGTCCACTTCTCCTCCTGCCCCCAATCCCTCCCAGTATCAGAGACTTTTCCAATGAGTCAACTCTTGGCATCAGGTGGCCAAAGTATTGGAGTTTCAGCTTCAACATCATTCCTTCCAAAGAACACCTAGGACTGATCTCCTTTAGAATGAACTGGTTGGATCTCCTTGCAGTCCAAGGGACTCTCAAGAGTCTTCTCCAAAACACAGTTCAAAAGCATCCATTCTTTGGCGCTCAGCCTTCCTCACAGTCCAACTTTCACATCCATACATGACCACTAGCAAAACATAGCTTTGACTAGATGGACCTTTGTTGGCAAAGTAATGTCTGTTTTTAATATGCCATCTAGGATGGTCATAACTTTGCTTCCCATGAGTAAGAGTCTTTTAATTTCATGGGTGCAATCACCATCTGCAGTGATTTTGGAGCCCCCCAAAATAAAGTCTGACACTGTTTGCACTGTTTCCCCATCTATTTCCCATGAAGTGATGGGACCAGATGCCATGATCTTCGTTTTCTGAATGTTGAGCTTTAAGCCAACTTTTTCACTCTCCTCTTTCACTTTCATCAAGAGGCTTTTGAGTTCCTCTCCACTTTCTGCCATAAGGGTGGTGTCAACTGCATATCTGAGGTTATTGATATTTCTCCTGGCAATCTTGATTCCAGCTTGTGTTTCTTCCAGACCAGCTTTTCTCATGATGTACTCTGCATAGAAGTTAAATAAGCAGGGTGACAATTTACAGCCTTGACGTACTCCTTTTCCTATTTGGAACCAGTCTTTTGTTCCATGTCCAGTTCTAACTGTTGCTTCCTGACCTGCATATAGGTTTATCAAGAGGCAGGTCAGGTGGTCTGGTATTCCCATCTCTTTCAGATTTTCCACAGTTTATTGTGATCCACACAGTCAAAGGCTTTGGCATAGTCAAGAAAGCAGAAATAGATGTTTTTCTGGAACTCTCTTGCGTTTTTGATGATCCAGCAGATGTTGGCAAGTTGATCTCTGGTTCCTCTGCCTTTTCTAAAACCAACTTGAACATCAAGAAGTTCACGGTTCACATATTGCTGAAGCCTGGCTTGGAGAATTTTGAGCATTACTTTACTAGTGTGTGAGATGAGTGCATTTGTGTGATAGTTTGAGCATTCTTTGACATTGCCTTTCTTTGGGATTGGAATGAAAACTGACCTTTTCCAGTCCTATGGCCACTGCTGAGTTTTCCAAATTTGCTGGCATATTGAGTGCAGCACTTTCACAGCATCATCTTTCAGGATTTGAAATAGCTCCACTGGAATGCCATCACCTCCACTAGCTTTGTTCATAGTGATGCTTTCTAAGGCCCACTTGATTCACATTCCAGGATGTCTGACTCTAGGTGAGTGATCACACCATCGTGATTATCTGGGTCATGAAGATCTTTTTTGTACAGTTCTTCTGTGTATTCTTGCCACCTCTTCTTAATATCTTCTGCTTCTGTTAGGTCCGTAGCATTCCTGTCCTTTATCGAGCTCATCTTTGCATGAAATGTTCTCTTGGTATCTCTAATTTTCTTGAAGAGATCTCTAGTCTTTCCCATTCTGTTGTTTTCCTCTATTTACATTGATCGCTGAGGAAGGCTTTCTTATCTCTTCTTGCTATTTTTTGGAACTCTGCATTCAGATGCTTATATCTTTCCTTTTCACTTCTCTTCTTTTCACAGCTATTTGTAAGGCTTCCCCAGACTGCCACTTTGCTTTTTTGCATTTCTTTTCCATGGGGATGGTCTTGATCCCTGTCTCCTGTACAATGTCACGAATCTCCATAGTCCATAGTTCATCAGGTACTCTATCAGATCTAGTCCCTTAAATCTATTTCTCACTTCCACTATATAATCATAAGGGATTTTATTTAGGTCAGACCTTAATGGTCTAGTGGTTTTCCTTACTTTCTTCAATTTAAGTCTGAATTTGGCAATAAGGAGTTCATGATCTGAGCCATAGTCAGTTCCTGGTCTTGTTTTTGTTGACTGTATAGAGCTTCTCCATCATTGGCTGCAAATAATATAATCCATCCGATTTCAGTTTTGACCATCTAGTGGTGTCCATGTGTAGAGTCTTCTCTTGTGTTGTTGGAAGAGGATGTTTGCTATGACCAGTGACTCTTGGCCAAACTATTAGCCTTTGCCCTGCTTCATTCTGTATTCCAAGGCCAAATATGCCTGTTACTCCAGTTGTTTCTTGACTTCCTACTTTTCATTCCAGTCCCTGACAGTGAAAAAGACATCTATTTGGGGTGTTAGTTCTAAAAGATCTTGGAGGTCTTCATAGAAACGTTCATTTTCAGCTTCTTTAGCATTACTGGTCGGGGCATGGACTTGGATTACTGTGATACTGAATGGTTTGCCTTGGAAATGAACAGAGATCATTCTGTTATTTTTGAGATTGCATCCAAGTACTGCATTTTGGACTCTTTTGTTGACCATGATGGCTACTCTATTTCTTCTAAGGGATTCCTGCCCACAGGAGTAGATATAATGGTAATCTGAGTTAAATTCACCCATTACAGTCTATTTTAATTCGCTGATTCCTAGAATGTCAACGTTCACTCTTGCCATCTCCTGTTTGACCAGTTCCAATTTGCCTTGAATAATGGGAAATAGATGGGGAAACAGTGGAAACAGTGTCAGACTTTATTTTTTTGGGCTCCAGAATCACTGCAGGTGGTGATTGCAGCCATGAAATTAAAAGACGCTTACTCCTTGGAAGAAAAGTTATGACCAACCTAGATAGTATATTCAAAAGCAGAGACATTACTTTGCCGACTAAGGTCCATCTAGTCAAGGCTTTGGTTTTTCCTGTGGTCATGTATGGATGTGAGAGTTGGACTGTGAAGAAAGCTGAGCACCGAAGAATGGATGCTTTTGAACTGTGGTGTTGGAGAAGACTCTTGAGAGTCCCTTGGACTGCAAGAAGATCCAACCAGTCCATTCTGAAGGAGATCAACCCTGGGATTTCTTTGGAAGGAATGATGCTAAAGCTGAAGCTCCAGTACTTTGGCCACCTCATGCGAAGAGTTTACTCATTGGAAAAGACTCTGATGCTGGGAGGGATTGGGGGCAGGAGGAGAAGGGGACGACTGAGGATGAGATGGCTGGATGGCATCACGGACTCGATGGACGTGAGTCTGAGTGAAGTCCGGGAGATGGTGATGAACAGGGAGGCCTGGCGTGCTGTGATTCATGGGGTTGCAAAGAGTCAGACACGACTGAGTGACTGTACTGAACTGAACATTCCAGGTTGCTATGCAATATTGCTCTTTACAGCATCGGACCTTGCTTCTATCACCGGTGACATCCACAACTGGGTACTGTTTTTGCTTTGGTTCCATCCCTTCATTCTTTCTGGAGTTATTTCTCCACTGATCTCCTGTAACATATTGGGCACCTACTGACCCAGGGAGTTCCTGTTTCAGTATCCTATCATTTTGCCTTTTCATACTTGGAGTTCTCAAGGCAAGAATACTGAAGTGGTTTGCCATTCCCTTCTCCAGTGGACCACATTCTGTCAGACCTCTCCACCATGATCTGCCCGTCTTGGGTGGCCCCACACGGCATGTCTTAGTTTCATTGAGGTAGACAAGGTTGTGGTCCTAGTGTGATTAGATTGACTAGTTTTCTGTGATTATGGTTTCAGTGTGTCTGCCCTCTGATGCCTCTCACAACAACTACCATCTTACTTGGGTTTCTCTTACCGTGGACCTGGGATATCTCTTCATGGCTGCTCCAGCAAAGCACAGCCACTGCTCCTTACCTGGAGGAGGGGTATCTCCTCACAGCTGCCCCTCCTGACCTTGAACATGGAGTAGCTCCTCTTGGCCCTCCTTCACCCGCGCAGCCACCACTCCCTAAACTATTGGGAGCCACTAAAATGAAGTAGTCTACTTGTATAGTACATAGGTTTGAGAGACAGTCTAGGGCTTAGAGAGGGTTGAATAATAAGGTTAATCTCCAACATGAAACCACTCCTTCAAGACTGGGATCAGGGGTTTCCCTGGTGGTACAGTGGTTAAAAATCTACCGTGCTGTGCAATAGACACCAATTCAATCCCTGGTCTGTGAAGATCCCACATGCTGTGGAGCAACTAAACCTGAGCATCACAAATACTGAGTCAGTTCTCTAGTGCTCATGACCACAGCTACTGAGCCCATGTGCTCCAACTATTTAAACTTGTGTAATTAGAGCCTGTGCTATGAAACAAGAGAAGCCACCACAATTAAAAGCCTGCACACTGCAATGAGGAGTAGCTCCCACTCGTTGCAACTAGAGAAAGCCCATGTGCAACAATAAAGACCCACTGCAGTCAATAGGTAAATAGATAAATCTTAAAAAAGATTTGGCTCAGTGGCTGTTTTATCCAATGCATTGAAACCAAAATAGAAGGTCAAGGGAAAAGAAGAAACAGAGGAATGTGTTTAAAACCAAAAATAAAATCTCAGAAAAATTACTTGATGAAACATATGTAATATACTTAATTAGGAATTTAAAATAATGCTCATAAAGTTGTTAATGAGCTCAGGAAGAAGAATGGATGAACAAAGTGAGAATTTCAACATAGAAAATATGATAAAATACCAAATAAAAGTCACAGAGATGAAGAAAACAATAAATGAGTTGAAAAATATAATAGAGGGATTTAACAAAAGATTAGATGGAGCAGAAAAAAGATCAATTAACTCCAAGGCAGGGTAGTGGGACTCAGAGTAGCAAAACGAAGCAAGAATGACTAGAGCTTCAAGGCTTGTGAGACATCATCAAGTGGACCAACATTCCCATTGTAGTGGTCCTATAATGAGAAAAGAGAGAAAAAGGGGTAAAAAACTTATTTGGAGAAATAATAACTGAAAACTTCCTTAACATGAGGAAAGCAAGAGATATACAGATCCAAAGAGCCCAGAAAGTTCCAAATAAGATGAAACCAGAGAACTATACAAAAAAATTATAGTTAAAATGTCAAAAGCTAAAGACAACTTAGAGAGGTAAGATGGGGTGAGGGTGGGAGGGAGGTTCAAGAGGGAGAGGGCATATGTATACTTATGGCTGACTCACATTGTTGTATAGCAGAAACAACACAACGTTGTAAAGCAATTATCCTCCAAGTGAAAATTAAAAATATAGAAAAAATCTTTAAAGACAAGGAGATATCTTAAAAAAATAGCAAGAGAAAAACAACTCGTTATGTACCAGGGAACTCCCATAAGACTATTAGCAGATTTTCAATGGAAACTTTACTGTTCAGAAGAAAGCATTACAATGTATTCAAGGTGCTCAAAAAAAAAAAAAAAAAAACCCTGCCAAAAAGAATATTCTATATTGTAAAGTTAGCCTTCAAAATTGAAGGAGAGGTGAAAAGTTTTCTAGACAAGCAAATGGTAAATGAGTTTATTATTACTTATGAGCTGGACTTAAAAGAAATTTTAAAGGGAATTCTTTAAGCTGAAAAGAAAGGGCAGCTTTAGTAGCAGGAAAACATATGAAAGTATAAATCTCACTGGTAAATGTAAACACATAGTAAAATTTAGAATAATCTAATGTAATGTAAAGGAGATGGGTTAATCACTTATAGTATGAAGATTAAAAGAAAATAATAAAAGTAAACATAAGCACAATAATTTTATTTTATTTTATTTTTTCATTTTATATATGATATTATACATGTGTCATTTCCATTCTTCCAAATCATCCCACCCTTGCCCTCTCCCACAGAGTCCAAAAGACTGTTCTATACATCTGTGTCTCTTTTGCTGTCTCGCATACAGGGTTATTGTTACCATCTTTCTAAATTCCATATATATGCTTTAGTATACTGTATTGGTTTTTTTATTTCTGGCTTACTTCACTCTGCATAATAAGCTCCAGTTTCATCCACCTCATTAGAACTGATTCAAATGTATTCTTTTTAATGGCTGTGTAATACTCCATTGTGTATATGTACCACAGCTTTCTTATCCATTCCTCTGCAGATGGACATCTAGGTTGCTTCCATGTCCTGGCTATTATAAACAGTGCTGTGATGAACATTGGGGTACACGTGTCTCTTTCAATTCTTTCAATTCTGGTTTCCCCTGTGTGTATGCCCAGCAGTGGGATTGCTGGGTCATAAGGCAGTTCTATTTCCAGTTTTTTAAGGAGTCTCCACACTGTTCCCCATAGTGGCTATATTAGTTTGCATTAAGAAACTGTTATATAAATATAAGTTGTTGCATGTAAACCTCATGCTAACAACAAAGCAAAAACCTATAGTATCTACTACAAAGATAAAGGAATCCAAACATTGGCACTAGAGAAAATCATCAAATTACAAAGGAAAAGAACAAGAGAAGAACTACAAACTAGCCAGAAAACACTCACCAAAATTAAAATAAGTATGTGCATATGTGCATCGTTGTTCAGTCATGTCTTAGAGTTTGCAGCCCCTGCCAAGCTCCTCTGTCCATGGAACCCTCCAGGCAAGAATAATGGAGTGGGTTGCCATGCCCTCCTTCAGGGGATCTTCTCAACCCAGGAATCAAACCCATGTCTATCATGCCTCCTGCATTGGTGGATGGGTTCTGTACCACTAGCAACACCTGGGAAGCCTACACACACACACACACACACACACACACACACACACACACACATGATTGTGCATGTGTGTGTGCTCAGTCATTCAGTCATGTACAACTCTTGTGACCTCGTGGACTGTAGCCCTCCAGGCTCCTCTATCCATGGAATTTTTAAGACAAAGTTAAACTTATCCAGGGGTAGACCTATGGCTGATTTATGTTGATGTTTGGTAGAAACCAACACAATACAATACAACAATTATCCTTCAATTAAAAATAAATAAATTAAAAAGAATATTGTAGTGGATTGCCATTTTTTCCTCTGGGAAATACATATGTGTATGCATGTGTATATGTATTTCAGCTTTTAAAAGGAAGGACATCTTGCTATTTGTGAAAATATGGATGGACCTTGAAGGCGTTTTGCTAATGTTAAGTGAAATGTCAGAGAAACAGAGAAATATCAATATGATCTTGCCTACATATGAAATTTTACATAACAAGAACAACAATCTTACAGATACAGAGAATAGATTGTTGAGGCTGCCGAAGATGGGGAGATGGGTGTGGGAGAAATGAGTGAAAGTGGTGAAAAGGTACAAATTTTCACTTATGAAATGAATAAGTCATGGTTATGTAACATGTTTCATGGGAGATTATAGTTAATAAAACTGAATTTTATATGTGAAAGTTACTAAAATTGTAAACCTAAAAGTGTTCTCCAAAAGAAAAAATTGTAACTATGCTTGGTTATGAGTGTTAACTATACTTATTCTGGTGACCAATTTGCAATATATACAAGTATTGAATTATTATGCTGTAAACGTGGGACTAATGTTATGTATTGATTGTATGTCAATAACAAAAAAGTAAATAAAAAATCCACTTTATCTTAGAACTTCTTTTGCTTTATGCCATTATTTATGGTATGTTTGATTTTCATTTTCCTATCTATCAAGATATTTTAAAATTTCCCTTTTGATTTAAATGACCCATTGTTTACTTTGGATGTGCTTATTTTCTTATTTGTGATTTTTCTGCTTTCTTCCTGTCAATTGGTTGCTAGTTTATTTTTTAAATATAAATTTATTTATTTTAATTGGAGGCTAATTACTTTACAATATTGGAGTGGTTTTGTCATACATTGACATGAATCGCTATGGGTGTACATGTGTTCCCCATCTTGAACCCCTCCCACCTCCCTCCCCATCCCATCCTTCTAGGTCATCCCAGTGCACCAGCCCCGAGCACACTGTCTCATGCATTGAACCTCAGAAATGATTCTTGATATGACTTCAATCTTGTTAAATTTGCTCACTTTTGATGTGGCCTAAAAGATTATACAGCCTAGAAAATGTTTTATATGCACATTAAAAGAATGTGTATTCTGGTGTTTTGGGGTGGTATATTCTATGTATGTATGTTAGGTCCACTTGCTCTAAAATGTTGAAATCCATTATTTTCTTATCAATTCACTGTCTGGATTGTCTATTCATTGTTGAGAGTGGAATATTAAAGTATTGCATTGCTTTTTATTTCTCATTTTACTTATTTTAACATTTCTGTGCTGTGATGTTGGATGGATAGAATTTTCCAGTATATTTTCTTACCAATAATTGACCTCTTTATCATTATATAATGACCTTCTCCCTAAAGTCTATTTTATCGGATATAAATATAGCTACCCTTACTTCATATTTTTTCCGTTCCTTCACTTTCATTCTATATGTCTTTAAAACCAAAATGTCTTTTGTAGGCAGTATATCATTGGCTATTGGGCTTTTGAAAAATCAATTCAGCAATCCCACATCTTTTACTGTAATAATCCCTTTAATTTAAACTAATTATTAATAGATAGACTTACTATTTCCATTTTCTTTATTGCTTTCTGACTCTTTGTATATCCTTTGCTCCTTCTTTCCTACCTTGCTACCTTGTTTTCTAATGATCAATACCTTTACTGATGAAATAGAAACAGTTCATTGTGTACTTAAAATATGACTCAAGTGATCACAACTTTTTCAAAAAACTAGGATCATGGAATCTGGTCCCACCACTTCATTGCAAAGAGATGGGAAAACAATGGAAACCATGGGAGACTGTTTTGTGGGGCTCTAAAATCACTGCAGATAGTGATCATTACCATGAAATTAAAAGATGCTTGCTTCTTGGAAGAAAAGCTATGACCAACCTAGACAGCATATTAAAAAGTAGAGTCATTACTTTGCCAACAAAGGTCCATCTAGTCAAAATTATGGTTTTGACTATAAAGAAAGCTGAGCACCGAAGAATTGATGCTTTTGAACTGTGGTGTTGGAGAAGACTCTTGAGAGTCCCTTGGACTACAAGGAGATCCAACCAGTCCATCCTAAAGGAAATCAGTCCTGAATATTCATTGGAAGGACTGATGCTGGAGCTGAAACTCCAATACTTTGGCCACTTGATGTGAGGAATTGACTCATTGGAAAAGACCCCAATGCTGGAAAAGATTGAAGGCAGGAGGAGAAGGGGACGACAAAGGATAAGATGGCTGGATGTCATCACCGACTCGATGGATGTGAGTTTGAGTGAACTCCAAGAGTTGGTGATGAACAGGGAGGCCTGGCGTGCTGCATTTCATAGGGTCGCAAAGAGTTGGACACGACTGAGTGACTGAACTGAACTGATAATGTATTTAGGGAGACAAAAACTGCATTGTACAGTTAGAGTGAAAAAAAGAAGGAAGCAAGCTTCTTGATAGGACCAATGTCTGATGCTAGGTAAGCCACAGGCCAGGAGGAAAAGTCAAGAGTTGGTGAAAGAAAGGTGCTCAAGAAAATATGAATGGTGAAGTATAAATAGGATTTATTAATAATTTCTTTGTTTTATAGCATGATTGGATTGGAAGGTTAAGGCACTGAATGCACCTCTCAGTATCTTAGACAAAAAATCATTTATAGTATCCTAGTTGATTAATGGAGAGATGTATAGCAAATAGTGCAAGTTATATTGATTTCCAGCTGGTTGAATAATCATTTCCTAGAAGATTTGATAACTAATCTACACCAACTTCTTTTAAATTAAATTTTATTGGAGTATATTTGCTTTATAATATTGTGGTAGGTTCTTGCTGTACAGAAAAATGAATCAGTCATATGCATACATATATCCACTCCTTTTTAGATTTCCTTCCCATTTAGGCCATCACAGAATGCTGAGCAAAGTTCCCTGTGCTGTACATTAGGTTCTCATTTAATTATCTATTTTATATGTAGTAATCAATATATGGACTTTCTAGGTAGCACTAGTGTAAATAATCCACCTGCCAAATGCAGGAGACAGAAGAGATGTGGGTTAGATCCCTGGGTCGGGAAGATCCCCTGGAGGAATGCCTGGTAACCCACTCCATTACTCTTGCCTGTAGGTTCCCATGGACAGAGGATCCTGGTGGGCTGCAGTCCATAGGGTTGCAGAGTCAAACATGACTGAAGCTATTTAGCACGCATGCATGAGTGAATATATGCCAGTCACAATCTCCCAGTTCATCCCATCACTCCTTTTCCCTTGGTAACCAGAAGTTTGATCTCTACATCTGTGACTCTACTTTCAAGTGGTATTATATGATATTCAGTATTATACTTATTTTTCTCTTTCTTACTTCACTCTGTATGACAGTCTCTAAGTCCATCCACATCTCTAGAAACGACACTATTTTATTTATTTTTTTCTGTGACTAGCATTCCATTGTGTATATATATACATATATACCACATCTTTATGAATTCCTCTGTCAATGGACATTTGGGAAGTTCCTTATGCTGGCTACTGGAAATAGTGCTGCAATGGACATAAGAGTGCATGCATCCTTTTCTTTTTTTTTTTTTTTTTATAGGCCATATTTCTTTATTTATTTTTTTTTAATTTATTTATTTATTTTTAATTTTTACTTTACAATTCTGTATTGGTTTTGGCATAGATTGACATGAATCCACCACAGGTGTACATGCGTTCCCAAACATGAACCCCCCTCCCACCCCCCTCCCCACAACATCTCTCTGGGTCATCCCCGCGCGTCAGCCCCAAGCGTGTCATATCCTGCATCAGACATAGACTGGTATTTCGATTCTTACATGTTATTATACATGTTTCAATGCCATTCTCCCAAATCATCACACCCTCTCCCTCTCCCTCTGAGTCCAAAAGTCCGCTATACACATCTGTGTCTCTTTTGCTGTCCTGCATACAGGGTCATCATTGCCATCTTCCTAAATTCCATATATATGTGTTAGTATACTGTATTGGTGTTTTTCTTTCTGGCTCACTTCACTCTGTATAATCGGCTCCAGTTTCATCCATCTCATCAGAACTGATTCAAATGTATTCTTTTTAATGGCTGAGTAATACTCCATTGTGTATATGTACCACTGCTTTCTTATCCATTCATCTACTGATGGACATCTAGGTTGTTTCCATGTCCTAGCTATTATAAACAGTGCTGCGATGAACATTGGGGTACATGTGTTTCTTTCAATTCTGGTTTCCTCTGTGTGTATGCCCAACAGTGGGATTGCTGGGTCATAAGGCATTTCTATTTGCAATTTTTTAAGGAATCTCCACACTGTTCTCCATAGTGGCTGTACTAGTTTGCACTCCCACCAACAGTGTAGGAGGGTTCCCTTCTCTCCACACCCTCTCCAGCATTTATTGCTTGCAGATTTTTGGATCGCAGACATTCTGACTGGTGTGAGGTGGTACCTCATTGTGGTTTTGATTTGCATTTCTCTTATAATGAGTGATGTTGAGCATCTTTTCATGTGTTTGTTAGCCATCCGTATGTCTTCTTTGGAGAAATGTCTATTTAGTTCTTTGGCCCATTTTTTGATTGGGTCGTTTATTTTTCTGGAATTGAGCTGCAGGAGTTGCTTGTATATTTTTGAGATTAGTTGTTTGTCAGTTGCTTCATTTGCTATTATTTTCTCCCATTCGGAAGGCTGTCTTTTCACTTTGCTTATGTTTTCCTTTGTTGTGCAGAAGCTTTTAATTTTAATTAGATCCCATTTGTTTATTTTTGCTTTTATTTCCAGAATTCTGGGAGGTGGATCATAGAGGATCCTGCTGTGGTTTATGTCAGAGAGTGTTTTGCCTATGTTCTCCTCTAAGAGTTTTATAGTTTCTGGTCTTACATTTAGATCTTTAATCCATTTTGAGTTTATCTTTGTGTGCGGTGTTAGAAAGTGATCTAGCTTCATTCTTTTACAAGTGGTTGACCAGTTTTCCCAGCACCACTTGTTAAAGAGATTGTCTTTACTCCATTGTATATTCTTGCCTCCTTTGTCAAAGATAAGGTGTCCATATGTGTGTGGATTTATCTCTGGGCTTTCTATTTTGTTCCATTGATCTATATGTCTGTCTTTGTGCCAATACCATACTGTCTTGATGACTGTGGCTTTGTAGTAGAGCCTGAAGTCAGGCAAATTGATTCCTCCAGTTCCATCCTTCTTTCTCAAGATTGCTTTGGCTATTCGTGGTTTTTTGTATTTCCATACAAATCTTGAAATTATTTGTTCTAGTTCTGTGAAAAATATCGCCGGTATCTTGATAGGGATTGCATTGAATTTGTAGATTGCTTTGGGTAATATACTCATTTTCACTATATTGATTCTTCCGATCCATGAGCATGGTATATTTCTCCATCTATTAGTGTCCTCTTTGATTTCTTTCATCAGTGTTTTAAAGTTTTCTGTATATAGGTCTTTAGTTTCTTTAGGTAGATATATTCCTAAGTATTTTATTCTTTTTGTTGCAATGGTGAATGGAATTG